>NC_088246.1:98480019-98811894 GCF_036013445.1 Caloenas nicobarica | reverse complement strand
TAGGATATGAAGGATATGAATAAGTACAGCAGATTTATTACATAAAGGTAACTCAGACTTGATTCAAAAGAATGATCATAATTGTCAGGGGACATGTTCTCCTCACTATATTATCAGCAGTGCACTGTGTCTTATAAGTTTAGTCTGCAGTAATTATAACCTTAAATTAAAACAAGCTTTATACCAGGCCAATGTGATGGCATCTCCTTTTGAAACATGAGCCGTTTGTAGCATTCTGCTACAAAGTTTGTTTAGAAAACAAAACCAAGCCCCTCAAATCAATTATGAAAATTTAGTATTGCAGTAGTAGACTACTTTTCATTTTAGAGTGGAAAGTGTCAAGAGTGACCTCAAAGGAAATTATTACAAGAAGGCATCTATTAATAGCAATATGCACAGCAGGTATAATCATAGCTGCGTTTGCCCTAGTCCTTCCTTATGCATCTAGGACTTAACACTGAGAATGCAAAAAGATGAATACATTAAGATATTTAAAAATCATCTCTGTGCCCTGCATTAAATGTGACCAATTCTTTCAGAAATAGTGTGCCGATACAAGAAATAATAGCAGCTTTTTATTCTATTTGGTTGATTAGGGAGCATTTTCAAAATCTTTCCAATTGTGGTCACCCCCTTTACTTTTGAAAGCAGAGTAGCACCCTTGTTTGAACAGACCATCTTTCTTATAGGATAAAAGGGTTACTAAGTCTTCATAACCTGTCAATCCTGAGGGGTTTTCCCCAGGAAAACTGGTAATAGTGCCTTATTATTTTGAATTGTGAGTTGGTTTAGGGGATGAAGATGGAAGTCCACTCAGGGCTGAGAGAGCAGCTTGTCAGAATAATTTTATTGGCATTTTTATTCTGACTGGAATCAGAATACCAGGAATGAGCAGCATCTAGATTTTATATGGTTCCTACTGCAGCCTCTGTTTGCTCTGCCGCCTTCATTCGTTATGATTTTTTTTTTTTTAAGAAAAGAATTAACTGACAGCGTTTCTTCCTTCTCTTCCTTGTCTCAGACTTCATGTTGACTTTTTCCAAAATCTATTATACAAAAACAGGCACTATACTAATAAACTTGAGCTTACATTCCCATGCTCTCTACCTTCCAAGACAAATATACTGACACGAAAGGTACAGTGCATCTATAATTGAATTAGCCCAGGAAGTAATTTGCCCACATGGTACACTTGTAATATTCTTCCCAGAATAAATTTTTAACCATTTGATAATTAGCTTAACCATACCTGTGACAACGAGTAAATTGTAAAACACCAGAACACTATCTTAATTATCCTTTCTAAAGAGACCAAGCAATAATTTGCTTAATCGCAACGAGGGATGAAATAATGTAAGTAATTAAGTAAGAAAGTATTCCCACATGATTATACACTTCTGTAAAAATGTAAGGAAAAAAAAAATGAAGAAGATGAGGCATTAAAAACATATACCATATGATTTCACATGGGAAATTCAAAAACAGAAACAGAACTGCTGATTACAAAAAGTTACTAAAATATCAAATGGTCCAAGTAAACATTAAACCAGTTTTTAGTTACATTATTTCTCTAATCCTCATCTCTTTCAATCCTATAGTTCTATAACCTTTCACTGCAAAATTAAACCAAATGATTTTTTTTCCCCCTAATATGAAATACAGGCGGTTGTCCTTGTATTTCACCACAGAAAGCAGAGATGATCTTTCCTAGTTTTCCATGTAATTTCAAGAAATCTGATCGGTTGCCTATTGCATGCAACTGTAAATACTTGATAAACAGATTGTGTTCATTCATTTTTATTTTTGTTCCTAAAATTAAAGCTACTGCCTACTCTCTTTATCAGCTTAAAATTCAGAAAACAAATTTTCACATTCGATTAATCTTACACTCCTTGATTAATGTAAAAATAATATTTACCTTCACATATCCATTGCATATTATACTGCTGCGTGAATGTAAAAATATGTCTCAAATCCGAAAATTAAATATTAGATACTACCTACAGTAACGTATTAAGCATGATTGGCTTAGGAAATGCCAATGAATATGTGACAGAAATTATATGAGCCCACTGTATTTGTTCCTTGAGGTTTTTTCTCCTGTATTTTTATTGTGAGGAGTAACAGATGAAAAATATAAGTGTTTGCTAATAGGATTCACATCTTATTATTGGTGCTGATTTGCAGTTTTCCTTAACTCGTCGTGATTACTTTTTTAGAAGCTTTCACTTTTCCCCAGCTGATCCTCGTCTTGTTAGGCAGCATTAATGACACTTCAGTCATTGTGGCTTTCAAGCAGAGCCCTTCCAGAGTGAACAGAGAGTTGACATTTCCTGACATTTTCCCAACTAATTACAGGACAAATAATTAAGCATGTTCTCGTATGTAACAAATGAAGGCAAAAGCCGTCTGTCAGCGGTGTTGATTGATGACACTCTGGGAGACTTTATCTGATGGGTCCTGCCATGCAGTAGAGGGGAAGCAAATTTATTAGAATGAACAATGCAAATTCTGAGTCATCTCATCCAGTTATGCGCCAAAGCAATATCCATGTCAAGGTGAATGTGACAATGAAAGCAAAATATTTGCATTTTGTGGAGCAGGTTGAAGGGGAAATCAGAGCGAGAAGATGACAGGCCTAATTATTTTGGCTCATACAGGCTAGGACAGCTGTTTCTGGTGTCCTGAACAAGGCTGTCACACAGGTAACTAAATAGGTCTGCATATAAGTCTGTATCCAACACTGTACGGAGATGTCTACCACTAATGACCAACGCTAATGTTACTGCCATCCCTGAAAAACAGTAAATGTGTCACAGTGCACCTTCTGCATGGCAGTCAACATTTCGCTACATAATTACTTGTTAGTGAATTAATTCCTATCTGTCAGTATCTATGCCAGTGTCATTTTTAGACCATTACGAAATTATGCCATCACTATAGCAACTGCAAGCACAGTTAAAAGGCAAAACAGTTCAGATACTCAAGAAAAGTGCCTAGTTAGGCAGAAGACTAATAATGTAAAATTCAAATTGTGATGTTGCTGTCTGCCATCCTAATTTTCTTTATCTTGATTATGCGTTTGATCATTGATCATTAAACAATAATTTAAGGTTTCCAATTTCAATCCATGATTAATATTTAATATAATTAAAACCTCAGCCACAACAGCATCTTTCCTATAAACAGACACACACAGTGCTGTCATTGCAATTAATTAGGAGCTAAAAAGTGACATGCTCAAAAATGAATCCTAATATCAGAGTTTACATGCAAATAAGAATAACTGATAGCATCAGGATGTTCTTTTCTCCCTGCTTCCTTTGTGGATTGTAAACAATGCCAATCTTAAAATTCTGTATCCAGACTAATTTCTTATTTCTTTATTTTTATTTCTTGCATGCACTCCATTTATGTATGGAAATTCAGGACCCATCTTACCATTATCATCATCACTTAAGGATTTGAAGATGCCATCTTATTCACAGAAAGATATCCACAGGCTTAAGACAAATTATGCATATTAAGCTGTCTAAAATCTTCCAGACTGTTGAAATTTCTAATGACATGTAGAAAAAAAGATTTGCTGATATCTACAACTACCTCAAATGCATACGAGTCTAAGTTAAATCCACATATGGAGAAAGCATTTCTTCATTTGTATCCTCTTCTGTTTCATATAAATGTTAGAAGAAAGGAAATCAAATTCTTCCAGAAACTTTCAGCACATATTCATCATGTCAATCTATGGAACGTGGTGGCTTTTGTTAGAGTGCAAATATTACAATGGTGCATTTGAAATGATGTATGACAGCAATACGGTGGCCTCGGCTACTCTGACTCACTGGAAAGAGAATGTAGAGAAATAATATGAAATTCAGGAAATCAATAAGAGGCCAAATGTGCAGGCTAGTTTTGGTTTTTATTTTAAGAAAAGAAGAAAAAAAGTACGCCTTATTATTCCATTTTCTTTCCAATTATAATGTATGGCACTTCAGTTATCTTTTTGGTTAACAGGTTTGAAATAGCTCCCTTGATTTAAAAATATATATATAGTTGTAAAAGCTCTTTTTATTTGAATGTAGCCACTGTCTGCAGAAATTACATTTTAAGAAAGAGAATATCTATGGCTTTCTGTCTTTCTTAACATAGATATTGTCTTCATTACTATGGCATGTGTTTCTAGCAAGAAAATAAAATTAAAACTGAGTCAATCACATGAAATCAAAGGGAATCTTTGCCAGACAAAAACCACATAATGATGGTAATACAGGTTTATAGATCATTAATGCTGTGTGCTTAAGTTACCTGACAAATAAATGCTTGCTCTGGACTAAAAGAAAGACCCTTTCACAATACGAGAAAGATCATTACTGCCTCTTGCCACATTAAGGTCTTTCTTTCACAGTCAGTCATCCTTCCTTCCAACTCTCTTAAGTTCACACAGACCATTAGCATGATGGAAGCGGATAAACTTTGCAAGAGTGTCTAACTGCAGTATTGTCCTGAGATAGACCACTGCTCTGAGAGTGATGGGAAGATTTAATTTCTGTTCTGCTTAACAAGGTTAAAAGAGTTCGGTTCTTGGTTAACACTGACCACTAAATGGACAGGAATCAATAGTTCCTCACTAATGTCACTGTAAGGCAACTCCTTTATTGACCTTTCCATTAACACTAAGCAGCTGAAATGCAAAAAAAATAAATAGACCAATCATTTTAATTTTGAACACCCACCAAATCAAGTGCTTCACTGGGTTTTCAGTGTTCCTGTGCCAGTTCTCTCATTTATCTACCTGCATTCTTTCATGACGCATCAGATTTAAAAAAACCCTCACTTAAGATTTATTTGGTGATCATGTGTAATTAGTGTACTTAGGCCAGGAACTTTTTATATATCACAGTTACTCAGAAACACTTTTCAAGAAGTAAACAATGAATTAACTTGATAAGGATGATATACAAATTTGATACAAAGAGCCAATGGGAGAGTTTCTGTCTAATGATCCCAGTCAATCTAATTAATGCATTCTGCGACATTACATTTTAAGAAGTGACCATTGTGTAATACACTTTGAAATATGCACAAGCTAATGGGATAAGATACAAAAATTATTATGCTGACAGTAAATCATATTACATTCCTAATAAGCATTAACTAGATAACTAGGTCAAAGCAGTATTATCTTAATTGATTTTTCAAAAGAAACCTGACAGAAAAATGTCAATGCTCGAATATTTCTTCATGCATCATTAAAACAAGATTGGCTTTTAACAAAAGAAGAATCCTTCACAGAATTGATTCTTGCTTCAGGCTGCCTGCAAGTAAGTGTATTACATAAAAATCTATACAGGATATTAAAACAACACCACTCTGCAAGACAGTTACAATTAAAAGCTGACACCCCCCACCATGTGTCTACTACAGTAGCTTGCCAGTAAATGTATTTAAAGTCTTCAGACTCAGTACAAACCATATACGAAAATCACTCAGATTTACTATTTGAGTGGGGAACAAAATAAAAACCCCACAATAATGAGAGGTCCTAATTAAATCAGTACATTAATAACTCACCCATTTAATAACCATACTAGCAACTAAATAAACATGCAAGAATACAGAAAAAAAAATATACTGCCTTGGAGCTACAACCATAAATACAAGCTCTGCATCTAACATAATGAACATTTCAGTGTGGAGAGCGGGCATCGTTCTGACATCAGAAATTTCCAATAATGATTGTGAGGTAAAATGCAATATGCAGAACAAATAATATATAATACCAGCAATAGTACAATGCTGTATAGGTTCACACAATAGATCTTGTTGCAGATGCACATATAGATTGATCAGAGAATGATTGGCTGATCCATCTAAATACGAGTAGCTCATAAACCTTAAAGTGATGAATTGTAGTACATTTGTGGCTTGGTAGTACATAAGGCATCCATTTTCTCTAAATAATCAGAGTTCATTTGTTTGGATTGTTTAGTTTGTGAAGTTATAAACAGAAAATGCACATAAAAATTTATCGTGTTTTTTTAAAGTCTTTTAAAATGTATTTTAAACAAGAATTTTGTTAGAAATCTGTAATATTATTACCAGTTACTCAGTGCAAAATAACTTGAATGGACTGCCTATTTCCATAGACTAAACTCAAATGTAGTTCTGTGTCACTGTTCAACAAGTATCAAGAAAGCAATTCTGCAGTCTTGCACTGTTATGTTGTTGACTATACTGCGGATCAGTCCTTCACCAATTTCTTTAGATACATAATCAGTTTCTTCATTTCTTCTAAAGAGCACTTTGCTCTCATACCATATGCTTAGATAATACTGTATGGATAACATTTTGGTTTGATATTCTTTAACCGTGTTTTAAACTTTTCTTAGCATCCTTGCCTGGCTTTTAGCAGTCCTCAGGATTTAGTTGTGTCAATGAATTTCATTAATGGTTTACCTCCTGTCTCTTCCAGATCATTACTGAAGTTGTTAAATAAGATTAGGTTTACAAAAATTGCTATTGTAACCTTCTCAAACCCTTCCCCAGAAAGATACACTAGTTTTTGTCATTCTTCTATTTTTTTGTGACCTGAGTTTTCAAAAGTGCTCTTCCCTGGCCTGCTTCTTATTATTTTTTTTTCCAATCAAGATTTAATGAAACATAGTACTGAAAACTGTAATAAAATTCCTTTGTATTTAATGTGTATTTTTTCCATTACAGCTTATTTAATAATGTTGGTTTTAGAAAGCAAAATTTAGCTCATTTTAATGCCCATCTATTTCTTAAGAAGGAAACCTTTAATAAGAAGGGGAGAGGAGAACCATTTTAAATAGACATTACTTGAGAAAGATCTTAATAAGGATGAATAAAGAACATGATCAGAATTTATTTTCTATGATTAATTTATGTCTTCTATATGTAGTATCCAAAGCATAAATCAATAACTTGGATGGATCAATAACTAGATAAATGTTATGAGCAGATGTTCCTTTCTCAGACATTATTGAAATTTGCTTCATTTTAATTTAAAAAAGGGAAAGAAAAAAAAAAGAAAAATAAAAACCCACACCAAACACAAAACCCTCAAAATAAACCAGTTCGAACTAGTGTAAACACTCAGTTTGGAATTAATTTCACCTATTTTTAGTTATGCAAAAGCAGTGTATATAGTCTTAAACATTTGTCTAGACTCCCTTTTCAAGGATGAAGAGAAAGTTATAAATAGGTTATTCCATCCTGAGACAGTTGCCTAAAACTGGTGGAATGACTCAATTACTGACATCTCTCTCTCCCAGTTGATTAGAGTAGGAACCCCATCCTGAACCTTTAAGCAGCTCAAGATAGTTGAGATTGATTTCTTCCTTCACGTAGATATGTTTTCTCTTACCAAATGATGATACAAAAAACTATTGTAGAGAACAGTGATGACACTTTCACTCATATACATGGTTTCAAGAGGACTATGTCACACAGTCAGATGACCAACACAAATCCCAAGAAGACCTTTGTCTTAATTATGATCCTGGAAACAGATGAGCTCTAGTGCTGCCTAGGTGCTGCTGGCCACCTTTGCCACAAGGACATTTGGCTGGCTTATATTCCACTAGGTGTCCACTAGATCCCCAGGGTCTTTTCTGCAAAGCTTCTTTCCAGATGGTCAGTCCTCAGTCTGTACATGTGGCATTTCTTCCTCTGAGAATGGGACTTGTCATTTCCCTTTGCTAAACTTCAGAAAATGCCTGTCAGTCTAGTTCTCCAGCCTGTCAAGGCCCTTCTGAATGATAGTGCAACTATCTGGTGTATCATCCATTACTCCCAACGTTTTATCATCTGTAGACTTGCACTCTGTCCCATCATTGAGGTAATTAACAAAGACGTTACATAGTACTGGCCATGGTATTGATCCCTTGGGTGCAACACTAGTGACTGGCCTTTTCAATCCACCTCATCATCCACTTGCCCAGTCTCTATTACATCTGTTTGTTAACAAGGATAGTATGAGACATGGTTTTGAAAACCTGGATAAAGCCAAGATAAAACCATCTGCTGATCACTTCTCATCCACTGAGCAAATAAGCCAATTGTAGAAGGCCATCAGGTTGGTTAGGCATGATTTCCTCTTTGACAGCTTATACTGACTGTTCCAAATCATCTCTTTGTCCTTAATATCTTTGGAAATTGTTCCCAAAAGGATTTGTTCTGTCACCTTCCCAGGCCTGCAGTTTTCTAGTCCTTCTTGCACTTCTTGACATTCACTTTCTTCCTGTCCTCCTCTGCTTGCCATGACCTTCCAAATATAATTAAGCTGGATTTTCAATGACATTGGCCAGCTCCTCAACAGACTTTGGTACATTTCATCAGGGCCCATGGATTTGTGTATGTCCCATGGTTTAAATTTTCCCTAAGTATATCTTCCTTTACTGACGTGTAAATCTGCATTGCTCCAGACTTTGCCACTGATCTCAGGGACCTGAAATTCCTGAGGCAAGACTTAAGAAAGAAAATTGAAGCAAAGAAGTCAGGGACTCCCTCAGACTTTCCCTTCTTGTCATGAAGTTCCCTGCCCATCCAGCGCCAGGGCTGTATTTTCCCCAGTCTTGCCTTTATTACTGAGGGACCTGTGGAAGCCCTTCTTTTTGCCTTTAGAGATCTCTCCAAATCCAATTCTAGACAGGCTCTGGCTTTTCTAATCTCATCCCTATGTTTTTGCACTCCTCTCTATATTTCTACTGGGTGACCCGATCCTACTTCCATCTTCGTATCCTTCCTTTTCTGTCTGAGCCTTTTTCAGGAGATCCTTTTTCATTCAAGCATGCTGTCTGCCACCTTTGCTTGTTCTCCTAAATATGGGTAAGGAAAAGCTTAGAGGACGAGAGACAAATTCTCTGGTCAAGTATACAAAATGCTTGCCAGATATGGTGTTGTAGACAAGTAAAGTGTAAGGATACCTGTCATTCACAGAGAGAGTGAAATCTTAACCACTTTCGGCAGCATTTTCTAATATGTGCTTAGTGAAACCCAACAGATCTCCCTCCTGTAGTCTTTTTTGCTACTATCCTTGCAGCTGATACAAATCTTTAAAGGTAAGTAGGTTTTTCACCTGCTATATAAACCTCCTACATGCCGCAACACCCCCCTCCCTCTCCAGCCAACTAATTCTGAAACCATGTTTACGGACAATGTGGGTTATTTTCTTGGCAGGTGATGAGGGAAGCGAAGACAAGGATATTTCCAGATGTCATTAATAAGTGACATTTTGTTCAGGTTGCTGAACACAGCTACTTTTAAAATCTTGGGTTTGGTAACTTGGGATTTTGCCATCCTCTGATGGGGTGAAATTTTTCTGTGCTGTGAATATGTTAGAAGCTGATTTTTTTTTTCAGATAATCTTTGATCTAAAAATATTTGAAGCTGAAATTTGCCAGTCTTGGTAGTCTACCACAAAAATATACTTTTTGTGATCTCTGTGAAAATATACTTTAGATAAGAAACACACTTCTGAACATCTCTTCGCAACTTCCCAGTGTTAGAGTTTCTCAGGTTATCTGTTCTAGTCATGTTGCATCATGAAGAAGCTGAGGTTGTGAACAGCTTTCACTGTAATTATTCACCCTGACATCAAGGCATCAAAATCATAAAAGGAAAGTCTACAAGGAAATTAATAATTGAGTATTCAGAAAAGGGTAAATGGAGTTAAGTAAATAAGGCCCACGGCTACGTATTCAGTGCTGTTAAATCTCAGCATTTGCTGGCTGCCTATCCTACTTTCTCACCCATTTCAGTGTCATCCTGCTGTGAAATGAATCGTGCTCCCTAAGGCTGAGATGGGAAGGAGGATGTTGAAGAACTGGATCTGCAGAAGAAGCAGTCAGAGGCAAATGGAATACTGGTTTGGAGGTAACCTCTAGATTCAGACTGGCAGAAACTATTAGTGACATTCTTGGAATTTTAGAAGAATCTGGAAACTCAGCATGATCTCAGTGAGGCCTTCTAATGAGGAAGTGCCAGAAATCCCCTTGATCCATGAATATGTAAGACTCAGTAACAGCACAACAAATAGATTGGGCAGTAAAAGTTAAAAAGTCAAAAATACCTGTTTACCACAGGGAAAAAAAAATTCTTGGGGCCATTCTTGATTTTTCTTTTTTGTTGATAGGATTTTTTTCTTAAACTTTCAGGACTGGTAGTCAAACAAAAATGTAACACCGAGTTTTATTTTATTTCTGTCAATATTAGTTGAGTCTCCTCTAGGAATTACTGGTCAAGTTCTTAGAGGAAATAAAGAGATTAATGTAACTTTCAGTAGTGTTCATCTAGCTGTTGAATACAGTGTTTAGAAAGTATATTAAAAACTGAGTTTTAATTACAACTGTATTAATGTTATAGTGAAAAAGAACAGGGAAAAAGGTGTGCTCAAATGTTAATGCTTGAGGTAAAGGTAAATGTAGAGGGTCAATTTTGGCTTGCTCTCTGAGTCGCAGGAGCCTGGTCTTTCTCCATAGAACACATATAGACATTGCACATGCCCGTGATTGTGACTTTTGTATATGCTTTAAAGATTAACAAAATGATTGGTAACATTTCTGTTGCTAGGTTTGTACAGTAATGTCCCAACAAGGTGTACAGGACAGTTTTTACTGTGGTTCAAGATAATACTATTCTTACTTCGAGGCTGAAACAGAGTTTATAGTGTTCAACCTTGGCTTCTACTTCTGAAAATCTTTGTCAAAATCAATACTTTAAACACAATGAAACCACAAAGCAAAATATCCCCAATGCCTTGGCATTACTTAGCACACAAGAAATGGACAAACATGGAGATGTTTCTGACCTGAGTTCGTGATCCTGTATTTTCTCTGCAGCAGAAACTTGGTGTAATCTATCATTACATTATTAAAATATATTCAATTTAAAATCATAAAAAAGCCTACTCATAACAGCTTACATTCATAGTTCTGTCCCATGAGAGAAAGCAGAGAGACAATGAAGTAGAATAATGGATTCAGGAGTTTTATCGAAGTAAACCGAACCAACAAAACGGTTGATCACTTCAAGACTGGATCTTACCCACTGATCTCTCTGCAGGTTTCCTACAGCAACCAGTATTTTCCCACACAATTGTTAGAGTTTGAATATTTTACTTACAGTTCTGCTTTTAGTGTTACTGCTCTAAATAGTATAAGTACAATGCTATTTCTCTATGTACATCTTAAGTTTTCTGTCCTGTGTCACTACAATACCTGGGGAAAACCAAAGTTTTACAAAAAAAAAAAAAAAAAAAAAAAATCCCACCAAACACAAAAATGGAAAGACTGACATATCCTCTGAAATACAAGTATCATTCCATTTCACTAACCATCTGTGCTACACTATAGTGATTTTCTGTATGGCCAAAATCAGTTGGGATTTGGGAGTGAGCTGGACAATTCCAGGGCAACAGCAGCTGTCCTATGTGGCCTACCCTTCTGATAACTATACAGTAATTACGACTGCTTCTTGAACAATTCAATTTCTGCCCTTTTACTTCTTGCATAATGAGATAGTCTTAAGTGCAAAGGGAAGCCAGCCAACATGGGAAGCCCATTTCCTGAGAAAAGACGTGCCACAGAATATGTATATATAGAGAGAGTATGTATATGTGTCTATATATGCTAGCTATATAAAGTCAAAATATCCCTAGAAATCCCAGGCCATTTGGAATTGAATGCTATTTTAAAACCAACCTAAATCACACTTTTTAAAAGTGGGAAATCCAAAATTAGGTGGAATTTTTTGTTTTTCTCCCCACTATTTCTTCCTCCACTTTTCAGAACTGAACCTTACAAAATAAGCAAGGCAAAGATTCCCTTTCTCTGCTTCTGACTCCCTCCCTTTTCTTGCTTTTCTCTGTGACTTCTACCTTCTTCAGCTTCAGAAAACTGACTGAGTCATACAGCAAAAATAACCTCAACAACTTCACTACTCTTTATCTTTTCAAACCTGGACCAATGTTAAGAAAATATAGGATGATGTAGGGATGTGTGTGTGTACACACATAAATTTCTTGAAACTTGATTTAATTGTCTTGGGATGGAGCACATGATGTATGGGGAGAAACATAAGGCACTGTATTCGTTTAACCTAGAAAAGAGAATGTTAATAAGGGGAGATCAAACTGAGGTCTTCTATTTTAAGTAGGAAGTACAAAATTTATGGGGAAGACGGAGACAGACTCTTCTCTGAGATGCACATCAAAAGGACAAGAGGCAACAGTTGAAGTGTTAATGCATGAAATTCCAGTTAGTGCAAGGAACAAACGCTTCACAGTGATGGTAGTTTACTACTGGAAGAAGCTGCTGAGAGTTGATGTGGAACCCCCATCCTTCTCACCCACGGTTCAGACAAGACCCTGAGCAACCTTATTCAAATTTGAAACTGACCCTACTTGGAGTAGGAGGCTGGAAGAGAAGTTCCTGTTCTGGAAAATGTTACAGCTTTCACAAAAATAATTCTAAAAAAGAAAAACAAAAACAAAAAACAAACCCCTAAACAAATCTCTGTTACCTTATATCCCCAACACTTCACCCATCACCAATGCTAAAAAAAAAAAAAAAAAAAAAGGAAAAAAGAAGCTTCACAGTTTCACAGAAAATACAGATGGAGAAAACTGAGACCTACCAGATAATATATAGTATATAAGACTTTTCAAAATTTGGGTTCAACGAAATCCTAATTTATGAGAATGTGTCAGCTGTTACACTGATCTTTTCCTCTGGTATATAGTTTTTTTGCTTTCCAGACTACGACTACACTTGGAATTCTATAATGTCTACAGCTGACTTCAAGTAGGTAGTAATTTGAGGCTTTAGCTTTCTTTTAAAAATGTATTTCAATCTGTAATCTACTGAGAAATCTGTTTCTACTGAGATACAATCTCATTGATTTACCTGTTTGGTATCCAATTCATGAAAAGCAATGTAGTTGAAAAAAAACTGTGAAGAGGATTTTTTGTTTGTATGGTAGGTGGTTTTTTGGTTTTGTTTTTTGGTTTGTTTGTTTGGGGTTTTTTTGGCTTTTATTTCTTTGGTTGGTTGGTTGATTGGTTTGGTTTTGGTTTAGTTTGGGGTTTGGGTTTGTTTTATAACAACTTGTGTCTTTTATTCCTTGCTTATGTAGAACTCCAATTAGTTGTAACAGATGATTTAAATCTATAGGAGTGACAGGATCAGGAGGAACATTTCCTAATAGCAGCTATTTAACATTGCATTGATGTTTAAATGTGTAATATCTCCTACATAAGGAATATCTGATACCAGTGAATATATCTATGATGTATTTTTGGAACATGGTGATACCCATTAAATTCAGACTATACACAAACAGCTTTGCCCGAATTGCACCAATTGGACAGTTCAGAAAGTATCCTCTAACTTCCAGATGAGCCTACCTATAAAAAGATCTGTTTTAACCATAATCATCTCTGAAGTTTAAAACCAAACAGTACGGCTCCAGACTCAACATGCTACTGTCATGGTTTATCATTCAGTGGATTTGCAAATGCACGCACACACAAACACTCATATATATATATTTGTAAAGTGAGTGCATGTGTACCAGTACAAAAGTAATATTGTCCCCAAAAGTCTAAGTCAAGAGATGGAGCAAGATTTGAAACTTCGCTGTTTACATGTTTTGTTTTCCTGCACTGTGCCAGTTCCAAATAACTTTGGTTTTGCCTTCAGACCTATGCAACCCTTGCTATGATGCAGAGACCAGAGGCAAAAAGCAAACAGAAAATTATTCACCACTGCAAAGGCAAGAAAGTACTGAAAATTATAAAATTATGGGTCTCAAAAATAAGCAGCCAATATAAGTTTTGATGCTTTGAATTTCTTAATGGGAAGTAAAACAAAGAACATGACTAGAGCGAAAATTAGAGATTCTAAAACTTATATTGATAGGGGAAAATTCTACAAAGATCAAAATTTAGATAGATACAAAATACACCTTGTCCGGCTTCTTAATTATGTTTTATACTATAAATACACTCAAGTGAACAAAACTAGGAATATTCTTCGACTATCTGAGTTAATACTAAATAAATTATTATTAGTTAATCTAAAAGCATAAAGGTTTAATAAATATTTCCAAAGTGAATGCCTATTTAAATAATATTTATATTATTTAATATGCCAGGAAACTACTTAATTTTAAAAATTCATACACCAAATAATCCATGTAATCAGACAGATTTGTTGCAGTGGCGAGTTACAATTTAATCTATATTCAGTTTTAGCTTAATCCACAGTAGCTTCTATATACATATTACAAAATGATGCGGATGATACTAAAGATAATGCAGTACCAAATAATGGCAAAACTCATCTTTCAGGTATAAAATTCCTAAATATAACCATGTTCAAAAAAGTAATATATTTAAAAATGGAAATAAGCATCTGTTTTTACAACTTTTAAGTGTGAAGACATGCTGATTTAACTTTTCATTTTCCTTGCCAAATAAATTATATCTATAAAAAACCAAGAAAACCCTGGTTTCTTGGGGGTTTTCTTAGAGGAGGATGTTTCATCTTGTTTTACAAATAGTGTAGCAAAATGATAAGAATGAATCACAATAAAACTGTTTATGTCTTTCATTTGCTATCTCCTTACAAACTCATTTAGTATTGATGTAATAATATACTTGCAATAAATGGCAAGGAATACCTAACATTAAACAAAATATTACATTCAAATCCATTTATGTTACATCAAATCATAATATAGAACAGCACAAACCTTTTTCTAGAACCATCTGCAGTGAGAGAAGACATTGACAATAGCAGAACAAATGTGACTTCACTGTGCAAAATGGAAATCTGGATACCAGCAAGTAGGAATGATCAAGTATTCTTCAATAAAACTTCATAGTGAGAAAAAGCTAATTCGCCCAAACCAAAACTTTCCTCTGGAGTACTTATGAAAACATCTTCATTAAGCAATGTTTATTCAGGTCCAGAAGAGGACACCTTGTCAGAAACAAAACCTACAACCCTGTGACTACAGGGAATCCAGCATTCCCAAAATGGGAGAGGTAGCGCCTGTCAGGCAAACCTTGAAAATTTGAAAATTAAGATCCCAAGCTCCTCCAGCTGCCAGGAGAACTCTCATATTTTTGGCCAGGCATTCCTGAGGTGTGCCAAACACCTCTGACACCCATGACTTGTGCATGCAAAATGAGCTGGATGCAGCCAGAATGTGTTGGACATTTTGCACATGCATACAAGTATTCATTGGGAGATTGACAGCACCAGTTTCTCCAGGACTTCTGTGTGTCCTGACTGCATGGGCCCACACACAGGTGGCATAAGGAAGATGCACATGGAAATGCAGGCCTATGATAGATGCAACTGTGAGCTATTCTAAGTACCTAAGGTTTTAAGATTATCGCAGCGTGGTATGTGGACAATTGTCGTTGTCAATAGGCTCCAGAAAATGGCCTTCTAGCCAGCCTTACTGGTTAACAACATTGGCCATTTGTGTCCATTAATACTTTAGGACTTGGTGCCTGGAAGGCAGAAATATGCTCCTTCAGACATTTAATGAAGACCTTGTTACTTTCCCTTGTAAATGATGATTGTTGTATACCCAGGGACCTTTCTGTTGTTGTAGGACATGCAAAAGGGTTTTTTACTTCCTAATCCTAGTAGTTGTCTCCAGGAGACAATCTCGTAATAAGGCCATATCTTGAGAATGAATACGTGAGTCCAAGTGAACAGACTTACGTTCATGAATTTTAAAATATTAAAAGGAAAAAAGTGAAGTATCATCTTTACCTTTTTATTTCTTTATGGATTGCAAATACTGGGGGTTTATAATGGAAAGATATGCATCTATTGCTAATGTCTCACTGAAAACAGCTAGACTGCATCTGAAGGCAGATTGGCCTATATAATTTTCAGATGGTCCATTTAAAGATTAATGCTATGAATTTTCCATGACTTCAGAGCACTGAGTATCAAGGTGTCCTGTATTCATTGCTCACTCATTTATTTCTGGTGTAAGTATGTAAACAAGAATGTGACTAGTGGTAAAAACAAGAAAAATATGTGTGAGAATAGTTCAATTTCCACTATTTCTCTGCAGTGCTTGTTAGGAGACCGAAGTCCCTTATGCTTCCGAGATTTTTAACAATTTGAGTACTAAATGAACAAGTTGAATTTAGTGTAGTTATACCATGAGAAAAAATAGCCTTATCTCATGGGGGAGCAGCAGAATATTGTGCAAAGACCATTCCCCTGACATCAACTGTGTTTGGCAGATGGTGCTGTCAGTTCAGGTCTGTGTTTATTCTGTCATGCATGTGGTAGCATATTTTAAAATGTACAATCTCATGTATTATCTATGGGCTAAAAGCATGCAACACAAGCGGGACTATATCACAGGAGTTAAACTTCTGTAAACAACTAGCAGCGGTTGTGTAAATGCTATTTTCTTGACATAAATAACAGAAACATATGGCCAGAGACAGGAAGTGGGTGATACCTGGATAGATTGATATCCTGCTAGACAAGTGGCTATATTTATGACATGATTCTGCCTGACAGTGAAAGAGGAGGGGAGGAGAGCTAATGACTTTTTCATGAACTCTCTGACAACATACATTTGACCACTGAATAGCTTTGCTCAACAATCTGATTCTCTGCATTGTTGTTAAATATGTTCAATGAAGATGAAGAAAATATTGGGGTCAGAAGTAGAAGGAAAAACTCCTATTTCGTATTTTCTTCGGGCAACTTATGTTGAAATAACATTGTCACTCTACCAGTTTAGTACCCACATGATTTCCAAACACTAGTCCTTTACTGGAGAATACAAGTCATAGGACAGTAGTGTCCCATTATAAATATTCTACTCCTGTTAAGGCATGAACTTTAAAGTGAGAGGTTTAATACCACAGCACTTATTTTATAATCCTACTTCCTTCCTATTTCCTGATAAAAATCCCAGCTACAACAAGTTTAAGCCCTTCCGCATACAAATTACCATCTTCTCATATTTGAAAGTAACTCATTGAGCACCACTGTATCATAGGAAACATAACTTCATGCATTCTCAGATTCTGCCTTTTACTATGTGTGACTCCTCCACAGCACAACAGAACAAAAAAATGTAATGCTTCTTGTGTCTGAAATATTCTGTTCTCAAAATTATTCGGTTTACAAAAAACATACAACACTTTCTGACAACTGAATGAGATTTCTTCCATCCAGTCAGAAATGTGGACCAAACTAGGTTTTCTGGCACATCCGCAT
Organism: Caloenas nicobarica; assembly: GCF_036013445.1. Classification (NCBI taxonomy): domain Eukaryota; kingdom Metazoa; phylum Chordata; class Aves; order Columbiformes; family Columbidae; genus Caloenas; species Caloenas nicobarica. Next base: position 98,794,600 of record NC_088246.1, on the reverse strand, counting down.
AACTGCTCTTCCCTCTTAATTCTGCCATCAGCAATAAAGATTCTGTTGTCTTACTTTCAGCAGGGCTCTGTGTCTACAGTCTACCATAACTACCTGAAGTGTATGCTAATGCTTTTAAGTGATGCTCATGGTGTACTAGAATCTCTTTTAGATTACTCTTTTGGTTGTAATGAGTCTGGAAGGACAATTTAGGGTCACACCAAATTCCAATTTTGTGACTAAAGATGATGGATTATTCTCTAGGAAATGTAAGAAAGACAGGTGCTTGAACATTGCCCTCTCAGTCTCACCTATATCTAGCTAAAATAAAAAAATGTCAAAGGATAACATACATAAAGAGAAAAGTCCACTTGTGGTGAAGAAATTAGCAGGCTTGGTTCTTAGACAAGAAAATGCAGAAGGAAACTATCTTCAGGAATAGATCTACTCTTGCAAAGCAATTTAAACAAAAGACCGCCTCCAGAATTCACATTGAACTTGCAGAGCATGAAAAGGAAGCTATTGAAATGCTGGTGTCCTGGAGCCAAATCCTATAACCTTTAAGGTAAACTATACTTAAATGGAGCAAAATAGGGCCCAGCATGTCTGAGGTTCAAACCACCCTTTTCATCCGATTCAGAATATTACGACCATCTGGAATACTGACTCGTCTTTTCCTGTGTTTCTGTGCCTGGGTCTGATGAGCTCTGTCTCACAGGGACTGCAGAGGGAAGCATTCCTATTTTTTACAGTACCCTGGCTGTTAAAATACAGACCCACTACGTGGGAGGCCACAGCTTGAATTCCTACTTTGTTTCAGCCAGCCTCAGTTCACATTTCCTATGCCTCTGAGAAGTGCCTCATCAACACCAAAAAGTGTATTCCAGGGAGTCCGCATGTTTGTCATATCCTGCTTTTGCCTCTGTTCCACTATGCTCACTATCATTAAACATCCACTGGTGTGGGAAATCAAGATCCGATTCTTTAGGATCCCTACAAGCAATAAGCTATGTCTTTAGCCATGTTACAGTACATGTTTAATTACTTATATAAAATGTAATTATCAAGAAAACACTTTTGGCCAATCATCTCCATTGCCTGTTGGATCCTGACATTCAATTGAAACAGGGGAAAGTAAAGAACTGACTGATTGCTAACGCTAAGACCTGAGGCAAGCATCCTAGGTTTGTGTGCTGCATTTCTAAAGGGCCAGTGGCCAAGTCTTTGACCCAGTAAGACATTTTTTTTTCTGTGCACTCTTAATGTGGCTTTTGTGAAGCAGAAGAAAAAGAAACTAGTCAGACTTTCTAGACAGCAAGTGAAAATGTATCACAAAGAGCAGGGGCACCCCTATGTGAGGCTTGCACACCTAGGCTCCCTGTTATGTCAACCTTTAAAATCTAGACCCCAAGAACTAGAAATTAGATATGTTCCTCAATTATAATTTCCAGCATCAAGATACGTTTGCTAAACACCTTCTAACTTGTATCAAGCTACAACTAATAAAATGACATTTAGAGCTATAGTTAGCACATAATCACTTAGTCACTACCTGCATTATTTCAACATCTGAATTAGAGCTGATTCCTGAAATATGCACATTAATAATGATATTCTTAGCATCTCAAACAATCTGCCTGTAAATGCAGGAGAAAAAAAAGAAAAAAAAATATATTTTTCCCACAGAGTTCTTCAATATCTGCTTCATTGGAAACATTTAACAATTTCTAAGACATTGGAGAAAACCAGCAGTGGCACAGATACTTTCCTTGAGTTTGTGCTGGTGTAGGGTAGCTGTGAACAGAAGGAATCACTCATGTAGTGTAGTGTCCATGAGCTGAGCAAAGTACCTGCATGGGGAAATGTTGGCAAACTCAACTTGTGTGTCATCCCCTGCTACTTTCAGAGAGGCCCCTGGAGTGCTTTTTAGAAAACAAAAAAAAGAGGTAACATATGCTCATGCAGAGCTTGAAACTGGAGGGAATGTGCAGCAGTCTATTAAATGCATAAAGGCTGATTTGCTGATTTCTTTCTATTGCCAATTTCTCTGTACCTTGGATCCTTTCACTGTATGTCTGACTGCATGGATTGATCTAGTGAATAACAGAGGGAATATTCATTATATATGAGAAAATTAGGTTGTTTGTGAGGATTCCTTTAAAATTTAAATTTATTTTGAGGACTGTCAGCATAAGGGAAGATGTCTTCATAGTTTTACAGATAGGTGCTATTTTTTTCTCCTAGTTTGATTTCACAGACACCAAAATATTTCATAGAATCATAGAATAGTTAGGGCTGGAAGTGACCTCCAAAGGTCATCTAGTCCAACTCCCCTGCCATGAGCAGGGATATCTTCAACTAGATCAGGTTGTTCAGAGCTCCATCCAGCCTGGCCTTGAATGTTCTCAGGGATGGGGCATCTACCACCTCTCTGGGCAACCAGTTCCAGTGTTTTGCCACCCTCATTGTAAAAAATTTCTTCCTCATATCTAGCCTGAACCTCACGTCTTTTAACCTAAAACCATTACCCTTTGTCCTGTAGTAACACACCCTTCTAAAAAGTCTGTCCCCATCCTTTTCATAGGCTCCTTTTAAGTACTGAAAAATCTCCCTGGAGCCTTCTCTTCTCCAGGCTGAACAACTCCAACCGTCTCAGCCTGTCCTCACAGGAGAGATATTCCATCCCTCTCATCATCTTGGTGACCCTCCTCTAGACCCTGTCCAACAGGTCCATGTCTTTCCTGTACTGAGGGCTCCAGGGCTGGATGCAGTACTCCAGCTTGAGAATTGATTACATTCTACCATTGTGTAGAGATCTAGAAACATATTCATTTTCCACCAATGTTATATAAGCCAACAGTGACACTTTGGCATTACTAGGAATCAAATGAAAATTGACCCTAAAATAAAACTGGTGGTGTTTCAACCTCAACTCAATCTTCCCAATACTAAAAAACAAAAGAAAAGATGGGGATGGGAACCCCTAAAAAGCCCTCCAGTATTCTTCTGAACACTAGCTTTTCTTTTTTTTGCATATAATTTTACAATGTGCATATCAGTCATATGAATGCAAGGGCCATGTTTAAGATTTATTTGTTTCTGCCTCGTGCTGGACAGGACAGGGATACCTGGCTCTCATCACAGCTAAGTTTTTGTTCCTCACCTGTAACTTCATTTATTCTTCAACAATAACAACACTCTGAGATACTATTAATACAAGTCAGAGGCAGTCTGGTGCAAGCTTGCTCATCTCAGAGGCAGAAGAGATGCTTGTTTTGTGCAGGGAAGTACTAGAGCTACACCAGCTATCTGCCAGGAATTACTTCTGTGGACCTTTTCCAATTTTCCAACTCTCTCATGTTAGCAGAGCTGGCATTAAAAAGAAAAAAAAAAAAAGCGCTGCAGTGAAACAATGAATCAGTCAAATTATCAAGATGTGAAAAACCTGGCTGCAGCATAAACTTCCCGGGGATGTGTGAACTTTCATGAAATTCAGGCATACATGAAAACCACCTGTACAAACTGGGGAGGTTTATACATGATGCATTTCCACAAAGGTATCAAGTAACATAATGCTTACTGTTTCTTGACACTGCATAAGTAGAAACATAATAGCCTACTGATATGTCAATATTATACAGAGAAACAAACAGCCACAGGAAGGAAGGAAGGAAGGAAGGAGAGAAGGAGAGAGAAAGAGAGAAAGAAAGAGAGAAAGAGAAAGAGAAAGAAAGAGAAAGAAAGAAGAAAAAGATAGAAAGAAGGAAGGAGAGAAAGAAAGAGAGAAAGAAGGAAAGAAGGAAAGAAAGAGACAAAGAAGGAAAGAAGGAAAGAAGGAAAGAAGGAAAGAAAGAAGGAAAGAAAGAAGGAAAGAACGAAGGAAAGAAGGAAAGAAGGAAGGAAGGAAGGAAGGAAAGAAAGAAAGAAAGAAAGAAAGAAGAAAAGAGAAAGGGAGAAAGGGAGAAAGGGAGAAAGGGAGAAAGGAAGAAAGGAAGAAAGGAAGAAAGGAAGAAAGAAAGAAAGAAAGAAAGAAAGAAAGAAAGAGAAAGAAAGAAACTCAGAGCAACATTGCCTAAATTTTTATGTACAGATTTTGAAAATGTATGTTATTATACTTTTTGCATTAACTTTAATGATAATTTTCTTCCATTCTTATGTCGTTTTTAACTCAGTATCAGACTGGTTTACTTTATTTGAAATGTAACATATGAAAAGAAATCTTAAATATATCATAAAACCCAGTCTTTTTCACGACACTTAAAAATCCTCTCGAGTCAAAACCAGAGTACTTTAGAGCCATTAGTAGAAAACTACTTAACTACAAATGGCCTGGTTGGTATATAAAATGCTTAATGTTAAAGCTGTTCCCAAGGTAAACATTCTGTAGTGGCTTTACAAATAGTGCATAGTAAAAAAATAATGGGATCTGTAATTGTTCAGTCATCTGCACATTCTAAAAGTTAAGTATCTTCACAATACACAAAACGCGTTTGAGCCCTGTAATGTTAAGTCTGGTATCTTTTGCCCTTTGTGCCTGTTGTTATAAAACAAGGAGAAAACAAGCTGTCTATAGAGAATCTTATGCAGTGCTTTCCCATATGTCAGTCTCTAGGACAAGCAATATTAATGTATGAGTGGTCAACTCCTTTCATATACTACTAATGTACTGGAAAGTCTTCCGCACTCTGTGCTTTCCTTCTTGTCTCAGGACATCTCGTGCTAGAGCACTTCCCCACACAGAACAATATGGCCTTCTCTTGGAAAAGCCCTCTGGGCTGATCATTGTCAGGTTATGTTATGTTTTAACAGTAGGCACTTCAATGCTAGTTTTGTGCAGAGTTGTAGCAGGAACAAGAGGTCTAAACAAACAGAAGGGCCACTAGAGCCCTTTCATTTATCATCCACACCTGACAGAAACCCCTCTCTATTCCCTAGCTTTGCTGAATTTTACACATTTCTTTAAAAATGTCTGGTTTCAAAAAGTAGCGACCCTTATTCTTAGCCCTTCTGCATAAGTATTTTCTTTCTTACTGTTTAGATAAGTCAGTCTGAGAAATTGGAAGGAAAGTGCAAAATCAGAGGTTACTGTCTGAAAGATTTTAACATAGCAGAAAAAAATATTGGTAAAAATAATGGTGTTAATACTTACATAGCATCTTTTATCCAAATATGCTATGAAAGCATGAATTAATTAGTGCTCACATCACAACACCCTTGTGAATTAGTCAAGTATTATTATAGCAAACATTCACAGGAGGAAACATATAAAGAGAATATAAAGGCTGCCTAGGTAACACAGGGAATGGCAAAGGTGGAATTAAGCCCAGTTTTCTTCCTGGTGTTCATTAAAAACATTCCCTCTTTAATGACTGAAAGTGTACTGTCAGTCCATCTTAAATAAGCAATTGCTTACAAGAAGAATTGTGATAAACATTCAACTTTTCTTAAACACATAGTTAGGAAATGCTCCCTGAGCACAAATTCTCAGTGTAAGTCTGGTCACGTAACTAAGAGCTCACTCTAAAGTTAGTCACAATATTTTCCCACTGTCTGTTTGCCAGTAACAATGGCAGTACAGTTTGGAAATATATTTTTTAGAGTTTCAGACTGGGTTCACTGCTTTTCGTCATGCAGCTGAAGCAAAGTATTATTTCAGTATTCATCATTCAATATTCAGTATTTCTGTATTTTCAATGGACTTTCCTCATGTGATCATAAAGGGACTTGTTTCCCAGCACTGAGACAAGAAAGATGTATCCCCAAGAAGTACTCGCAATATGTTAAAAGAAATGCAAAATATTTTACATGGAAAAAGAACATGAAGTCAGAACTCTGTTGGAGTGATTTATTTAGAACTACTTGGACCAGACACAGGAGGTCTTTCTGTCTGATGGCAATGGGATATATTTTACTTACTTTTAGAAAGGGATTGGTTTGGGTGGGTGATAATTCTAATAAAGGGTGAGGGAAAATTTATGACTCTGAAGGGAAGATCAGTAGCATGGGAGACTTTGTATTTGGGGTATGAAAATATGCCACATTTGTTGGGAGTAATGCTATTTTGATGGGAAAGTGATTAATTTCCTGAGAGTTGCAAGGCACATCTTTAGTTCAGAGAAGGATGATGATGGGGAATGTTAAATACTTCAGTGTATTTGTGAGAATTATATGGGATTTGAGCAAGTGCTGAATCTGTGAGATTAATGGTGAATCGGTGGCACAGGGGAAGGATTAAATGCATGTAGTCATGGGGTTGAGACCTGAGAGATTCTGAAAGATTGGATTGGAAGGCATCACTTGGGTCATTGAGTCAATTCATTCACAATCTCAGCTAACTATGTGATAGATATTTATTTTACATTTATCCACACAGCATCTATTCTGCTTTCTATCACATTTCCTAGGACCAAAGGAAAATTAAGTTGTTCAGTAAAAGTCACAAGTACAGTATGCCACAGAAAGGACACAGAAGAGGTTATAATCACCTCCAATAGCTAAGTCTCTGCATTAAGATGGAAGCAATTAAATAAAACTCTCAATGAGCCTAGAAAGAAAGTACCATGCTCCATAGTACAAAAGCGCATCAAATTTCAAGTAAGGGAAATCTTTTTTTTTAAAGCCAAACCAAGTGGTCATTTTACCTGGTGTAAATGAGAAAGCTACAGTATTATGGCACTGAACATTAATTTCAGTAGGATAACAATAGAAGTATCTGAATATCCTGCCTATGCCTTTTTAGTAATTATGGAAAATTTCCAATGCTTCACAGAAAAGAGAACTTTCTTTCCTTAAAGAAAAACTTGTTTACCAAGATATGAAAATATTCTTTCCTTGCTTCCAGAGGTGACTATGGGAGGTGAAAGACACAAGGTTAATGCCATCTATATGTAGTGTAAATAGACAACATGCAGTTTCATGTCAACCCACTTGACACACTTGGCACATTCATATCACCAGCCTAACCTCTTTTGTCTCAGAATTCTCATTGGGAGTTTTAAAATCTTTCCTTCCTGTCACCATTATACACTTAAGTTCCTACTCCACTGCCCTATTTGGAAACTAGAAGTTCCTTTCTTGGATGGTTAGAGGTCATCAAGTTAGCAAGTTAAATGTAAATTTGACCAATTTATTATAATTTCTCTTATATTTATTTTATTTAAGAACTCTTCTTCCTCTTGAGTATTTATCCCTGACTGAATTTCAGAGTTGTTACATTCTCTCTAATCCTTGTTTTAGTAATGCTGAAGAAGCTAGGTCTTTTAAATCTACCTTCATAAAATAGTTACCGCATGTCCCTAATAAATCTTTCCTTCATTTAGGTCTGTAATTCCTAAATACAGACAACTAGTCCTGCATATAATATTTCTAATCAAGTCTTATGCTTGTCTTCCCTGATGGTAGCAGTAATCCTGGTCTGTGATAAAATAACCTGGTTTAATATATCCTGGGAACTTGCCGATCTTTTTCACAACTGCATCACACTAGTGGCATCTTTACACACACACAAGTTTTCCTCCATTTCATTAATTTCTTATTGATAGGATCCTAGTCCCCAAACCTCTTGTTGTCTGGACCCAAGCATAGCACATTGTTTTCTGTGATAATAACTTCCATCCTGTTTCTGTCACTCTGATCAACGAAGCTATCAAATTCCTTTAAAGTAATTTTATGTCCTCAGTAATGGCAATACCTTATATTGTTCTAAAAATTAATAATTACCCCATAAAATCATAATAGCCCCCTGTGAGTAGGAAAGATAGGTAATTCTTGCAGTTTGCAAATGATACTTCATTTGTACTGTAGTTTCTATGAGCAAAAATGAGTGCACAGCACTCATGTGGATGAGTGTACAACTGTGACAAAATACTGTTTCAGCTTTGAGTCAAATACAGTTTGAGCAACAGTACTGTGTAAATCCAAATGGATAAGGTGAATAAAAGATAGCAGTGAGAAAATTTTGATTGAAAGCTGCACCTCAGTGAGTACTTCTACTCTTCCAAAAGATTTTGAGCACTGATTCTGTGGTTGGGATTTGGAAGCCAGCAGGGGATTGTTTGTAAGTTTTAGTCTTTTTGATCCCTGACCCAGTGGGCAAGGAAAGACTTGTCATGGAAAATACTGTGTTTGGGGGACCAGCTAAGTACAAGATGCTTAATACCAGTTAGTCTGATCTAAATATTGTTTTAGGATTTCAGCTGACCAAGATGTTGTCCTATTCATGCTGTTTAATGTGCAATAGGATTAAAGGCATGCATAATCTGAGCATGTATGAAACCCTCGAGACTCAGTTGAATGGCATGCTGAGGCTTTTGGCTCAGATCCTGCCCAAGAGGTATTAATTTGGGTATGAATCAAATGAGGCTGGGAACTGGTGCAGTTGTGCTAGTTACATCTGATGTCAAATTTAGAGTTTCTCAGCTCTAATAAAGCATGTTGTCCAACTTGTGAGATTGCATTAAGAAGGGCAGAATCATGGTATTTAATGTCTAGCAGGTCTGGAGCTCTGTGGAGTGGAGGTGATTTCAGGACTGCCAACCTTTCCATCCTTCCCTCAGTGCTGCTGTCCCACAGACAACAAGCAGTCTCTCAAGACTCTTCTCTCTTTGGTCTCCTAAGGAAGTTTCTGGTAATATATCAAACAAAACATAGAAGATTTGAGAGGAATAATAAATAGTAATGAGCCAGATTGAAATATCCTTTGCTTACAGTGGTTGCTAGGACTACTAACATGAGAAATTACTTATGAATGCAAGTAATGGCTTTCCAATATATTCGTGTACACGGAAGACTGGATTAAATTGGTGCTGATCTCTTCTCTCTGGCAACCAATGACAGAATGTAGGGGGATGTCAGGAAGATGTGCCAGGGGAGGTTTAGGTTGGACATTAGGAAAAGGTTGTTCACCCAGAGGGTGGTGGAGCACTGGAACCGGCTCCCAGGGAGGTGTCACAGTTCCAAGCCTATCACTATTCAAGAAGAGACTAGACAACACCCTGACATATGGTGTGGATTGAGGGGTTGTCATATGCAGGGACATGAGTTGGACTCAATGATCCTTGTGGATCCCTTCCAACTCTGGACATTCTGTGATTCTATGAAATTGGAGTGCATGGACTGAAGTTCCTCTTTCATGTGGCATTTAACTCTAATGGTACAAGGGCACTAACCTGTGGCTTGAGTGAAGGGAGCTGACTGTACTAATGACCTGGTCTGGTAGACAGTAGACAAGAAGAGAGGTGATGGCAAGCTGGTGCAAAGTGATTGTCTGATGAAAACTAGATGCCACCAATGGAAACAGTGTGTGAGTCAAGGAAACACATAAAGCTTCCCATATGTCTTTTATCTCCAATACTGAATCCAGAGGTTTCAGAAAGAAGATAGCTGGAATGCTTTGCCAAGGTCAGGGGCATTCTACTCTTAACTTGTTTCATACTCTTCTTTCTCTGAGGTGACAACACTATCATTCACATAGTATGGGACCTTCCCAATTTTTCCAGCTGAATTTTGTACAGAATAATTTAAACCCAAAATAAACCCAAAAGATTGTTCAAAATTTTATTTAAATGATGAACATCTCTAGCTATGAAATACACTATACCATATGACTGGGAAGAATAGAATCATCCTTAGGAACAGAATCAAGAGCTTTCAAATTGATGAAATGAATATACATGGTGCTTTCTTTTGTTTCCTATTTTTACCTTTTTTTTTTTTCTTTTTCTCTTTTTTTTTTTCTTTTTCTCTTTTTTTTTTCTATTTCTCTCAGTTCTGTAGAGAGTTAACATTTCAGGTATATAAGAGAAATTTCTGTAATCAAAGCATATACTACATTTGAAGTAAGGTTATTTTTCAAAGTATCGAGCAGACAACATTCTAATATACATTGAAAACTAAAAAGCATTCAATTCCACTTTTAAAAATTAAATTATTTTGTGGTTACTCATAATCCAAAACAAGAAAATAGAATTTTAAAAATAATTTCATGGGGAAATTGTAAATAAGTACAAATAGTTGATATACATATAAAACCTGATGCTAGTAAGCTTCAAAAATCCAATAAAGAGGGATTTTTAAATATAGTAGTACTAATTAAAACAGCACTATCTGGACCCACTTGATATCCTAAACTGGATACGAACAATTCATTCTGTAGAGTCATATTCAGGCAGGTTGATGATTAAAACCTTTCTTTCAAAAATAGAATTCCTATCAACACTGAATATTGAGTCAGACAACAGTGGTATAGGAAACCAGTCCAAATCTTAACTGGAATCCAAACTTGATTGGTGCACAAGTTTTATTGATACTTTGTCTTTATTTAAAGGGTGATTTAGAGAAAATTTGAAGTGAATTACATCTAGAAAGGAGGGAAAACTTTTTGTCTTCCAGCAATTATTTTGATACAACTACAAATAGGTAAATTTCATTACTCATGACAACAAAGACATGAAAACAGTGTTTCAGGTGGGCATTTTCTATACTTAAGAGGAAATTACGGGAAATAACAGTGTGATTGTATGAAACCAGTTTTGTTAATCTGCTAAAATGCTGGGTGTTGTGTCTAGTAAATCGTAGGTACATATGCGGAAAATAAGCTAGGCATCACATTAGAAAAAGATAAAAAAGCATACATGAAATTATTTAAGTTAATCAAAGGCAAGAAAACAGAGACAGATGAGTAGATTTGCACCAGATAATGAATAGCATCATGAAAAAAGGCTTTGAGGTAAGTATAGTGCTTTCTTTGTATTAATCCCAATATTGGAATATATAAATTGTGTGCTGCTGCACTTTTAATTCTAAGACTTGTAATTCTGTAGTTTTACACTGCTACTATTGTCTTCAAGGTGCATTATTTCTTTGAAAGGCATGGACCTCAGACCTAATTCTACTTATCTCAATGCATGTTAGAAGAACAAGATTTGAAGGAAACATTTGATGGATACCCTCTAGCCCTTAGCCTTTAATAAGGTGTTAATAGGTAATACAGCATTAAGGGACAAGTTATTCTAGAACTTTTTGATGAACAACAACTAACAAAGACAACAACAATGACAACAACAACAACAAAAACAACCATAAAAAAGACCTGCTGATGACCAGGAAAAGTATTTACACTAATTCATGTAGAGAAAATGTCCGAGGAAAGCCAAAGGAGCTCCAGAAAAAGAGGACTTGTGAGCATAGAGGTAAAGCTCTGAAGTAGTTGCTAAATAAAACCATTAAGTGACTGGACTTCAATATTCTTGTTGCATCAGTTCATCTTGGAGTGAAGGAAGATTCCTCCATTTCTCTCAAAAGAGTTTGTGACATGACGGTGTTCTGACAGTTTATGCCTTACAGATGAAAATTCATTCCAGTTACATTAAAACAAGATGATTCTCTCCAAGCACAATTAAGATCAGTACATTTGCTTTTAAATTGCAATGGATGCAATAAATGTATTAATAGCAGTCTTATCTTCTTGACAATGTCATTTTGAAAAGAGTTAGCCTTGTCCTTCTCAGTGGAAGGCTATATGAGTTCTGCAGTGGTCAAGAGGGGCTTCCAAAACACAGATATCCCAAGGACAGTGCCATTCTTCTGTCTTCCCTCAGATAACCTCTAGAGAGGAGCAGCTTGATATATCAGGCCTGAGCATTACATTATGTTTCTTATCAGCTGCTTCAGCTGGCTCCTCACTCCACATGTGGGTGTTCAGGATTATTTGCCCATCAGCCCATGCCCTTTGGAGAGATATTAGAAACCCTGGATTTTAATTGTTGTTTGAGGGCCAGGCACTGAAAAGTTAGGCATTGCTTTGATTAATTTGTAGGTGCTTAACATCACTCACTGGATGTAATTTATGGTAACACTTACTATTTATCACACCTGAATCCTCCTGTGGCTTTACCCTTTGGTGTAGGATGTGCAAAGCAGTCAAAAACAAATAAAAATGGGACCCAAAAAGCAAAATGGGACCCAAAAAGCAAAATGGGACCCAAGCAAAAATGGGACCCAAAAAGATAGTACCATATTGTGATACTGTTTCCGCAAAACCTCTGTCAAAGTATTACCCAAAGTAGGATGCAAAATAAGAGGAAAGAGTGGAAAAGATTTTATTTGCAACAAACCCTATTAGCAATAGCCCTTAACTTGTCTCTGTAGAAAGACCCTCGATAATGAGAATATCCAAAAAGCAAAGAAATTGTCACCATGGCATCAAAGTAATTAAAGCTGCTTAATTTATTAATGACTATTTGCTTGGGGAAATTATTCATTTTATCAGAAACAGAATAACCACAATTTAATAGTTGCATTTTGTGCAAAGAGAGACTGATAGGCACAATAAGATCTCCCTATTTAAATGCATAACAAGGATGTGGGTGCATAGCTGACATAATTACTCTTTTAGTTTATAAAACATATATGAAAAGATAGGTGCCTGTCATTCCAAATACCATGTACTTAAATTTCAAATACTATATCACCTGAAACTGTTAACTGATCCCATGAGGAAGCCTTAAAATAAATACAAACACTACTACAGCAGCTCTGTACCTCAGTACAACTCCTCAAGTCCTCTCATAAATCCCCCCTAAATAGACTAGTCCTGCAGCAGTGTACCTCTGGAAGGAAAAGGGGCCAAGGACAACAACAGGGAGTTTTCTGCCGTGGCAGGATTGCCTCTGTTTTACCATAGCTCCTCCTATTTTAATCCAGAGGACTTCAGTTTTCTAAAAGCTCTATGAATTGCAACTCAACCAAGACAGCATAGAAAGAAAGGGATTTCCGAAACAAACATACTTAAAAAAAAAAAAAAAAAATTAAAATATATCATTTCCATCTAGAAAAGAGGAAGCAGTCCTTGCAAACAAGTGCCTTAATTGAAAAACTGTACTCAAGAAGTTGACTGCCTTCTCCTTTCTTCCACTGTTTCTTAGGTTATAACCTCAACTAAAACTTGATGCCTTAATGCAACAGAAGTATGGATAATTGTAGCATCTACTTGACATACAGAACAAATGTAGTCCGTTCTCTGGATTTCACTCTTTTTTTTCCCTACATCTCACTGTCTTACCTGTGGAGAGAAGAAATTTATCAAGCCTGAGGTATTGCTCTTCTGTTATAAGGTACTTCAAAACACTGCTTTTTGAAGAAATCTTACTGCCTGGAATGTCAAAAGCATATAAACCGGTGATGTGTATCTAGATATCTACTTTGGAATAGATCTATAGGTAGATGAAACAGCCAGCAGTAAATTATAATTAAAAGATGATTTACTATATTTTACTGGAATGTCTCAACCTGAGCATCATTGATCCTGATAAAGTCTGATAGCTAATGTAGGAATAGATATTAAAATAAGGTACATGTTTCTGTGTGCATATTGTAAAATAAACACATACATGTTATGTTAGGTGTGTTAAATTCTCACATACACTCTGTAGCTAAATACAGTTCTGTAGTAATAAATAATAAGCTATGGTAAGGAAAGGAAAGAAAATAGATGCAGGGTTTTGATTCTGGGGAGACCTGTTTAGTTCCTGCATATTCTCCCTCTTCAAAACTAGCTCAGAACAACTTGTAAATAATTTTTATCATTGTTAAGAGCCTCAGATTTTCTCCCTCCAGCTATTCCACGGTGGAACTTAAAAAAACAAAAAAACCAAAACAAACTTGAATATTAAGCATTGTTTTTTAAAGTTCGTTGCTACCCTAAGTTATTTAGAAACTTCCATTACATTCTGAGTGATGTTTTTTCTCCTTTTTTTCTGTGAAAATACATTTTCTTCTTTATCCCAAAAACATGTAGTGTTGTTCATAGTCATTTAAATAACAGAATCACAGAATCATAGAAGAGTTTGGGTTGGAAGGGACCTCCAAAGGTCATCTAGTCCAACTCCCCTGCCATGAGCAGGGACATCTTCAACTAGATCAGGTTGCTCAGAGTCCCATCCAGCCTGGTCTTGAATGTTCCCAGGGATGGGGCATCTACCACCTCTCTGGGCAACCTGGGCCAGGTTTTACCACCCTCATTGTAAAAAATCTCTTCCTCATGTCTAGCCTGAATCTCCTCTCTTTTAGTTTAAAACCATTACCCCTTGTCCTATTGTAACTCATAATGAAGAAAAAAAAATCTATATTTTTGTATTGAATTATTCCATATTGAGATACTCTTGTTTACATTTACTTTCAAGGTAAATTTGAAATAATTATATTACCAACAAAGCTACTAATGTAGCTATTAGTGGATAGATAAAGGTATACACTTTTGAATAAATACAACAAACCAAATCTTAGTAACTTAAGTATTACAACATTTCAAAACACTGTTTTCCTGCTATAACGTATAATGTGACTTGATATTTTAATCACAGTCAAATATCCTGTGCGCTACAGTAACCATCAGAATACTTTGTTTGGCATACCATCTCCAAAAATTTTATAAGCACATAAGATAATGTCACAGAAAATGCAGACTTCTAGACCAACATGATTCCAGTGAAGTCAAAGTCAAACTGACTTACACTGGAGGAAGTAAGATTGACTTTTAATGTAGTTTCAAACAATAATTCATTTTCTCTACTAACTTACTTTCCATTCATTAATTACACTACAGATTAAAACAATCAATAGGGAAAAAAATCCCATGCAGTTTAAATTTTATTTTGTTTCCATTCCTTATTTCAGCCTATAACTTTAGATGTAATTAGTTATATTAAAGCTCTGAAGAATAAGGCTGCCATTAATAGTGATTTAGAAAATGCTTTTGAATTTTAGTCTTACACTACATAATTATACTTACACGAAATATAATTAATGAGGAAAACGTCTCAGATGTGTGGGCTAGGAAGGCAAATATAACTATCCTTTATTGTGCCTTCAAGGTTAGAATTATTATAGCACTTATAATTTTATTATAATTACCCATAACGAGACTCCACATGCGTGATACAGTCTACATGCTTTTGACATTAGAAGTTTTCAAAATGCCTCATTAAGTATTTTACCCTATATTTATGTGGTTTTCCTCCACCTCCCATTTTTGGTGGCCATCTATTCCATGTAAAAGCATACAAACTTATTTAAAAATATACTACCATTAACGATCATAAAATTATTACAATGAGTAGATATTAAGATGTCACAGCTGTATAACCTATTCCTTTTATGTACTCCCATGCTGAATTGGTTTATGACCTATCATAAACCTATTAAACTACTGGTAATAAAGGATTGTAATTAGTGATAAAACCTTGTTGCTTAGTGAGCCAAGACAGTCATCCTTACTTTGGATTTTATTGAAAGTAATCAAGATGAAACCTTCAGCAATGTCAAATACCACCTTCAGAGAAGAGGGTTGCACTTTTGGTAGAGATTGCCAGTATTTAAGCTTTTCTGTCATTTACCTGTGCTGTATTTTGCAGGCTGCTCTTGATTAACTTTGTTCCTCTCCATCCTTTTTCCTATTCTCCATGAACTTGCAGAGAGGAACAAGAAATATAGGATAAACAAAGCCAAATGAGCTTGGAACACAGTTTGAATTCAGTGGTTTTCCATTTTGCTATTGTATTACACATGTAGAATGCTGTCCACAACTTGTTTCTCACCAGGATTCAACAAGGGCTATAGTAAAGCGGAAATCCTTAGAAGGGAGCTCTGGCTGAAATGGAGAAATCTAGTTAAGAAAAAAAAAAAGCATGCAAGGCACTGAACAAAATGTGTGACCTTTTCAGCTATCAAATCAAATTAACTTTTTTCCTAGTCATACTGGGCTGAATGCAAGCGTAGCTTCCAGAGGCACAAAAGCCACTGCTTTAATCTGCACTGTATCATCAAGTCCCTCTTAACATTTGTGTGTTGGCCTTCTAGAATGCATTAATTTTGCCAGGGTGCTCAGAAGTTGGTTCTTGATGTATCCTGGTGAAAGCTGACATTTTCACTTTCCATAATGTAAATTTCTTGTAGCTTAACCTCAAAATTCTGGGTGGAGTAATTTTCTCAGGATATAAGAAAATGCCATTTACCATTTTGGCATGGAAAAGAAGCAAACACTGTATGGATGTGACTCGGTGCAGGGAAAATATAATGCCAGAGATTAAACTCACAAATCTGCATTCCTGTCTCCACTGCACAGCTACAGTATCCTGCACATCTTGAAAACTGGAAAGGAGGGGGGAGGGGAAGATGTCAAACAATATTCACTTTGTCTTTATAGCACTATATTTCATTCCGCAGTAAACAGGAAAGACAGAGCTCTAAGCGCCGAACAATTAACCCTCCACTAATTCCACTTCTATCCTGCAAAATAAAGAATACATCAAAGACAGAAGAACAGGTATCTTCTCTCCCATTCTTCACAACATGGATTTATTTGTCCTAACTGGACTTTTAAACCTATTGTGTCCGGCTTTTCACAGGACTGAATTGAGCAATAGGGAAACTATAGTAACCAATAATCTGTTTCACTTCAATGGAAACTATGTATCTTGGTAGATAACAAAGCCTGGGATAAACACTAAAAACCCCTGACAGGGTTTGGAGGGGGAGAATATGGTGTCTCAACGACGGGGTCATGTTTTAACCAGCCTTCACCTATAGGCAACAATTATTATGGCATTCTTCATTTGTTCTTCACTAGGCAAATTCTTCAAAGGTGCTTAATGGGTAATGTCAGTGCCACTAAAATTCACAGTATTCTGTGCAATTAATTCAGCCATATGCAGAGGTGTGTGCATGCTAATTGCTTTTAATCACATATACATTAAGATTATATGCACTAGACTCGTTTTGAAGGGACGCCTCTTCAAGGGAAGCTGGTAAAACTTTATATAGTAATATTTGTAGTCAAGTCAACACAATACACCTCTCCTTTATTGTCATAAAGATTTTAACTCTCTCATTTCAAAAGTAGTAGTGGAAAAGTGTGTTTGGTATTCCCCAAACAAATATAATTTGGAAATAAAACAAGCCTGGTCCACTTAGATTTCAGTACAACCAAATAATTTTACATTACCTAGGATCTACATGAAATCGAGAGCATCAAAAGCTGATCACTTTTGCAAGTAAATCAAAAAGGCTGTTCCTCTTTTTTATTTTTTATCTCAAATGTATCCAGAGTTTTATGGCTAAATACTAAAGCACTAGCAGTTGGTCATGCTTTAAGCTACTAGAAGAAAGTTAAGCTTCCACGTTGGCTAGCCGAGATATCAGCTATAAGCTGACAAGTAATTAAACCAGCATATCTATAACAACTGTCATCTCTTATTTCTGTGCAACTTGGATGTAAACCAAAGGCAAGAAAGCCAAAAAAAGACTTCACATTACTGGGCAACTGCTGAGCATCTCCTGCTGAACAGTTTAGCAGACCTGGGCATTTAGAGGATTGTAGCAGAGATCAAAAGGGTCAGAGATCCCTTTACCAATTAACAGCAGGGAGAAGAACATCAAATAAGGTGTAAATTTTAGCTCTGCAGTTTTGAGTAAGCCAAGCATGAAATGCATTCTAATACTCTTGAGTAGCTGCAGCTTTGAGCCATCAGTGATGTCACTGGTGCACTAAAGGAAGCTTAATCGCACTTAGAGTGGCATGTAGCAATCCCGCTCAGCTAGGTGCTAAAGCCTGCTGCTTCTTGTCTCTTTTGATAACACATGGGAATTGCTAGCCCCGACGTGGCTGGCGAGAACAGAAAACACTCCACAAAAAGCAGGCTTTGGGGTCTTATGCTATTATTGCTCCCGGTCTTAAAGAGATAGCGACACAGTGTTTGTTTTCCTCCCGTAATTGTTTCAAATAAAGAAGGAAATAATTAATAAGGCCCAGTGTAAGTGATCAGCCTTTTGGGGCTTGAAGCACTGTTTAATCCAACTTTATGCAAATCACCGTGGGGGCAAAGCTGTTCCTATAGACGTTGCTCTTTCTTCTCTTTCTTTTCTTTCCACTACCCCCCCTTTTAAGTACGACAAAAGAATGCCATTGAGCCTTTTTTATGCATCCCCTCGACCAGTATATACTGCCCAGAATATGCAATCTGACATGATAGTGCTTGGAAATGCAAAGCAGGCCAAGAGCTGTGCTGAACCGGAGGAAGGTGTTCCTTTTACCCCATAGGTGCGCACAGGCAGGGGCTTGGGATCAGCTGCGGGGTCTCCTGGTGCCACTGCCCGGGGAGTCCCTCACCCTGGCTGCCGCAGGCGAAGTTCAGCAATGGCACCTGTGAAGGTGGAAGAAGAAAACATCAACAGCGATAACAACAGCAGCAGCAGCAGCGACAAAAGAGATGAAACAGGCTGAAAGTTCTGCTCTGGCAAAATCACAGTATAGTGTTTTTAGGCTGAGCTAAAGGTTGGAATTCAATAAATTTAACTGATTTTTCAAGTGGCTTTGTGTTTGGATACTTATTGTTAAATGATATCATGCGTGCTTTCTCACAGGCAAGCGCATGACACAGAATTTAAACAGAAAAGGATTTTTATTTTATTTTTACTGTTTATGAATTCTAATTATGTCAATAATAATTCAAAGCACACTTCTTAAAGAAATAAATGTGGATATTATGTTATTCTTTTGTTTATTTCAGCTAACAAAAGATTACCATGGGGACAATTACGAATTCATGATATGGGTACATTCACAGAATACATTAGTGGCCCCGCTTCAGTGAGAAAATACAGTTGCAATGTTTAAAATGGGTTTAGAAAATTTCCCACAACTTAAGTATGTGCTTTCATTTTACAGATCTGAACTGTAATAAGTTCAAGTCATGAAGGCTCTATCCCTAATGGAATTCAATTAAATGTGTCTCCTATGAACTTAACTATTCTGCTCAGAAATTCATCCCAGAGCATCGAATACTTATTTTACATACCTAAGTATTCATAATTGCATATACCTAATTTATTCAGGAAAAATCAGTGAAAACTCCTTCCCACTTTGGTTTCAAGAGTGCAAGTGCTTGGTTTTCTAAACATTATGAATACAACTAGATCTGAGAGACATCATATCCACAACAAAGAGAAGCTAGTGACCAGCTCAGATACATTGTCTTTTGAACAACAAGTCAGTGCAGACAGAAGTAAATGACAGTTAATTACAAATTACATTCTGGTTGGGGCTGTGAAGGCCTCCTGGCTTGAATAATAATCAGGCCCTCGGGCACTCACCTGCCTGCAAACCAACATACGGAGACACAGGCTGGGGTGCTATACAAGTTTCAAAACAAGCTGCTAAACACAAAAGCTTATTGGATTACAGAGATTTAGGCAAAAGCATTCAGATCTCTGGCAGCAACTCTAGTACTAGGTTGAAGGGATTTCTAAAGGATGAATTGCCATTCACTGTAAATTTCTGAATACTGCTCCTGGTTTTTGGGGCAGGAAATAAGTTTTCTTATTTTTTTAACATTAGAAAAGATATCCTATTACAAATGCCCTTTAGGAAACATGATAGGAGAAAGTGTCTGTTATGAATTGGAGATTCAGAGAAATTACACATACTGTTTGCAATATTTCTTTCCGATTCTTGCCATTCAATCAGTACCATGTATGTTTTAAATGTAGCCTACGTAAATGGCTACAAATGTAAATGGCAACAAATCAGGAAAAAAAATATTGCTTGTGGAAGAACTACTTTTATCCAGCATCTATGACTGTTGAAATTTGGGCTGTTTACTGACGTATCTTACATTTTTTTAATGTTTGATTTTAATCCCATATATTTGTAAAATATGACAAAGTCTACAATAATTAATGTCAGTATTAGTGCACTGTAAAACCTTGGCTTTTGTAATTCACTAAAGCAATTTCTATTCATTTAGTTGAGCTAAGTGCTTATTGTTAAAGACAAAAGGCTCAACAGTTTGACATTGAGCTCATTATGCATGTTTAAAACATTCTGCAATTCAAGGCCACACCACATGCAATAAAAAAGAAGCCGGTGGGTTCAGGGATTAAAATTCAGACCACACAGTTCTCTTCAATAACTTTCCATTTAAATCTGATTAAAACTTCAAAACAAAGCTATTTAGATGTATCAGAATACGTGGGTGTGTCAGTATGGGAGAGTGTGTATCTTTTGTGCTCTTCATATGCATATACAAGCTTTTGGCTGTTTTCTATTTCTTTAAATCGGTCAGCTGCCATGTAGCTTCTGTAGAAAGGTTTTCCTGTTTGTGGTCAAATGTGATCATGTATTTTTTGAAACAATTTCTCATTTTAAGACAGAAATAGTTTAGTAAATTTTTATGCTCTCTGTGATTATTTACAAAGACAAATGATACATGCAGACAACATATTATGTTTATGTTCAGCATGTGCATCTAGATGCACACATATTGGTATGAAAGTGTAAATAAAATGGAATCTACAATGGGATGGAAATTATACATTTCAGATCAAAAGTGTAGGCTGCAAAAAAGTTTGAATAATAAAAAATACTGCTGTTACATACATGCCTGCATACACTTCATCCCAGCTCTTTTCTATACCCAGTGACCAGATAGTGATTATGATTTCCTTCTTCAAGCACAATTTCTCCAGTGAAACTTTTGACTTTGAGATCAGAATGTAAGAAACAATTAGGTTGAGTTGTCACCATGCCATTGTGCACAGCACCACTGTGTGCCACAAAGGCCTTATAATAGCCATTATGGGATGGGAGCGGTGCTCGTGCGGTCTGAGAGGCCCAGCAAGGCTTTTTTGCACTGGTACGCCAAACATCTTTGCTTGTTTGTGGATCATCTGTATCTCTTACACAACTTTAGTAAAGAGCAAGTTCAAGTCTTAATCCCATCTTCAGGCTTGCACAGATATGGTGGGAAAGGCATTATGGAGCAAAACTTTGTGTCAGGGAAGGCTGTGGTGATAACTGTCATTGAATTCTTGGTGACAGCAGTTTTCCAGGAAAACAGATGCTGTGCTCAGCGCTCCTCTTCTGCAGCCGAGATTTTAGTACCCTTGTCCGAGCTGTATTTACTATATCTTCCCCAGCTCATCCCCTTTAAGTTTTACAGAACAAGCTGGCATGAGGAAAAAGCTGTAGCATCAAGCACTGCATGCAAAAGAGTCTCTGACTAGCTCAGAGCCAAGCACCATTAGGGCCCCTGTTGAATGTTCTCATTGGCACTACCCAGCTATCACAAAGCCTTGCTCTGAACATTTCCAAAGCCCTGCCTGGTTCCAGTGCTTTATTCTTTTCCAGTGCTACTACAAAGACAGCTGTTTCTTTTCTTGTGTAGCCCACAGAGAAAAAGAATCAGAAAGTGACGCTAGCAATTCAAACCTGAGCCTGTCTGTCTGATAAATTGTAGGAAGAATGAGTTCAGGAAAACATTCGGTGTCCCTCTTAAAGTGTTTTACTTTCAGAATTGGAATAAATCAAGTGATGTAAAATATTTAATATGCATATGTACGTTTTGAAAGTAATTTTAAAAGGAATTTGTCTTGCATGGCCCAAAGCTACTATGTAAAATTAAATATAGTCTTTTCCATCTTTGATTTTAGGGATGTTTGTGAGAGCTACAGTTTTAAAACCAGAGGGAAAAATAGCTTCACTCAACCAGAGTAAAGAAAAAGACCACCTTATCTGCAGCAGAGTGATTTTGACTGTACTGACAATGACATGAGTAATCCATCATGTCATCGGCCCAGTGACGGATGTACCCCGCACCTCATCTCTGTATGTGTGCAGAGAGGACTATGTAGCAAGCCAGGAGGCAAGTAACACTTAACCCCTGCAAGCTTCATGTTCCTGCTGTGCTTCAGACAACCTCTGTCATGTATGAAAAGCCTAAAGAATGACAGTAAATCTATACAGCCCAGCACAATCTACCATCATGACAACTACACACCACCATAGCCTTATAACACTATTAAACTGTATCATCACAGACATGTAAGACAAGGCCTGTATTATATGCTTTGTTGAGCCATTTAAAAGGTCTTTGGAAATGCACTGAGCATACCTTCTGTTTTCTTTCAGTCAATAAAAGGATATAGTTCATAAATACTAATTCCATCTATAAGGACAATTAATTATTTTGACCCTGCAGAAATAGTACTTTACTCCAGAAATTTAATTAAATAGAGGATAACATTCAAAACGAATAATAAAAGTCAAATATGACCTCTTAAGGATGTGCCTGTTTCCTAAGATTATTTTGAATTGGCAGTAGTTTTAACAGAAAAGTAGTTTTTTCCAGATTAAAGATACAAGCTGCTTTCTCCAAACATTTTAATTTGCATTGTGAGTTGTGAAAAAATTTTGGACCTTTAAAAATTTGAGATCCACTATTTATTCAAATTCCAAAAGCAACAAAAATTTATCCATTCCACCAGCACAATTGCCTTTCTATAGGATCTTAGTAGTTATAGTGTAACACTGAAATGTCCCAGGATGGTAACCTTATAAAGTAATATATGTGCTGAGAGTTCTTCATTATGTATATATGTTCTGGAAGTCTAGCATGCCATGGATATACCATTCAAAATTTTCACTCAGACCAGAAAAGAGAATGCTGCGTAGCCCCTTTAAAACCTTTTTCTCTTTCTGTTAACATACAACAAGCTTCTCTGGGGTAAAAAAGGGAAAATAGCTGGTTGAATAATAATATCGTTAGTTCATGTATATGCAAAAAAAAGATCTTTTCACACCTTGATGAAATTAACATAAATTTAAATACTAATGAATTGGTAGAGACCAGTGAAGAATACCAAGGACCACATTCAAACTGAGTTATATCCCTATAAAACAGATCTATTTTCTAGGGACATGTGACATGAGTGTTATATGCCTTTATTGCACAATCTGCATAATTCACAGTCCAAAACAATTTGCAGACAGATAAAGAAAATTGACTCTTTACTAGTGGAACATCACATCTAAAGGATATTATTTTCCTTCATGGCTGAAATTACCATTTACTGTTGGAAACAAAAAAATCTAGAGTCAGAAAACACAAGGAAATATGTGTTTGGAGCTATTCAGCGTTTTGTCATTGGAGAAAGCACAGTACAAATATACACAAGACAGTGGGGGAGTGGAATGTAAGATGAAGAAGCACTGCATCTTTCAGTAAATCCAAGAAGCTGCCAGAAGGACAACAGACATCAGGAGTGGTTTGTCTACTCTGTTCCCTCCTGGCCCCATACAATGTATGCATGAAGCAGCACGACAGGAGGTTGTGCAAAACAAATATGCATAGTGGCAGATGTCAGTGTGCACATCTAAACAATTGCTATGCCCAATACTGTGGAATTTCCACACCGTTAGTGCTTTTTAACTCATCTGCTTATTGTGTGCATGATTTACTCTAGCTTAGTTCTGTTGAGGTCAGTCACAACCTTCAAAGCCAAAGTTTGTCTATATTTGCCCTTCTTTCCTGAATGGATCAAATCACACCCTTTTGCTGTTGTTTGATGACTTTCTTCTTTAGAGAACCATTCCTTTATCTTCTTACTTTGCCAGGTCTGGAGAACACTGAAGACCTGATGGAAGGATGCTCTACATCCACCAAAATCAGTTGACAGATTTCATTAGGTATCAAGCTAATGCTATACTTACCTTTTGTTGAAAGGTCGAAAGCTTTTGACTTTTATGTCTGTAGAAGCAGAAGCTGGTTCAGCACTGGATTTTTCTCTCAATATTTTCTTCCATTTCTACAACAATGTATCAAACACATGATCTGAAAGGAATTAGTCCAAGATCAGAAATTAAATGAAAATAAATTCTTCTACACCCTTACAAACAATTTGACAGTATATTAAATCACTGTTTATAAAAACACAAGAATCTTGAGCAAAGATATAAAGTCCCATTCCAATGGGAATGTCCTTGGTAGGAAAAGATTAGCCATTTAAAAACATGGTTATTGCTGAAACGCAGAGTTTTCTTAACTTTAAAAAATATCTTTATACATTACTTTCTTCTGTTGTGAACCAAGATAGATGAAATGAAAGTAACAATATCAAAAAAAAAAGTATAGAATGTTAATTTTCAACATATATTCATTATATATGAAAGCACATTTGAAACACAACTCTAAGTTTGTCATCCATTGATCTCTTACCCGTTAGCCAAAAACGGTGTATTTGTTTCTTTATCCTCAGTAAAAACATGGGAATGTACTACACTTTCAAAAAATATTTGTCTGTCTTCTTATTCGTAACACTATATGTAGCCATGTCATCCTCAGAAGAAAATGTCCTAAATGTATTTTCTTCGCCATTTTGGTACTGCCATCTACAATGGGGGACAATAGATTTCTAAGAGTATGTATTGGTCCAAGAGGTCAGTTTGTGTGAAATAAGTATGACTTGCTGTGCAAAGGAATTTATCATCCTTAAATTACAAATTACTACTTAATTCAGCTCTTTTTGCACAACAGTCAGTTCCTTATTCCCTGTGTCAGAATACAGGAGCGGGGCAGCCAGGGCAGCCCCAGCACTGGGGACCAGGCACCTCCATGGGGATAGGGATAGCATAGCCAAAAAATTCTTTCTGAAGAGAGTAATTGTAGTGAACAGAGCAGATGGGTCTGCCTAGACAAACCTTTGTTCATGTCAAGCAAAATATTCAACTTTACTTTCTCAACATGATGAGTTATTTGTGACCAGAAATGTTCCCAGAGGACCACAGCACAATTTATTTAAAACAAACAAATAAAGAAACAAATGCAACCCTTTCTCCTTAAAACTGAATAGCTGACTTAGCACTATTGCTTTCATGGTGGGGAAAAAAAAAAAAGATATAATAATAAATGTGGAACAACATATCACAAAATAAAAATTTCCATTAAAATCCTTTGGCCTGCTTGGAGTCCAATGTTTCTTAATGTAACTGAGGCCACATCATCTACTTATAAGTTTTATAACGTGTGAACCACATGCGAACTCAAACATGTTTTATACATGTGAACTACAGACTTTCGAACTTATATTTTAAAATTCTCAAAAAGACATACAGTAAAATCCACACGCTTGAAAACAAGATCCTGAAAGTTGGTTCCTACATGTCAATTTTTAAGTTTCTCAGCATCACAATGGCTTAGCAGGTGTACTCACTTATTACTATTGAGGTCACCGGAAAAAATCATGATGACAAGGCTGAGAAAAGCAACCCATAACTTTCTCAAACTGAAGGAGCATTCAGCTGGCATAGGTGGTTCCTAAACCACCACAACTGAATAGGCAGGCAGTTTGAGATGTGATCTCAATCACAGTTCAGTTTGAGATGAGATCTGGCAATCTCTTGAGTGCTGTTCCCAAACAGAAAGAAAATACAGCAGATTCAAGATTGCTCTAAAGTACATAATGACCTGTGCATAGATACAGGTCAAGAAGAAGGAAGTATTTCCTACGTATTTACCACTATCCTATTATTTTCCAAATTACTCTCATTTGAGTGTTCTTGAGACTCGTATCAGCCTTGGTGTGGATAGTGGATGAAAAGTAGAATTTAGACCTCATCAGTAATAACGAAATCACTCATATCTACTGATTTTATTAAGTTCCATAACCAATATAGACTTAAAAATGTATCCATAACTAGTGTGTCAATTTAAATATTTGACAAGCCTCCCTCCTCTTACAGGGAAATTTCATGGTCCCAAAAGCCACTTCTGGGGGCAGCACAGCCACCAGAGCACTTCTGCAAAGTTGTCAGCTGAAGACCCCAACACAAAAAACATTTCAGAGAAGGTGAAGTGCAAGAGCTATTATCAGACACGCTGCTCTAGCTTCAGCTAAGCAGGGTCAAGAAGTTTCTGTCCTCAGCTTGTCCCCAGCTGCTTGTCATTGCTTCCCTGCTTAGGGGTACTGCCCTCTCAGATTTGCAGGCATAAGAGCACTTGTAGTTACTCCCTACCTTTTCATCTGGATGATAATATTTAACCTGCCCAATCACAGCTTAAATATTGTGTTTCAGGTGTCATATTCAATTCTACTGGTCAACATAACACTTTATTAGAAAACACACAAAAACCCCAAGTAAGTTTATAGTCAGGCTTAGCTAAAAATGAAGCATGGTATTCAGAGGTGAAAGATTTTGCACCTTTGCCTATGCACGGAAGGGTCAGACTCTGAAAATATATTATCACATGTAATATCACTACTCACTCAATTTATTTGGTGCTATGGATGACCCAAGATATCCTATATTTTTTTAATCTGTTAAAGGCAGGGCAGACATACCTTTCTACATGTTCTCAAACTTGAAAACTTAGTTCTCTCAGATTTAATATAATATAAAGAAAAGGTAGCATATTTGACTAAGAAACCGAGCTACTCTGATTAACTTACCCTTAGAGTAGCTGGCATATTCTTCTTTTAGTAATACCTAGAAAGTGCACCTTACTTTTGCCCCATACAAGAAAATGCAGATGAAGAACACAGTTTAGTTAAACTACACAACCATAACTAAAAAATTTAGTTTGCAGTTTTGGTTTAGTTCTTAATATTTTTGTCACAAATTATTTGGTTTTAATTGTTTATGGCATAATTTTAAATAGGATTATTATAAGTTTTTCCTACAGTTTTTTATGCAGGATTGCATTATACTAGAAGAAAAATAATAGACATTCTGGATGACCTTGGATTTGGAAACATAAAAAGCCATGCACGACCCAAAGTCTCTTCTGCAGGATGATATATGTAATATAATACAAAGCTTCAAACTTCAGAATTCCAAGAAGGGCCTGTAAGTACTTGCAGACAAGAGGAATATATATGCAACTCAACCACAAACCTTTATGTGCGAGTTCAAAGGACTGAAGTGTGGTTCTAATTGTTCATTTTGGAAAAGCATTGTATTACTTGTCGAGGAAACAAGAAAAATGAAGAATGTAGTGCCTCAGAACAAGAAAACTGGAGCTGTTGAGAGAACATAGTGACAAAATGTTATATGGACTAGAAATGAAACATTTTAAATGTGCTTCATTCCTCATATAACATATGGAGAGTGAAAGCAGAGGAGACTAGGAGGAATTGATGTGCATGTACACACTCTTGAGTTACTCTAGAATAGAGTTAATCAGTGAAATACATATTGGTTCAAGAGATTAGAGGTTAAATGACTTAGTTTCACATTAGAGAGTTCTGTTATAGTATCTCCACTTTAGCATCCCTGTGTTCCTTTGTAGGGAAAAAATAAAGCCATCTAATTTCCCGCAATTGTTACAGACTCTGCAAAGCTTATCTTCCAAACTCTTCACTATGCTAATTTTTGATTCCTGTGGTGAGGGTTTGTAAGACCTTCATTAATTTATTTCCCTCTTCTATCCTTCAGACAGGAGAAAAAGAACAAGATCAGTGTTTTCCTTACAGTTGTCTCTTGGGGAAGTGCGTTTCTTCAATCACATTTAGCCATGGAATTGACTAAATATTAACCATTGGTGTGTGACCAACACCCCATGGATCAGAGATCGTATATTCAGTCAACCAAAAGAGTGAGACTGTGTCATAAAACAGCAAGTTTTTGAATGTTGTAAGGAATACCTATCAATTTTTATAATACTAACATGATAGATCTATTATTTTATAATATACACAAGATGAAGACCAGTTGAATGACCAGGAAATTACTAGGGGAAAAAAATTAATCAATCTTTCATTGCCTTGTATTCATGAGAGTTCAGGAAGGGAAACTTTAAGAAAAATACCAAGCATTATCAGTTGCATAATAAAATCATGTGAATTAACAGTGTTAGCTTTAGCCTATGCTTGTCAGAACTCAGATAAAATAGTGTATTTTTCAGTTTATGTATCTCCTCCCCTCCCTTTTTTTTTTCACAAGAGATTGTGAATGCCTGTATCATGAATAGGCCAGAAACCCTTTTTTTCCCAAAATCTGTAAAGCACAAGTTAAAACAAATTGAAGAGCAATGAATTAAGAACTTTTCCCAGGCTACATCTTTCTTCTGAACCAAGTAATAAAAGTTTTTTCTTTAACAATTTTTCTTGTCTAAACTGTTCTCCAAGTGGGACCTTCGCTGAATGAGCACTTACTGTGTTTTCCCATACCTGTTTCATTTAAAAAAAAAAAAAAGTAGTTTCTTGGATTCAGAGTTTTCATTTGGGCTCTCCGAACATTTTCACCACATGAATGCCATGACTGATATGTATACTTAAATACCACCTAAACCGGAAAACTTTCTCTGATATACTTAGTCACTTAAGCAAGGAAAAATCAATACTAAACAGTACTGCTAACTCTTCTTCTGTGAAAAGACGCATCTCCCTTTGGACACCATAATTAAAGAATAAAAAAATACTTATTTTTTTAAAATCGTACACCACATACTGTCATTCAATACCTGGCAGTATGTTCTTCTCTTCAGGGCCTACAACAGGAAAAGAGATTTTCAGATAGTTATAGAGGGCCGTGTGGGGGAAAAGTAATACAGAACAATGGAAGATGAAGAAGGATTATTAGAAAAGGTTAGTCTGTTACTCATTACCACTGTGGTCTTCCTCAAAACACCTCTTAAATGCCCGGACCATAAAACCTCTGAAATGAGGAGTGCATCTGAGGATATTACAAGTTAGCTATTTGCAGAAAACACTGGATTACAAGTGCAAGTTTGCTTTACTGAGTGGTTCTTTCTTTTCCTTTTTTTTCTTTTTTCTCCCTCCAGCTCGCTGACTGTAATTTTCCACTGTAACTTATTTCTTAACAGTTACAGTTTAATAAAAGAGAGGGTTCATCATTTATTTCTAGTACAGTTATACCCCCGATAATAAAAGAAAAACTGGTGCTCCTTTCAAAATTACAAGGGTTCCACTGGTCAGTGATTAACGTTAATGCTTACTGTATTTTCTCTCTTTCAGTGCCTATTTTCACATTGAAGTGAGACACACAGTTGTTTAAATGAGGTAGCTGATTTATCATTGAAAAAGTAATTCTTCATGGGGGCACATTAAGTAATAAAAATCATTGACAAGGATAGTAAATTGCCTGGGAGGGTTAAAAACAGATTGAAGATAAAGGAGAGAGAAAGAGGGAGAAAGAGATTAAGTCAAGACAGCATCTAATGCTTTTGCCAAACACTTCAGCCTCACCCTATTTGACGTTGATCTAATAGTCGACCATTTAATTTCCAGGTCGCAGTGCCAATCTTTTGTCACCTCTGTTGCCCCATATCAAACTTTCAGGAAACAAAACCCCTGAAAGCAGACAATCAATAATGAGATCAGCAGATTTTATCTTAAAAGAAACAGGACTTGCCTGCTTTGTTTGTGGAAGGTTGTTTCTCTGAATGCTTCAGCTAGGGCTGCTTGTCAGTAAGTGACTGTGATGTGCACAGCATGATTGAATGAGACTAGATAAAGTCACCAGAAAATGTGGCAGTGGAAAGCAAAACACATAAACTAAGAGGTGAAAATGTAACACACCATGTGTGGCCACACAGTTCTAATCATATGTACTCTCCTAGCATGTCATGCCACATTATTATTACTGCATTTTAGATGTCTCGTAGCTGGTCATATGCTAAGCACATTTTTGCCTTTGAATTTGAAGATACCATGGGGTTCCTAGGTTTCAAGATATGAAGAACTATGTATTTCACCATACTAGTGACTTTTTGTTGCTTTGAGCTTCTATATTGTTTAATAGGTACGTTGTGGACTAATACGTTTGTTTTAAAGTTGGCTTGTTTCTAAACTTATTTCTGAACAAAGAGGTAAAGAGGCAGGGGACACAGTAGTAGATCTAAAAATTTTTATCCAGATTTTATGTGTGGGGGCTCACTCTAAGAAAAGTACTCCATGGATTTGTGATGTTGTTATTTCAGTACAAAACAATTATGTAGTGTCAGTGCCTGCTTTCAGATCACTTTTTGCAATTAGGGTACATCCTCACTGGAAGTATCTCACACCACTTCCACTTCCCCTTCAACTCAGCAAACCGGTATTTGAAAAAAAAAGAATACACGAGTTTTAAAATAAAAAGTAAATTTCTGACAAACCTATCTGCCACCAATTTTCATGTCAATGTACACAAATAATGACTCTGGATATTACATTTTCTAGCTTTGCTCTTTTACCTAAAAGCTGTGTCAGCCTGGTCACAACATTTCATAAGGCAGAGTAGGATAAACATTCACGTTGCACCACTTATTTTCATTTTTAGTTCCATTACAGCCAGTGAGAAAACAATAATTAGTTAAAAATAAGTTAACTATCAAAAAATTATCACAGAAAATTTTTCATTCAAATAATTACTGACTCCTTTAAAAAGACAAAGGCAAAGCTCTTTTTTTTGCCACAATGAGGTGCTATTCAGTTATTTCACTTGATTTGTTTTTGCGCAACAGCAATAGAGATTTGAATGAGAATGGTGAATTTTTCAGCATGTGTTCTGCACTTTTTCTACGTTGCTACTAATAAAAGACTATGGCAGAAATAGCACGCCTGCTTTACTTGACAAAAACACATGATTTTATATAAATATATAAGTATATATACATATATGTATTATTTGCTCAAGAAGCACAGCTGAATGCAGTCTACAAATCTGGGGAGAGCATAACTGGTATTGCTAAATCTGTGCTAAAATGTAGGACAATTTAACTAAAGAATGCCCTCTTTTTTCATTCAGAAAGACACGGTACAAAAATTAAGGAGTCAGAGAGAAGGAGAATTATACAGAATAGAAATGAAATAGATCTAACAAATGAATAGATCTAACAAATAGTTACTCTGCAGATCCTTACACTTGTTTTCCTATGCTCTTAATTTCTCTTTCTCTTCCAGATGATTTTCACTTCCAAGAAACCAAGCAGTTTGTTCCAGATCTTTAAAAATTTCTAAGGAGAATGTTGTTACTCTGAGCTGAATGATGATTTAAAGAGGAATTTGTGCCCAGGGCATTGACCTTGGTGGCCTTTTCGTACATTACAATTCCAAAGGAAATCACAAAAGAAGATGGGCTTACTGTAGTTAATGAGATTCCTCACCAAAAACACTAATCTGGGTTAAAACTAAAAGAATGCTGATAAGGATATTACAGCTCATACTGAGAACAAGAAAGGTGCACTGCTAAGATCAATTGTGGATATTAGGAGGTAGTCTTCAACAGTGATTTTTTTTTTTTAATATCTATCAAAATGGATGTTTGAGAAAAATCCTTTCAGATGAGGAGCTACTAAAATAGAATAAAAAGTATCATTTCTACTTTTTTATATTGTACCAGGTACAAATCAACCAATATTAGCAGAAGTTTAACATCACTTTAAAAGAAAGAGATTGACCTACTGAGAAAGTACATGAGTAAATGTGTAGCAATACACTGATTATTACTGTTTCCCCTCAGGCAAATACCTCTCTCTTAAGCATGTGCTTCACTGGAACATTTTGTTTTATTACCTTGTGAGATAAGTGGGGAAAAAAGCCTTTAGTACCTGGGGAATTAAAAAATTCAGACTTGTCATATCAGTGTCTATTCTCAATTTCATGCAGGGCGCATAATTATAACCATGTTTAAATTGAGCCCAGAAGAAAGATGGGTTCAAGTGCAAATTAATTTCAGATTATCACAACAAAGGCAATCAAATCTCAACAAGCTTGCCAGCAAAATACTTTGCAAAGGTCCCCAGGTCCCTTCCCACCCCCAACTTACAACAAAGACCTTTCAGCTCAAATTAAGCTAATGATCTAATACAACAATTCTGCCTACCTTTTTGGGTTTTATTATTTACTCAGATGTACGTATTAAGCTAGTCAAGAATGGGAGGGAAAGAGGAGGAAAAGGTGGCACAGAAAGGTCAGTGTTTAGTATCAGTAAAGTGACAAAATAAACAGTCAACAGCCCTGACAAGGTCTGCATGTCGTCAAATTGTCTTATTCTGTGGAAACTATCAGAGTGAGTTGGCAGTGCTGAAAGAACTTGAAATTTATCTGAACCCCTTCTCATACAGACAGAATCCAAAACCAAACAGCATGGCTCACCTCCTCCACCTATCTATCAGCACAGCTTTTATATAAATCCAACATCTTACTCTATCCTATGGGAACCTGCTGGGGAATGAAGGGAA
This sequence comes from Caloenas nicobarica, assembly GCF_036013445.1. NCBI lineage: Eukaryota > Metazoa > Chordata > Aves > Columbiformes > Columbidae > Caloenas > Caloenas nicobarica. Next base: position 98,762,612 of record NC_088246.1, on the reverse strand, counting down.
TCAAGTGCTGAAAAAATTCAAGTCAAGCCTCATTACCTCCTCATTACCTTTGCAAAAGTGGAGTGAGAGAAAATTTTATCTAGGGAACAGAAGCTTGGGAATCTCATTCAGAGTTCTGTCTGGTTATTGCACAGCCAACCATGGAGCTCTGCCTCTGTGGGATTTAAGTTTTCTTCCCATTTCTCTATAGTAATGATCCACTCATTAAGGTTTTTAAGGTAAATTACCATCACTTATCATTATGCCAGTCACTAAGTAAGCTGCATTAAACAAGGAATGTCAGTCGTAACCTTTGCTTTTCTTTCTCTCCAGTTATCATGAGGAAATAAAGAAAATACATTTCACAGTTGGTCTTATAATTCTATATTAATTATATTTTCCCATTTGTGTATGTTAGACCCTTCAGGCAGACATATTAGATATAAATGACTTTGTAAAATACGGATATATATAAATGTATACATGCATATACACAATCCTATCTTCCTGAAAAAAAAACCTTGAAATATTATTTCTTTTTTACTGTTTATTTTCATATTCACTTTGCTTCTGTCTGAGGATTTTATGTATCACCTCGCCATAGCGTGTAAGAGCTATTCATCTTGCTACATTTAAGTTTGGTTATTATAATGTGCTTTTTAATTATTCAACTAACCCTTTTTGTTTTAAATCACTTCTTTTGTCAGTTTATCCTTTATTATGCAAATTGTTGATGCAAAATAAAAATGTCCCACATTCACCCTATTTTGAGCTTTTTTCAAAGCTCAGTTCCTTGCTTCCTTGTTCTTTGCCGTAAAAATCTTGAAGCTTGTCGTATAGTTCTTTTTCTTTTAGACTCAGCATTTTCAGGCAAATTTTAATGGACTTTTCATTTCTAAGATAAATTTGTTGGTCTTTGAGATCACGTGTTTCCTTTGGGAAGTTTCTCATTGTTTGTTATCACTTCTCAAACAAATGCGTTGGAAGTTCATTTCATAGATAAACACCTAAAAAGTCCTAACCATGTCAGCAATTACTTTGTTTTGTTCACAGAAAAGTGATCTGCAAGAATTGTATTCATCCAGGCACTCATTTGCTTTTCTCATTTGACTGGAGAGACCCTTCAGTTTGCCCTATGCATATCTGTTCCCATCACGACACACTGGACAATAGCCACCACTCAGTCCACTGTAGATGGCACATAAGGCCAAAGAACTAACCATCCCGAAACAACTGTACTTCCAAGGTGCTATGAGCAAGGAGAAGGAGAGAGTCAATGCCTTAGGAATTACTACTGCAGAGGCTTGATTGGGAATACTGGGGCACATCCTTTTACAAGAAAAATGTACAGAAGAAAAGAATTGTAGAAGACAGAGGGAGGAACTGGCAAAGGCAGTCAGAATAGACTACAGGAGGGAAATGAGGCAGAATATAAGAGCTGGGAACTCTCATGTCTCTGATACAAAAGCGGCCAATATCACATTACATACAAGTAAACATAAACTCATATCAATGCAAACTGCCTCCAAAATTGTGAAAGGCTGCCTAAGTTTCTCTGCTACCAGCTGCATTTCCAGACTTCCCACTCTTTTCCTACGTGATGCTTTTCCCCCTTTTCATGCCATTCCGCTTCCTTTCCTACCACTTAAGAGATCCTCCCATATGCAATAAAATACGGACATTTCTTCATAAACTTCTTAATTATAGTATCCACCCTTGCTTCCATATTTCAGTTTCAGGTATCATTTTAAAACACAAGTGTTTCAGCTAAAGTAAAACAATTGAAAATTTGGTATAAAATAGAGTATATTAGAAAATTATACAATTGAATGGCTCAAGTCTCCACTTGCTTATGTTATTGCTAACAGTTTGGAAATTTCAAAAGAAGGGATTTTCTAATAGAGTTTGTAATTTTCCAGCTTTACAGTTTGTGTAATGCATGCTTCCTGTTAACTCTACAGTAATTATGGGTTGGGAGACCATATGCTTCTGTGACATAAAGAAGTGAAACTAATTATTATGCAGGTAATGATACTTTGTGGAGCTGTGAACCTCTGTTGTAATATTTTTGAAAGAACATTTTAACCCTCCTGGCAGAGAAAATCTTGAAAATAAATCTTGAGTGTCTCCAAAGACTCTGAAGCCAAAAAGCAAATAGAAAGAATTAATGTTGCGTTATCTTTTTAAAATATGTTGATTATGAACCAGTCATGTGAGGCCTGTCTGGCACCATTCAAATGTGACAAAATAGACTGTAAAATGATTAGTTCTACCTTTTTTGATACCAATGAAGTCACGTATTAAAATCACAGACTTAGCTTTACTTAGTGACCAGATATTAGTGAATTAAATAAATGTGTCAGTCATAAATGTATAGTTACTGTCTGTAAAAAGTCGTATCTTGGAAAGACTTCAAAACGTGTTTAACTAATCGATTCAGTAGTCCTTTTTGCATATAGAAAAACAAAGCCCTTATAGGACTAAATCTGGTTAGAATGCAGTCAGAATTATTTTCAAGAAGCACATAGTACTGTTACAGGCTGGGGAGATATGAACAGCTTCACGTATAAAACATCAATGAAGTTACCTGGTTTGGAGAATTCAAGAGAAAATAAAACCAGCCACTTTAGACGAGGTTCTAAATGAAATTCATGCACTTTATTTATCCTGGGTTTTATGTTATTAAAAGTATAAGACTGGTCTACATAATTTTTTGTCTTTAGTTGTATGTACTTCAAAGTTCTGATGCTGATGTTTTCAATACTGAGTATAAATCCATGTAATGCATTTAAAACCCTGAGTATTAATAACAAAAAATATTAACTAATATCCATTAATAACCAAGACAAATTAATCAAAAGACCGCACGATACGATCACATGACATGAAGAAAAAACAGTAAAATAAAATTGCATGGGGAGAAAATATACTTTTTTAAAACATCTAGAATAACTACTATTAGTATTTACTGCTGTATTTACGTTAGTAAATACATTAGCACACTACATGTACTCAGGTGCAGCACAAATAACCCTCTTGTGAATAAACTACTTATTATGTTCTAGGTTGACAGTGGAAATATCTTCATTCTGTTTTGGTTTCAAAACTGATGCTGATTATATACCGAAATATATATATTTTTTTTAGATTGCAGCTGATTATAACTTCAGTTCTGCAAGTATTTTGTGACTGTTATAATGATTTTATTGTAGGTTTCCACTTCATGACAACACCATAACAACCATGATAAGTCTGTCAAATAAGTAAAGGACTGGCCCAATCTGTGAATAAATACAAATAGGAATAATATACAAGTAAATAGGAATGGGAATGTTATAATTTTAGAAAATGACATACATTTCCTCAGACAGGATAATCTGCTGAGAAGCAGTAGATTATTGTGTTACACTCAGGTGTTGGAAAGGCTGCAGAATATGTACAATGATTACACTTTGTAAAATATAAACTAAGGTAATATGAATTGCAAATATCTTTGGCTTGATATGCAGGATATTGTGATAAGTGTCCTCCCAAATTTGAGTAATCAACAGAAGAATCCCTTACAATTGCAGTCTTTGATCTCAAGATAATTCTGGATATGTTTTGCCACTAAAATTACTCATTTCTCCTGAGGTAGCAGTAAGAGAGCAGACCTAAGGCCATCCTCAGTCCTTTTCACTACACCTTTGAGGGATCATCACTTTGGGCAGTCAGATACATTGTCCTAAATATCTAATATGTGCAGACTGGCCCAAAATAGATAATCAACACCCGAAATACTAAGGACCGTTTTTTACTTTATTTTTTTTTTCAAATATGTTCAAGGTATATGCAATGTTTTCTGTGGCATACATGAGGGTCATCTGTTTTGTAGTTCACAAGAGAATATGTGATGGGAAAGGTAAGATTACAGCTGTCAACTGAATTTTAATCCCTTTTCAATGCTGTTTCCTCTGTCTTTACCACAAATGCAAAAATCTCTTTTTCCTTTTGATGTAAAATTGTTACTTAACTTCTTCTGGAGGCAAAGAAATATTCCCTTTTTGGTGCAATTTTATTTAATAAACTGGATTACATTGGAATGCAGAGATGACTGCTACAGGTTATCTCCTAGAGTGAAATTATTCACTTTTATCAGCAAAATCCAGACTTGATTCCAGGGCTGTTGAAAACCAGGCTAGCCACTGACTGACTTCAGTGGGCTTTGCATCATGTCCAATGAGAACTACCTCATGGTACATTTGTGAAGTCAAAGAGAATAAGAGTATGACATATCCCTGAAATATCTCCACGATACCAACCACAGTGCACACACCTCATGCAGATGACGTGTCTCAAAAGCCTCCTGAACCATACAATGCCATTGACCTCCACTTCTCTGTTGACAAGGTACAGCTCAAATATTGTCGTTATTTGATGGTCTCCAAAGAAATGCTGTCATGTTGTGGTGACAGCTTTTCAGAGGCATGCCTCACTTAGTCTCTGTGTCTCTTTTCTCATGTCTAGATCACACATCTTCTCTCTTGGATGCTGCTATCCAGCTGAGGGTGTCTTGCCATGCAGCAGAAGTACACCCAGCCTCTCTGTGCTGCCCACCCACAGGCAGGTTTGTGTGGATATGAGGAGGGGAGGAAGAGGTGTTTTGCATGCTGCTTATCATAACTTGGTTGCATTGGTGTGACAATACATCAGGAGACTGCTCAGCTGAACAGATTCCCATTGCCACTGCAGAGATAATATGAGACAGTTATTGAGTCAAGAGACTGGGAAGAAGCAGCTTTTGTTTAGTTAGTGTAGTTAGCTCTGTGGATGTTAGGGAGGGAATAGCAAACTTTACCTCCTTGGGTAATGTAACAACTTAGAGAAGCCCTACAGTTGAAATACAGCTACCATACAGGTCATTGCAACCAAATGGGATTTTTTTTTTCAGAAGTCCAGACAGTCTTCCCTTGTCTCCTCCTCTGGCACCACAAGACCTCACACCTTTAGAAATGCTTAAAATGAAAACAAACTCTCTTCTACACATACTTTCTAATAGCATTAAAATAAATCATCATATATAAAACCAAACAATGTCACAAATCTGTTTCCAGCCATGAGCTGGTTTCAGTAGTGCTTACCAGCAGCCAATATTGAGTTACAGTATTTTCTTTCTATTTAAAGAACTAAATACAGAGCTTTTTCCAAATCCCAAGTCAACTTTTTAAAATAGAAAGTAACACACAAGAGCTTGCAAATCTGCTTGTAATCAGGACTCCTGGAAGTTACATCTGGTTGACAGATTTAGAGCACCACAAGTGTAGAAAAAGGAAGGGTAGAGGAATAGCAACACCAGCAGAAAGAGTGGGAGCAGATAAACAGAACAACAGCAGTAGAAATTAAAGGAAGCATCTAGAAAATACAAATTATGGATAACAGCCAAGACCATGGAATACTGAAGGAAGAGGTAGCACACTGTCAAATATTGTCTGCCTGCCTAAAATGACTCAGCAAAGTCTAAGATTTCCCGATAAATTTTGGTTTAAAAATATTTAGAAGTATTGCTAAGTGCTTCTGAGGACCCTATAAAGATGTGATATTGATGACTTAAATGTATCACAAGTGGGTAGAAAAGAACTGCTACTTATAGCTACCCAGCAAAATAAGACCTTTTAGCAAAATATATTTCTTTACGAGACTGAATACATATAGACGTCACACACTTGGTCCATTAATAAATATAAGACTGGAGTCACTACTTTACTGTGTTTTACTTCTAACACACAGAAGTCTTGCAAAGCCTCGGGGAATTTTGTGAAGATAAGCTTTGTCAATCCTCATCATTTTCAGTTCTGAAATTCTCAAGTTCCAACCTTGAGCAATTAGTGTTGTTAGCTGTGTTGAAAGTAACATTGTCGCCTTGTGACAATAGCACAATATTATACCTTTAGCCTAAAGCTGCTCATAGCTGTATTTTACCAGCTTTATCATAAAACATTCTCTCCAAACTTGGTGAATGCTTTATTAACATTTTTTTAAAAAGAAAAATATAAAGGGTATGATTTAGAGAGTGCTACTTCAACAAGGTGCATGGATACAGATATATCCATACAGACACAGAAGTTGCCAAAATTTGACTAAATCTCTCTCTCTCTCTATCTCTCTCTCTGGCTCCTTTTTTTGTTTTGTTTTGTTTTGTTTTGTTTTAATGACAGGAAAACTACTACAGAAGTTTCAATCACTTCAGAGGTGTTTCTGAGTACCAAATCGTGCTCAGCACACAAACACCCTGCATATTCTGTGGCAGGCATACATTGCTTGTCAACAAATGAATGTTGCTCTGGAAGAGTCAGGCTGAACCATCTGAACATCCTCTTTATGCAAGAGCTGTTTTGAAACACTGCATTTCACTGCCACTCTCTGTTGTGATGGGTTTGCTTTTTTCTGGCAATTTAAGCTTTGGTCTTGCAGAACTTGATATTTTCCAGAGGAACTAACAGAACAGGGATATTTCCAACTTAACCATATAACTTTATAGTGAAGGAAAGTTCATTTCCTAGCTTCCTCCCATACGGGAAAAAAAGGAGTAAGAAAGTCACCCAAAAAAAACCCCAAGGAAGAAAAGCAGGTAAGGGGAAAGATTCTTTCAGTTTCCCTTTCTCGTAAGACACATGATAGAGTGTAAACAAGCAAAAGGGAATAGATCATAAAGTTTGGCAGGGTAAATGTAAAAACAACATGACAGTCCAAACAAATGTTTGAGAAATTATTTTCAAAAAATAAAAAAAAAATCATAAAGCTTTTTTCAAACACATCAGAATTGAGAAATGTGCCAAGGAATAGGTAGAGAAGGTAGGTGACCAGGATATTAGAAGATAAATGAGGTAAGAAAATGCAACAGTTAAAAAATTTAAAATAAAATAACATAAAATAACATAAAATAACACAACATAAAATAACACAACATAAAATAAAATAAAATAAAATAAAATAAAATAAAATAAAATAAAATAAAATAAAATAAAATAAAATAAAATAAAATAAAGGCTTTTTATTAGTGTTTGTTATGAAAAACCTGGTGAAATTGTAAGCCGTGATTCTTCTAAATAAGGAGCCATCAGAAAGTCCTCCTCGAAATGAAATGTTTCTAAAACAGTTTATCAGACAAGAAGATAAAATGAACAGTGCCAAGTCACCAGCACGAGATAGAACCTACGCAAGAATCCTAAACTGATGGAAGAATGAACTATCTGAATTGTGATGCACAATCTTAGTTTGAAATAATTTATTAACTAAGTAATGGTAAAACCAGAATTTTTTTTAAAAAGGCTGCTGATAGATATTGAAGGAAGTACAGATCAGTAACTCAACATCTGTATTGTGTAATTTAGCAGGAAATATTATAAAGAATAGAACTAATGGACATATTAATAAATAACTTATAACAGGAAGGAGCCACAACTACTTCTCTAAAGAGAAATAATGTCTTCACAAATCAATATGAGTTCTTTAATGAATCACAAGAGAATGAATAAGATTCACCCTGATGATACAGATTATTTGGATTTCCAGAAGGCGTTCAGCAAGATCCCTTACCAAGGCCTCTTAAAGAAACAGAGAAGTCAGAAGATTAAAAAGAAGATTTTTGCATGTATAAATAATTGGTTAAAAGGTTGGAAACAGAGATTAGGAGTCCATTCTCAATGTAGAAAAAGGATCCCTGTGGAGCGCTACAGTCATTTTTTTGGATCTCGTACTGCTCAATATATTTCTAAATAACTGGAAGGAAGGGCGAATATAAAGTGTCAACATTTTCTTATGATACTAAGCTATTTTAGGCAGCAGAAGTGCAGATAGCAATACTGGAATTCAGATGCTGCAGACAGTTCGTTGTCTTAACCTGGAACTATATTGTACCTTCAGGGACTGGGCGATAAAATGGTAGATGAAATTTGTTGAAGGTCAATATATAGGTAAAGATGCATAAGGAAAATTGATAACCCTTATTTCAGACATATTCTCTCAGACTCTAAGCCAGCCTTTACCATTTCGGAGTGAGGTCTTCTAGTTGCAGCAGTGAAGAGACTTTACTGAATCTTTAATGCTGACCTTAAGTAAGTACTGGGGAAATTTCAGAAAAGTGGGAAAAATCTAGTCTGCCAATCTTTCAAAGGGCAAAAAGGATGAATAAATAAAAGCCATTTATCCTAGTTATCTGGGAGTTATGGGAGGATAGTAACACTCCATGATTTCATCCAAAACAGCTCATGTACAAATTAACTCAGTATGATTTGTTGACAGACTGAAAAATATAATTAGTAAAGGTAAATGATGAGATATACTTAGACTTCCATAGACTTCATAGTGTTTTATGAAAATCTGATAAAAATTTGAGGATAAAAATTTGAGTATAAAAAACATAACATGCAATATACCAATTAATACTTGATTGAGAGTGCAGAAATGACTGCAGAGAAGGAATAATCTTCATAGGATTTAGAATTTACCCTATTCTTGCAGTGTGCTGATAACCTGTGCAGAATAGGCTAGAAAGCCCAGGCCAGTTAACCAGTGCTCTTCAAAGAAGAGTATGACACATATGTTAAATGCATTTATACCATAGATCAGATAATTAAATTTGTAGTGGAGTTACTGACTAAGAGAACATCTCAAAAAGAACTTATTGTAGATGAAAAAGGAAAGGAAGTTGTGTCTTAAAGTTACCTTCACAGTATCACAGAATCTTTCATCTGATGCTTCTGAAAGCCTAGTATAAAAATGTAGGCAACCTAAGCAAACTCTTGCAAGGCCAATATCTCCAACTGAAATTACCTACAACATAAAACTTGCATTGAAATTATAATTTCAATAACTTGAAATCATGTACAACCAAAAAAAAGAAAAAAAAAGAAAAAAATACATGAATTCATTAAAGACTAAGCTGAAAATCATGAATACAACCAGTCATGTCAATGTTATATTGAAAATATTCTCTCTCATTTCCTATCACATGAATGTTTATTATTGCATCTTTAATTGAATTCTTTTAACATATTTTTCAGTTCTATGCAGCCTTATAGGTTTTTATTTTTAAAAGCAAGCAAAAAAATTTATATATTGACAACCAATAGGTTTGTCCACAGCCGAGTTACATTAGATTTGATTTATTAATATCTATCACTTGAGGAAAAGGAAGGAATTGGTGTGGAAGTAGAGCTGCAGTTTCTCTTTTCTTCAGAGTCACTCAAATGCAGTTGCTCTAGTCTGTCACTCATTTCTTTCTGTCTTGTTTCCATTTCACTCTTTAACTATGACTGTCTTTGCATCCCAGCTTCTGTTCAGTAATATTTTTAACCCAGTCTCTTCCTAATCTGTCCTAATCCTCATTTTAGTTCTGCTAATAACCCAACAACGTCTACCCAATCATAATCTGCTCCCCCTCATCCCAATCCCTTCCTCACACTGGGCCTTCATCACATTTCCATATCTCATCTTGTTAAAAGTCTTTCCTAGTTATAACACCTTTACAGAGGAGCTGATTCACGCTCCAGATCCCTCTCACATGACATGTTGACTGAATTCTGTTCCTTGTCTTTCCCCTGATCTGTTTTGAATCCCTCCTTTCTCCAGATTTTTTGAGTGGTAGTCCAAGGCCACTTACAACACAGAAAACACAGGACAACTCAGCCTTAATTATGGAATCAGCTCCTACCTTCCCCTTGTCCTGCACAAGGCAGCAAGTAAAATGGAAGAGTCTCTGACCAGTGATAGGATCCAGGATATTGACTCACCTTCTGTGAAAGAGGCCACATACAGTTCACCTAGCAGTAGACACTGTGAAAGGATAGCACATGCTTGAGCAGGAAGATTCTTTTGAAATTCTAGCTTTTTAATATGAAGGAAGTTGGCTGAGCATGTATTTCAAATGTTTATTATTTGGCCAAATTTCAACAGATTTGAAAGAGCCAGGAAAAATCACATCCCTGACCCGTATTTCAAATCTCGGTTGGAAAGGAGGGGGCTGCTGTTCAAAGAAACATGACAAAAGTAATGTATTGCTGAACCACTTTGGTTGAAATTAAAGAAAAGAAAAGAAAAGAAAAGAAAAGGAAAGAAAAGAAAAGAAAAGAAAAGAAAAGAAAAGAAAAGAAAAGAAAAGAAAAGAAAAGAAAAGAAAAGAAAAGAAAAGAAAAGAAAAGAAAAGAAAAGAAAAGAAAAGAAAAGAAAAACTTAGCCTGAGGCTGACACAGAACACAGAGAAATTTCCATCTAAAGGACTAAAGTTGTGTCACATTATAAGCAACTGAAAAATAGGGACTTATAATGGGGACTGAGAATGGAAATTATTGACAATATTAATTTTAATATTACTAATAATGGGATGGTACAATCCTGCCTATAGTAACTGGCAAGTAGCACTCTCTCATATAAGCTAAAAGTAAACACATTGCGTTTACCACAACTATATGGACAAGCAGCCACTTAATTATGTATCTTTCTCTTACAGCAAAGCGAGTGAGATAAGAAACTAGGTGATGGAGGATTTTGCTTCTCCACAGAAATAGGATTTTCATTGGTTTCACCAGTTGTGCAAATTTGTTTTTGTACAGCTGCATTTTCTTTTAAATCCAGAGGAGCAGACATTTGTCCCCTAGGACAATTTTTCAAACATGTATGAAAATATCCCTAGTTGCTGTGTAGAGTGAACAAAATCCATATCCAATATCCATACGCAATTATGTTCCATTAGTCACCCTTCCCTCCACCCCCTCCTTTCTCTCTATTACTCTTTTGCCAAAGACACCTGGCTTTTTATTAACTATTGCACAGATTGACAATGTCATCCTCGAGCTACTGAGTACCAACTTTTCACTTGACATTTTGCCAGAAAATCTCTGCTTCCTTAAAGACTGAATGCTGTAAGCTCTATTATCACCAGTATTGCTGATCAGTGTACTCTCCCAGTTTACCTAAATCAGTAGCAGTCCACTTAACCTTTAAGAACTCTAGCATCTCTAATAAAAGCCTCGGGTTTTTTTCCCCTCATATCCCAACACCTTACTTGTCAAAGGTCAGTAAGGTAGTGTTTACCATTCAGCTTCAGAAACATCTCTTTGCAAATGATATGAATGAAAAATTACAGTCAGGTATTGTCTTGCATATAATATGTCCAAATTGCCGTCTGAGGTTGAAGGGGTCTCTGTCTTGGGTTAGATTCATGTCTGTTTTTTAATGGCTTTTACTTAGTATAAACTTGGAAGGGGGGAGGGCACCAAGCTGTAATAACTCAATATAGTATGAATCTAAATTAGCGTCAGTAGAGATCTGATCTACGTACAATGTAAGTGACATGATAGGCACATGGGAGTGTACAATTTGTACATTTTTCCTTATTTATTCAGTCCAGACTAAGTTCTCTGTAAAAATGATGTTCTGATCTGGCATTGAAAGAAAAACAGACAGATAAACAAAAGAAGCAAACAACAACAACTACAAGAAAGAAAACAAAAACAAATCCACAACAACTAAAAAAAGCCAAAATATTATTCATTTCTCTTGTCAACTGTCCTCTATTCTATTGTCGACAATGAAAATTCCTTTTGATTGTCAAGGCATGTGCCTAGGTTTTTTGAGTCCTTTATTTAAAGCTTTCTCTTAAAGACAATGGTTGTTTCATTAAGCTTACTTATCATCACTTGAATGTATTTACTAGAATGATACCGGTGCTGCTTCCTGTGCATAGAAGTTGTACAATGCCTGTCTTTGCTACTTCAGACCAGAACGCCTCCAGTTGTCTCTTCACGTCTTTCTTCCATCTTCATACAAGAACATGTGTATCAAACGTATGTTGCAGTAACCATGCATACTAGAACCAGATTTTGCACTAACCTACTCATGTAGAAACATTTTTGGTTCCTCTCAGAGCACCAGATAGAATTTAAAATCATGCTGCCCTTTAGTATAACCTTTATGGTACATTCTACTGGTTGCATTATGCAGTAGCCTTACAAGACAGTAATATTATACCTGATACTTTGATGTTGTACCACTCCTCAGAGAACACACCAATTAGTCACATCCTAGATGGTAATCAGCCTGCTCCCCATCATTTTACTGACGAAGGGTCTAGCTCTGTTTTCGTGCAATGCATGAAACTCTGATGTGTTTTTCACTTCTCTTGTTGGTTAGATGTATAAATGTTGCCCATGATACCACATAGGATTTCCTTAAACCTTTTTCAGCGCCAGAAATTCTGTGTCAAGTTGGACAAGTCCTGGTATAGAGCATAGGTAATACGGTTGGGCTCACATTCAGTACTAAGGAGCGAAATCTCCTTGGCCATAAAAAGTGATAACAAGTACTTCCAGTAGCAGAAGGTCTTTAACTGTTCAGGAATAGTGCAGGGAATTATGTTTAAACACCATATTACTTCAAGGCATGACTATGGCTTTGCCATGTGTCTTTGAACAGATAGGAAAGCAGCCTGTCATTTGGAGGAGTAGTTGAAGTTTTATGGTCTTCTTTTTTCTAACTATGAAAAATAATTGGGATCTGTTACTGCTTACACACCACAGTATATTTTTCCGATAGACAAGATTAGTTACATGGGTTACACATCATTATTCTAATTCACTTCTTTCAAGTAACCAAGCAAATGTTCCATATATTCCTCATTCTCTAGTATGAAAAAGATACAGAAGTGTCCCCACACATGTAGTACAGATATCCATTTCTACTTGCATGACTGGGAAGGCTATTCTAATCTCTCCAAACATAAGGGTTCAGAGGACGTGGTTAGACCTACAACACCTATAAGGGCCTTAGTGTGGGTCATCACCCTTAAAAAGGGAGATTAAGGGATAAGAATGGCTAATGGTGACACCCCAAAATTTCCTGCCAAAAATCCCTTCATACTTCAAGGACCTCCAAACCCAACTTTCCTATTCTTCTTGGCCAAAGATACTATTTCTTCTAGAGCTCTGTCTTTCAAATCCTCGTGTTTCAAAGCATCACTGCCTTTCCACATGAGCTCTACATTCTGTCACCCAAATTCCATGGTCGTTTGGCCCAGACCCCTACAGCTCAGAGCCCCAGTTGATACCTTTAACTCAACAGTCCTGCCCTCCATGAACACTGTCTTGTCTGTCCTCTGATGTCTCCACTCTTACTGCTGATTTCCCACTGGCTCTTAAAGGTTACATATAGCATAATCTCCTCACTAGGTCTCCCCAAGACAGCTATGTTTACCACTAATCTTCCCAGGTAGAATTTAAAGACGGGGGGAAAAAAAAGAAGTCAGCAATAAACACACATATGAAAATTCTACCAGATCCACTCTACCTTTATTAATAAAACTATAATTTTGGCTTGTTCTTCAAAATATGTCATTCTACCCAGGGACATTATAATCTCTTCCTAGTTCAAAACAGATTTCAAGCAATAAAACATTTCAGCTAATAACTTTTCTCACTCTTTTTAATCAAATGCATGTGTGTATGGCCTAGCTTATTTCTGAAAAGTCAGTGTCTTTTTATCAATATTTTGACAAAAACTTAATATCCTTTCTATTGTTGCACTAAAAAAACCCAAACACATTAGAGACAAAATTGTGCAACATATCTGGTCATGTTTATGACACCAGGCAGAACAGGAAAAAAAAAAGATAATATGTCCATGTCTTCATGTAAAACTTCATGATTTTGTACTTTACTAACACCCAGTTCTTCATGATATTACTAAAAATTGATGCTTGTTATTTCTGATGTTAACCAGACAAGGTATAAAACCGTATTCAGTCATGTCCTGGTGTGGGAAGCATTAAATAATGTCGCAGGTAAAGTCGATAGTTGAAAGAAGTTGCAGCACGGAGTAAGAAGGCCTTTAAAAGGTTAAAATTAAATCAAAGAAGAAGAAATGTTAATATTTCCTAGGTGAAGGTCTCCTGTGAAGACTGAGATTGGGCATGACCTTGATCTTTAATCACTGCTGACAGAAATAGGCTGTCCACCAGCTCTGCCTACCCTCAGCAAGGGGTAATATGTTGTATAAAGGAGCTTTCTGTTAATTACTGAGCTCTGTTTTAATGGTCTTACTAGACCACAAGCTAATCATGTCTCCTTTTTACCTACTTTTTTGTTCATATGCTGCTGCTAGAATGGCTTTGGCTGTATTTTATTCTGTGCCACTAGCTTCTGAGCCATACAGAAAAAAATAAATGTTTTGTATTTAATGACAGACAGTGAAATTTTTGGGTTTAGTGTATCAGGAAATAACAACCAAAAAAAAGTTATTTGGAAAAAGAAAAAGAACTAATAACACTCCTCGAAATATATTTCCTCAATTTAAAATAGTGGTTACTATTAAATATTTGTTGCCAAGGAGGATAGGAGCTATTTCGGGTAACAAAGACAAGATACACCAAGGTCTACTTTCTTTTGTTACTATATATTTATGAATTATGCTGGTGAGCTGCCATGTGTTTAACATCTTTTAGTTTTTAGGCTTCCTTTTTTCGTCTTTTTCTTCCCTTCTCTTTCCAACAGCCCTGTGAGTCTCTTTATATTAAATGCTTTCTTCTTCCACCATCCCCAGCTTTCCAATTTCTATCCAAACCTGATAGTCTCTGCAGACAATATGAAAGTGATTGTTGCTTTTCATTTCAAGTCTTGTAGTTCTGATGCAGACATGTAGCCATAATGTTGCTTCAGTGCTGCTCACCAAAGCTGAACAATAGCCAGAGGTTCAAGAACACTGTAGTTCCATGATGGTACGTAAGGAAAGATAACTGCAGCTGTAAATACTTGCAAAGGTACAGTAAAAACCACCATAGTTCCTTCTGCTTTTTGAGATCCTCTATTCTGAGGACTGTGCTCACATACAGGAACAATCTGTTACTACCAAGCAATGTAATTCACTCTTTCATTCTTCTGACTCTGCAGTCAGGATCTGGGTCTGATCCCACCTCATCTTACGGCTGAAGCTAAGGCAGAGAGACCAGAGAAGAACACGTGAACGTTCTAGCAGCCACTGTTTTAAACCTGCAGCAGTTGCATAGTCTGAAGTTCCAGATGTAATAGCACAAAACGAAAATGTTAACTCTAAAGAGTGCTTTGTAATCACGAGCAGTTCCTTGTTACAGAAGTGAGAACTCACATCAACATTGAGCATGACGTTGACCTCAATGGTCATTCAGTACCCTCCATAATGTGAATAATAAAAATGAATTGGGAACTGATGCAAAAGTGCTATATATCTTTCCTGAATCCCTCCATATCCTGGGTGTCATAAAGCTTTCAACCAAATCTTTCTTCCTCTTATTTATCAATATATAACACCTCGGAAGAGCTTCTGAACACCTACTTCCAGCTGCTAAGAAGTGTGTAAAGTCATCTCTGTGTGTTTTTCTTGAAAATATTGTTGAATGGTTCCTAAGGATTCCACTACCAGAATGAATTTGTTTTGATACGCTGCCCACTGGTTTTAAGTTTTGAGATGTGACTCAGAATATTTTGTGCCCGTTGCCTGTAAAGGCAAATGAGATGATAATTCTCTAGACAGCAAGTGATTGAACAGCAGCTTATTGATAGGTAAGTTAAGCAGCAGATGTTTCCAAGTCTTTGAAACAATATTGATTTACTTTCATTATTTAATGTGTTTTAGGTCCGGTTTTGTATTATCTCAACTTTAAGAAAAAAGGGTTAGTATAAAAATTTTGCGGTTGGAGATCAAAGGTATTAAGGCTATGAGAACTGTAAAATAATAGATTTAAAATTCCTATATATTGAAGAGCAAACATTTTAACATTAAAAACACCTGTGATTTTTCTGTCATTTCTAAATCACATGACTACCTGTTAGTGTCTTTAACTCCCATATCGCCTGATGAAAGGATACTTCATGTTTCCTCACCATTCATAGTGTTCATCTCAAGTCATGGGCATTAATTTTGTTTCCTTAATAATTTTCATGAATCACTTATGACAACGCAGGATTTTTTCCTCTTTGTTTCTTTATCATGAGTGTTCCAGACCATCAACTTTAGAGTATGTTCCTACACTTTTTTTCACAATGTACCCTTTCAACGTGTTTGTGAATAAATGTAGATGTCTATTTAGATGTCTAGTGTATTAGCTATGTACGGTAGTTGTGCAAGTGAAAAAATGTGTCAAGGCAATGAAATGATTTGTAAATAAAATCTACACTGCCTTTAGAAGACTGGGCCAAAAAGCAAGCCTGTGCCCTGCACACTGCAGAGCAGATGTCTAAGACCCCAGTCCTGTGTGTGTTTCACCTGGGATTCAGGCTTCCTGCAACTGCACTATACAGGTGGAGTCTGAGCCTACAAATTCCACTTATCATCAAGTAAGGTGATATCTTTTTAGCCCTAATTTAGTGACATTGGGTCTTTGTGAGCAGATAAGCGACAGGGTCAGGCATATCAGGACATACGTTTGTTTCTGGTCCACATGTGTAGGTATTATAATAGAGTTGGACATGGAAGTACGTTGGCTCAGACTTCCCCTTAGTGTGCTCTGATACACAATGCAAACAGAGTGGATGCAGAGACACACAGTATGGGCAGCTACTGGATTTGTGCTCATGTAGAAAAGTGGGCTTTAGATTGACACACACCTGTGAGATGTATTGGATGGTCTCAGCAGGGATGGTTATAGACAACACAAAGTTAGCCAGTATGTCCTGATCACAGTTCAACTACATTTCTCAATTCCTTCTTTTACCTTTCCTCTATATTAAGTTCTCAACCAATATGTCACAGTCTACCAATAGGTCCTTGTTTCAAAGACCAAATTGCCTAATAAGTGTACTACCTGTACCATGGTCTGCCATAGTCAGAGCTCATTTAAAGAGAGAGAAATATTGCCACCCTTAGACCTGAGGAAAAAAAAATATATTTAAAATACCCATTCTTTAGGAATGCAGTAAGTCACCCTATGTTCCCCTTTGTGTCCCAACCCAAGGAATATTGATTTTTTTTTCCAATGCCATAGATAAGGGTGCCCTGGAATAGTACTGAATTCAACTTTCTTTCCAAAGAATCTATAGAGTCATGTTTATAACATTCCTCTGGGAATCACAGGATTGTGTTTCCTTTGGTATATTAAAATGCTTTCTGACTGGCTCAGTATGAGCTATTGTATCACAGACAATATAAAGAATACAGGGAAGAAAACTGCCTTTAGTCTTGTTCAAAGGAAGTGTTTCAGCCAGTAAAGCACGTCTGGGAGGCCTAACAAACTAAGGCCTGAGTAAGCAGGACTCTTAAAATTATGATGTTCCTAAATGTTAATTAAAAGGAAGATTTTCATCACCTAAGGCACTCATTCTAGAAAAATGGCAAATATCCTGAGTTCAGGCATCTGTCTTTAATGGGAACTACTCTGAAACTTTGTTGTTCTTTCCATTCTAAAATTGTTCCCTTTTTCCACTATTTCTGTTAATGTGACATTTTTCCTGCTCTCTTCATCTCCCTTCAATAGTGGGAAATTATCCATCTATTTCTAAGGCTAGTTTTTTCTCTTTAGTGTATCCTGGCTGTGTATTCCTTTTTATGGGTTAAAAATAAATCATGCTAAGCACAAGACTGTACTAGTGACAACACCTGCCTCCCTGCTTTTCCATCTCTGCAAGCCTCTTTTCGTAACTGCATCAACTGTGCATTTGAGTGAAGGAATTGTGTGGGGTGCTCCCATACTCTTGGCAATTGATACATACCAAACTACTCCCTGTTTTACTGCTGCAATGTGACCACACTCATGGTTTGAAAATGGTTATCTGTTCTAAAACACAACACTAAACTAAATCTGTTTCACCTTTGATCAGCAAATAGCATTTAAATGAGAGAAGATTCAGGCCTCACATCTATTCCCAAAACCATTCACTGAACCACTTCCACACTAAAGAAACCTGCCAAAGTAATCAGCAGGTTTCTCACCAGCTGCTTTAACAAACTGAGATACAAAAGTAAAAAGCAGAAAGCGAACTGACTGAAGCAGAAAGTATGCTGAAGAGGTATATTGAGTATACCACCTACACCCAGGTAAAGTAAAAAATGCCTCAGAGCTATCAAATTTTTTAAATAAATTAAAGGTAGGCTTTCTTATAATTTTAAAGCTCTTGGATATCTATAATATTCTTAGCTTGTTTTGTTCTACAGGGAGAAAATGAAGATCTGTAGAACATAATGCCAGAAAAGATCACCAAATCACCAAACCTGATGATCATGTGATTTTCTCCCTTTTTTATATCACAAACCTTATACATCACTCAGTTTCATACAAATCCTAAGGTTTTAATTACACTAAAGTGTTTCAGGAAAAACTGTGTGCTACAGACAGAGAAGAGGAGATCAAGGCATTAGTAATGCCAAAGGATCCTTTGATGTTAGAAAACTGACGAAGTGAGAGTTGCCCTGATGATTCCCAAAAGCTGAACCACATCCTATGTTGCAGAGGAAGTTGAAAACACCTTTCCTTCCAGCGCACGCATGCACACACACACGTGCACCCCCTAGTAACTAGATCCTTGTCAATCTAAATCAAGTTTGACCCTCATCAGACAATCATCCCAATCTTCAACCTTGAAGCAAACCACAGACACCAGAAACCAAAGAAAGCAGTTTATCTTTGCTAACTCAAAGTACAGTTCTGTGTGAACTATTGTCCTATGTCTAGTTGTGGTCAATCTCTGATACAAGAAAGGTCAGGAAAAATAAAGAGGATACCCACCTCAAGAGTACAGCTTGCTAATTACAGCTGGACCTTTTCCAGAGAGTTCCCATCCTGTTTTGCAGATTCAACAGATGGTATATTTGAAGCATCAGCATCTCTAGATTCTGGTAAAGACAATGACTATGGATAGGTTTGCACTATATGGCAGATAGATTTAAGCTAGCTCAGGATAAGGCTAAGACTGGAAGCAGCATAGTCACGTCAGCATAACTACGCTAGCCAAAGCATAATGCAGTGCAGCAATGGTGTGTCTGAGTTGCTTCCAGGACCCAGAGTACAATTTCTGTTCAGCATTGTAGAGATGTGTAGATCTACCACCTCATCTGGAGTTAGCCTGAAAATCTTAAACAGAATTCTGCATTGTAAGGCAGTTCACCCCTCATATATGCTTCCTATTGTTTCAGATCACGCAAGGAAGAACTTTCAGACATTAAACACATCCAGTATCTGGCAATGTAGCATCTCCTTTGCATTTTTAAAAACTGCTGTATCCCTTCTCGATAACAGCAACTTGCTGAATATTTTTCCTAATGCTGATCAGGCAGGACTGAACCCTCTCTGTTTCTGGGAAATCTCAATGACCAGTTTACATCCAAAATCACTGTGTATTCAACACCAGGAGCACAGGAGCAATCGTTCAAATAGGCAATGTCTCTACTTTGAGAACAGTCACAGGAAAATAAGTAGATTCTATTTGTTTCCATTTTTGTCCTTCTTGCTCTTTTCAGTGGAAAGTGTATAAAAGTTAAGCACGAGCACTTATATCCTTTGCTTCTTCTCACAGTTCTTCCTTTTTCACCCATATCATTTTATACATAATTTTAGAACTGACCTGACTAGTACTCATCTTCTCTCCTCAGAAAATCTATTCATCTGTCCTACACAGTGATCATTTAAAACAAATTAAAACACAGGGAGCAAAGCCACATTATCTTCCTTCCTTCCTTGATCCCTTGAGGAAAAGCCTTTCCAGCACTGACTGTGGGTCTTATTTGACTGACTTTTGCACTTTTGATTCGTCCTTGGATACAGCATTGAGAAGATATTTCCTGTGTTGTAGGGTGTAATAAGAGCAACAGATTTTACCCTGAGCTATGAGCTGAACAAGGGAGGAAATTGGAGTGCCTCGTAGTAATTAATCATTGTACAATGAGACCTGTCAAAACCCTTTCTAAAGCTGATATTGCTGTCAATAACTAGCGAGTATATCACTATCTGTGATTGTTTAAAATATCAGCCTATACTGTGATCGACTTATTTTACAGTTACACTTTTTTATTTACCAAATATAATTCTAAGTACTATATGTGATACAGTGTTTGCCAGATGACCGTACTGCTGATGTCAATATCTAAACTAAATACTTTTGCCTGTAGTAAGTATCCAACAAATCCTTTGAGCTGTAAAATAAAATACCAGCTAAATTACATTTGTACCCAGTCTAAATTCCTGTGGTAAGAAGAATTTATTACCAAACATTTGTACTCTAGACATTGGCTTATGGTTGAATGAGAAAAGAGAGAAGTATCTCAAAGTAGTTTCATGTCATACTGAAAGTTAAATAGTAGCTGCTAGATCCTCAGCTGATATGAAAGTAATTCAACTGTAACTATAGAAAAGTATGTTGCTTTACATCAGCTGAGAATCTGGTCCACATGCCCAAGCAAATCTGAACCTAACTTCCATATTTTTATGGTACTAATTGAAAACAGTAGCAGCACCAACTTCCTCTAAAAACTACTAACTTGCTCTTTATCTAATGTCTGTGTGCTTTGCGGAATAGGCCAAGAAGTTATGAGGTAAGGCTCAGTTTACCTCTAATATTATCTTACTTAACAATAAAAATAAAGAAGTTGCTTTGCTTTCAGTGGCTGCATGTATCCTGTGATACATGTGATACAACCCTTCTGTTGCCTGCAGCCACAGAAAATTAAAGTCTTCTAACAGAGGTTAACGAGTAAAGTAAAGGAGGATGCTGTCCACAGTCAATTATTTGTGGGGTACAGTTTTTCAGGAATTTTTGTGTTTCACATGCTGATAACTTAGTATTCTGTTTCTTCCAGATCCCATAGTAAGGGAACGGACTCTCCCTGGAGACTGCATGAGGAACTTACTTGTCTAACTCAGACTCCATGACTCAGGCTACACACTTAGTGTATAGGTGCTGTGCAATCTTTTGTGTTTTGTCTGTAGAGCCCTACAGAATTCAAGCTCTCCCCATTTACCTCCAAAATTTTGAATGTAGTTATCATCTTTAGTGTTAAGTGCATGCGATACACAGGTATCTCCTGAGCAATTGAGTTCTGGTCCTTCCTGTCACAGGAAACTACAAAATGTCACTTATGGGACACCCTAAGGAGAGAAGGAACACAAAAGTCCTAGGATTTCTGAGGGCCATCACAGAGAGGCCACGATGGAAGGCTGAGAGGGATAAAATATGACTTGAAGGAGCCCTGTTATAGAGGATGGGGATGGGAGAGGTTTCCAGCAGATTCTGTCTGCAGAAGACTCCACAGACTAGCAACATCTCCTGGATTGTCCTCTGGTAGTCAGTGAGCATAGCTTCACTGCTTCCTGTGTCTCTCCTCGTCTCATTCCTTGTAAATGTCTGGAAAATAAAAAAACAACCCCATATTCCTTGTGGTCTGGATGTGATGAGAGCAACCAAATGTATAACCCTGTCATATAACATTGGTCTTTGGTGTTCTATTCTTTAAATGACCACAATAAATCCTATGATTTGCTTGCACTCATAACTAAGCTAAACGTACTATTCTGCAGCAACCTTCCCTGTTCATTAGCTATCTCTCCAAACTTTTCCAACATCAGAAATGGTGGAAATACAGCAATTCCAAATACCTTGTCTCTGGTCACTGATGCTAAGTATTAAACAGATTAGAACAATAAACAAAAATCCCTGGAAGACTCAGCTCAAACCTCACACATTCAGTGATAACTTTCTGTTTACATGTCAGGATCTGTAAGATAACATCTTTCAGTGTGTTCCATGTTAATTCTGAATCACTATTTTTTGAACCAAAATGATGTATATAACTATATACATCCTACATACATGTCTGTGAGACATGTCATATCTTACAGAAACCTAGCTATCTTGTATGAACACAATTCCATTTTGCAACCAAAGTAGTAATTTCACACAACAGAAAGTTATTTTGACAGGATCTACTTTCCATATGCTTATGTCATCCATTCCATTTTTCTCCTTCATTTCTTTGGTAACAGAGTCCCGTATTAGTCACTCTATTATATTGCCTTGGATCGATATAATGATGACAGCCCGATAATTACATGGATGGGCTCATTTAGTCTTTTTAAGCACTGGCACAGTATTATCTTTCTTCCAGTTCTCTGGGATGTTCTCAGTGTTCATAGGGTTATTTCAAATCAACATCCTGGTACACACCAGTTGAATACATGCTAGTTTAGCACTCACCAGTGATTTACTTCTGGAATCCATCTTACAGAAGTTTCCAGCCAATGAGTATCTTAGACAACTTTGTGTGACTGCACTTTTTTGCCTAAGTTGCAGTTTCTGAATAAGAAATTTTAACTCTAACAGTGTTGTCACTGAAGTGAGAACAAAATTTAACATTTTTCCTGCACATTTTTATTCAAAACCATTCCAGATGGTTCTGCTTTAAAGCATGCAGGACACGTTTTCATATATACATGATTGTATATCTGTTTGTGTTTATGTATACATAAAATAACACATCAAGTTAAAATGAATAATTGAATTACATGAACAATCATTTGTGGTCAGGACAATATTGGCCAAGTCTATGCTAACATGGGACTTAGTGCAATAAGAGGAGTCAGCAGATCAAAGCAGTTGATGCTGAGGTTCCTACACAGAATAGCAGAATCACAGAATGGTTAGGATTGGAAGGGACCTCTGGAGATCACCTAGTCCAACCCACCTGCTAAAGCAGGTACACCGAGAGTAGATTGCACAGGAATGCATCCAGGTAGGTTTTGAATGTCTCCAGAGAAGGAGACTCCACAACCTCTCTGGGCAGCCTGTTCCAGTGCTCTGGCACCCTCAAGGTAAAGAAATTTCTCCTCATATTCAGATGTAACCTCTCATATTTCAGTCTGTGCCTGTTGGCCCTCGTCCTATCACTAGGCACCACTGAAAGGAGTCTGGTCCCATCCTCTTGACACCCACCCTTGAGATATTTATAAACATTGACAAGATCCCTTTCAGCCTTCTCCAGGTTGAACAGACTCAACTCTCACAGTCTCTCCTCATAAGAAAGGTGCTCCAGGCCCCTAATCATGTTTGTAGTCCGCCACTGGACACCGTCCAGTAATTCCTTGTCCTTCTTAAACTGAGGAGCCCAGAACTGGACGCAGTACTCCAGATGAGGCCACACCAAGGCAGAATAGAGGGGGAGGATAACCTCCCTCGACCTGCTGGTCACATTTTTCTTAATGCACCCCAGGATACCATTTGCCTTTTTGGCCACAAGGGCACATTGCTGACTCATGGTCAATCTGTTGTCGACCAGAACTCTGAAGTCCTTCTCTGCAATGCTGCTTTCCAGGAGGTCTACCCCAACCTGTACTGGTGCCTGGGCTTATTCCTCCCCAGGTGCAGGACCCTAGACTTGCCCTCATTGAACTTCATGAGGCTCTTCTCTATCCAGTCCCTCAGCCTGTCCAGGTCTCACTGAATGGCAGCACAGCCTTCTGGTGTGTCAGCCATTCCTCCCAGTTTGGTGTCATCAGCAAACTTGCTGCAGGTACACTCAGTCTCTTCATCCAGGTCATTGATGAGCAGGTTGAACAGGACTGGACCTAATACTGATCCCTGGGGAACTCAGTTTTTATAGTCCTCCAACCAGACTCTGCACCATTGATCACAGTCCTCTGAGCTCTGCCATCCAGCCAGTTCATGATTCATCTCACCATGCATTCATTCAGTCCACACTTCCTGAGCTTGCCTATGAGGATGTTATGAGAAATGGTATCAAAAGCCTTGCTAAAGTCAAGGTAAACAACATCCGCTGCTCTTCCCTCATCTACCCAGGGTCTTACTCTGTGCTCAGTTTAGTTTGGTCCCCTGCACTGACCTCACCATGTAAGTGGTTCTTAGCTATCTGAAAGACAAGTCATAGCTATCAATGTTTATGCCTTTGCTGGAGTTTGGAGTAGCATTTTTGTGCAACAAGAGCAGAACTTTTTTCCTCTGAAAAAAATCCAATTGCATGCAGTGAAAAGGCCTTGCAATCCAAATCAATCTGCAGTGAATGCTTCGGCCAGGGAATTTGCTTCCAAGCTGCAGTGTTGTTCTCAACCGAAATGCAAATGTACACACAATTGTTGATAATATTTTGTTCTATTGAGAGCAGTTGTTATGGAAGGTTTCAATCAGTTTGTTTCTGGTATTTTAATCAACATTTTAGAATCGTTTTTCACTAATGAAGGATATGATGTTGCATCACAGATAAGAATTAGATCTACCATGTATCTATCTCTATTATTAATTTATTGAAGAAAACAAAAGAGAAATTTAATTTCTCACAGTTTAGCAAACATTATTAGCTATTTGTTACATCTACTCAACCTAAAACCAGGTTGAATCTGAAATAGATACCACAAATGTGTTACTGAGAAAAGAGTGCTGAGGGAGATTTTATTCTACCCATGTCAGGCATTTATATCTCTGTATGGCTGCATGAGTTATTATTCTAACTACAGTCTATATTGCACAGATTCATTATCTCTGCAGTAGCTAAAAAAGGTAGTTCATTCCTTCATTTGCTCAGTCCTAAAATTAAAAACTGCAATGTTATATATGTCTTGGGCAGAAAGTGAATATCACGAGGAACTTATAGCTGACAAAACGCATGAATATCACAGAGCAGTATGAACAACTTCCTTCATGTGGCACTATTTCCTTGCTGTATATCAGATCTGACAGAATGGCTTGATACAGGTTGCACACACATAGCAGAGATATGACTAGCTTGTCTAGGGGCTGATACTTTGCCTCTGTGAGCATGACATAAAAAACCACTTATATTTGCTACGTATTCCAAAGCTTGCTCAGCTTATAGTAATCTGTAGTTTCCAAAGGTTTCAGTATGGCCTCCTATTACTTCAGCCACTGTGATGTATAATACTTCCTAGTCACTGCCAGATCATCATCTAAAAACTTTTTGTTAAGATTGTTGCTAACAACGTTGGTTCAAAACCTACTGATTCTAGAAGTTGATTGTGCTAAGAAACCTGCTTTCAATTTCTGGTCTATGTTAATTCATGGTCAGTTCATAGCCTTTGGTTATTGTACAAGCATTGTTCTTTGGCATTAGTTGTTTTCGTCCCCCCTAATGTTCTTCTGCAATATATTGGAAGATATAAGCAATTGTAACCTTACCTAGCCTTCTTTTCGACAGTGAATGAAGAAAGACTTTCAAGTACTCAGTTGATCAACAAGCATTTGAAAAACAGGTAAAAATACTTTTTCACTCATTCTTAAGAAGCTCTCATTCTTTGTCCCAAAACTTGATAACTTCAAAGAAAAAAAAAGTTTTAAATAGGGAATTATAATAATTTTTAAATTATTCGAATATGCTTTAGACATATTTAACATATAATGTCTTTCCTCTGAAGACCTCCAGGAAATTAAAAATTCACTAATTAAGTACTGTAACATCCTTGAGAGGCATATACCATAATTATCTCCATTTTACAGATGGAGCAAGTGAAGCACGCGGAAGCTAAGTGATTTGTCCAAACTAACACATTCCACTGGAGTGTAGCCAGGAGAGATACCCAAGCTTTCTCATTTCCAGTGAAATAATAGATTATGCTACACACACCAGCCCCCAAAGGCAGAATGTTACTTTTTCTTCACCAGAAATGGTTGGCTTCCTTTTTGAAAATAAGATGCAAAACTTTGCCTTAGTTCAGATTGTCTAGTAGCTGCCAACCAGTCTAAAAAATATATTAGCATACAAATAATTATAAAGGGTTGTACTCAATGAAAGACTGAGTTGGAAATGATACCCAAACACACTTGCTCAATGACAGCCTTCAGTCTTGTATTTTCTTTCTTAACTGCATATCTGATCATCCAAAATTCAGGCATCTCCCTTCATATGACAAAATCATATCTGATTAGGTAATAGAAGACTGCATATGCATCAGGTCATATCACTGGAGGCTGCTAGCATGTCCCTTTGACTAATCAAACATGCATTCATTACAATGATAGGGAACATCTTCACTTTGGAAAGCATCCTGACATAGGTCCAATCAAATGAGAGGGGAGAAGCTATAATTCCTGATCATCTCCATGAAAAGCTGTGGGGCTTTCTCTAGCCAGAATTTTTGTTACCCACTAGTAGCAGTTTATAAGGTTCTGGAAACCTGAGAAATGTCTTCTTTGTTACTTTATGATACAGTCTCAAAAGGATAATAACACATCTCCATCTTTACTAATTAATATGGACCCTAGAAGGAGCTAAAAGACACTTTCCAGAGAAGCATGACATGAAAGAGTTGGTTTGGATGACTTAGGCAGAGTAGAACATTTATTCTGGTCTTCCTTGATGAATTTCTGACTATGAGACTACATCATAAAAGACGGGAAGTGCAACTACTCTGACATCTTCCATTCTCTGAGTGAAGAAGAAATGAATGGACCATGTTTGTTTCTTCTGACATGGAGTAGGCTGTGGGCCTGAGGCACAGAATCACAGACTCACAGAATCACAGAATGGTTGGGGTTGGAAGGGACCTCTGGAGATCACCTAGTCCAACCCACCTGTTAAAGCAGGTACACCTAGAGTAGATCGCACAAGAATGTGTCCAGTTGGGTTTTGAATGTCTCCAGAGAAAGAGACTCCACAACATTTCTGGGCAGCCTGCTCCAGGGCTCTGGCACCCTCAAGGTAAAGAAGTTTCTCCTCATATTCAGATGTAACCTCCTATATTTTCAGTCTGTGCCTGTTGGCCCTCATCCTATCACTAGGCACCACTGAAAGGAGTCTGGTCTAAACCTTTTGACATCCACCCTTGAGATTATTTATAAACATTGATGAGGTTCCCTCTCAGCCTTCTCTTCTCCAGGCTGAACAGACCCAACTCTCTCAGTGTCTCCTCGTAAGAAAAGTGTTCTAGGCCCCTAATAATCTTTGTAGCCCACTGCTGGACTCTGTCCAGTAATTCCTTGTCCTTCTTAAACTGGGGAGCCCAGAACTGGACACAGTACTCCAAATGCGGTGTGACTTAACTTCTTAAGTAGTTCTGAATAGTTCCCTTCTTGATATTTTGGCTGCTGTGGTTAGTCTGAGATGCTACATGGCCTACAGCATGTTGTTTGAGATTGAGTAATGGGTCCAATATGTCAAAATTTGCCAAAAGGTGAAAATAGTAGAAATGTATAGCTCTTACAACTTCCCTGTCTTCCAGAAGTTGGTGACTGTAAAACACCTGATCTGATTATTTGATTAATTCATGTTTCATGCAACTCCTGATCAAACTAAAAGGAATTGTACATGCTTATTTAGAGGAGAACAGCATAATCCTGGGGTAAAAAGAAAAAAAAAAGTGTTTATCATTATAAAATTTTACATTATGATAGTACACAAAGCTGGTTTTGCTACTCTCATGACAGATACTGCGATTAAAATTCACCTCCAAAATTTCAACCTTACAGAACCCCTGCTGTCTTAGAAAGAGTACAATATCCTCTTACCACGACCTATTATTTGAAAAAAATGTGGAGAAATATGGTATCGAATATATGTGTGTTTTAAATAGTAGATAATAACAACTTATTATAAAATTAATATATAGATTAATCTTCAGCATTAGGAGTTACATTTTAAAATATTTTTTACAGAGTAAATGTCTGTTTTACATATAGAAATATTCTAATACCTGTTATTATCCAGACACATTACAATGTTTGAACTAAATAAATATGCTAAGAGATATGATCCAAAATTATAATTAATTTTAAATATTTCAGTGGAGGTTTTTCCCATTCTTAAATATTGTGCATCGATTATAATGGGATAAACAGTGATTAAATATGGTAGTGTAAAAAAAAAATCACAAGCCTTGTATTTAAAATGAATATACAGATACAGGCAGTAAAATTAGCAAGTGACATGTGAAAAAACTTATATGTTAAACTCTTTACATCTACTTTTATGTTACTATATATTCATTAATTAAAGAGTAAGCGCAAAAAATGTATAAAGTTGATGAAAGGTTTACAGACCTAGTGACCTATCCCAACCTCAAGGATTTGTACGGAAACTGTGTGTGACTGCAAATTATTACACGAGCCTTATTAGGATAATGATTTCCCACCTTCCATGGTGCTGCATTGTTATCCATAAGCTCCCAGAGGTCCTTAAGCTTGTTAATAACCATTATAGATGTGTAATGAAGTGAATAAAGACTAAAATGAACTCACCTGAGCCTAAGTAGATTAACCCTGTTCAAGTCTGATGATGTCCATATAAATTCATCTGGATCTCTTTCCATCAACTAATAGAAAAGTGCGATAAAGTAATAAGACAAAAGTATATTTTATATCTGCTTTTAAAAATAACTGCAGAAAATTATGCAAGCCACAAATTCAGGAATCACTATTTAAACTGAAAAAGGTGGTCGCCTTTTCCTAGTGGGGACTTATCTGCGCTTCTGGAATTATATTTTATACATGTTCAGCACTTAGCATTCTTGAGTCCTGCTCACAGACTGAGGGCACTGTGGCTTGTAAACTGACTGCAAAAATGTGAATTAAACAAAGTTGGATATCTTCTGCATCAGATTATTAGCTAGTACCTAAGAAAGTCATTGAAAAGATGATACATGCAAAAATGAAGAAACATTCAGATCCAAAATAAAGGTGCAGGTAGCAATTCCTGAAACTTTTAGACTAGTTTTGTATTTCTGAAGAAAGAATACAAATCTTGACTTTTTCTATTTTAGAAGGAAATAAAACATGTTTATTAAATAGTCTGCTAGGTTTCATAGACAATACTTAAATTAGAAAGATAAAATATACTTAAAGATATCACCAGTGGGATTTCACATACAGCCTGACCTTATTTTTGCTCATATTTAAGCCAAAGTATTTCTGCATGTAATTACTATATATCACTAGATCATGTTTTAGTTTGCAGAAATCCTCCTCTAATATACTGAATGTCAGATTTATAATTATTTTATGGTATGGTGTTACAGAATATGAAAGAAGTGGAGTTTAGCCCAAAATTTCAAAGTGGAAATGGTGTTTCAACATTTGAAATAGATAATGAAGAAAGAGCAAGCTTATGATCGTGCTTAGATGAACACCGGAAATAAAAAATAGAATTAAATTACAGAGTTCTGACCAGGATAATGTCTGAATATGATGTAGAAAAACATGATAGGTGGACTTTGCAAAGTGTAATGTGAGTATCAGAAGAGACAGTCAAGTGTGGAAGTAATATTTCAGACAGGAACAATCACTTAGATCTGCGGAAAAAAACCTCAGACCACCAAAACAAAAAAACAAAACACAAGCAAAAACAAAAAACAAAACAAAAACACAAACAAAACACAAACAAAAAAACCCCAAAAACAACAACCAAAAAAACCCCGACAGATCAGTAATTAGGCAGGAAATCACGCCCCATGATGGCTCTGGCAGTAGCAGCAGTGTTAATATTCCAAAATAATTAAAAAAAAAAAAAAAAAAGAAGAAAAAAAACCAACCCTGGATTTAATCTGTATGCCGTATGTGAAGAAGAGTGATATCATACAAGGGCAGGGAAGAGAAATCTGGACCTAGAAGGAAGACACGGTTAATTCATCTTTTGTGACAGAAAAAGAAGACTAGGATGACCTGGAAGAAAAGAAGACAAGAATTTGCTATACTATTATCAAAACCAGAAACATTCAGTGAAAGAAGGAGAATAAGAAGAACCACTTCAGTCACGGGACTGAATACACAGCAAGTGACAATAAATTTAATATAGAAGTGGGTTGTTAGAGACCAAATGTAAGGAATAAAAAGCAAAACCCTCAAAAAGAGGACTGCAAAGGTACCTCTGAAGAAATGTATTATATGAAGCCTCTCATACTGGATGATTGTCATCATAATCTGTGTGGAGGGAGAGTTAAGCAGACAACCATTTTCTCTAATAGGAAAAATCTAGCATTGAGAAGTATTGTTCATGATGGACTAAACAGAGGCAACCTGAAGTAAATGTCTTTGCCATTCAAACTGCCTGACTCCTTAGAGATTTATGTGATGCTTTGTCTCTTGTGCTCTGCCACATACAGGCTGTGAAAAAAAGACAGTTCTAGAGTGTTATCAAGAACACAAACACTCTGCTTTCCATTAAGAACTGAAGCCAGTACGACAACAGAAGGAAAAGATCTAGATGCAAAGGCATCTCTTAATACAAGTGATTCAGCAGGCTCTGCTTTAGCAGCTTCTCATTTTCACTCCTTGTAGTTCCATTGTTGATTCTGGCTCATCTCTCCATTTGCCCTCCTGCTGCACCTCTGCTTTCTTTTTTTCATCAAATATTCTTATTAAGTTGATGAATGAACAACTTTTTGGTTTTGTTTCTATGCAATATCCTTATCCTTTACACCAATGCCTGATTTGTTTATGTAGATGATAAGTTATCTAAAGTATTTTTACCAACCTCAGAGAAACTCATAGAAGTTTTGAAAATAAACTAAAGCAGATTTTCTATTTTTTACTGCATTTACCCAGTTTATGCTTTCCTTAATCCTGGTACCTTTTCAAGTGTAGCTGAAAGATAGAAGATGGCAATGCCAACTTTTCAGATGATTTTCAGAAATTCATGGGAAACCGATTAAAAATAAGATCATAGAGCATAAGATCATGGAGCTGAGAACCAAAATCATGCAAAATCAAAGTATTTCTGGGGAGAAAAAAAAACCACCTTTACTGTTCATTTTATAGAAAGAAAACATGGGTGGGGGTTTTGTTTGTTTATTTTTTCATTTTACTCCATTTTACTTTAGTTCATCCATCTCAAACAAGTTTATGATATTTTCTGATTACTTAGAATAAAACTTGCCAGAGCTGGAGTTCCAGCTTCCTAAGTTCAACTGTTGTTTTTCCCAACTGAGCAGCAAGAGTTCAGACAGATGTATGTAATAAATTCAGAAATGTTGATCTGCACTGCAGATGAAAGGCTGAATAACAGTACAGTCATAAAACTGAAACTTTTCATACCATGCAAGCAGCCTGTACTATATTTTACTCCAAACTTCGAGATATATCACAATGACAGATTTTCTAATGTCAAGATATTGTATCAAAAGAATTCAAAGAAGTTTCTCAGCAGCTGCTGTTAGAATAGTTGCAATTGACTTATAAAGCTGTCTAAATCGTAGTAGATTTCCCTATTTCTTACACTCTTGGAGTACTTCTTTGTTAGTGAAAAATCACATTCAGAACTATCTAATATATTCAACCATTCTACAAGACTGCTAAAGATTATGTTCACAGCAATAAACTGAACCAGAAAGTTTATAGTATCAGGAAAAGTATGTAAATAGAACTTGGAGAAGTGATTTTTATTCAGACTATCCAAAACACTTTATTTTTTTACTTGATAAACTTCTACTTAACTCGAAAGTCTTAAAAAAAGGTGGCTTGACAGTTCTGACCAAGGTCATAATCAACATTCGAACCTGTCAAAGCAGCTTCCAACAAACCCAGGAAAAAACCCTGACACTCCTGAGGCTCCCATTTCTCGCCTTTTACTCAGTTTTCCTGTCTCAGATCTCTTTGAAACAGTACATTTTCCATCCTTCTTATAGCAACATTCACATTCTTCTTAAAGATTTAAATGGACAGCAAGAATATTTTCTTCAGCTTCTTGATGAGCATTGAAAACCACCAAAAAGGATGCAATCAGGAGCTTTTCTAATTAGCAAAGCAAAATGAGGTGTTAAAGCGCAAAAACACTATTCAGAGAAAAAAAAGCACTGTAAGCCATTTTGGAACAAACTTATGCATTCCATATTTCAGGAGACATCCTTAACTATGGAAAACAATGCAGCAGATTTGTCCCAAAATTCTGTGCACACTCGTGGGTCATTAGTATAGCAGTACCAGCTTAATTCCCCCAGACCTCTGCTGAAGTTCTACATGGCATCAAAATTGAGTAAGATTAATTAGTAGGAACACATTTGCAGCTTTAAAATAGGCCATTGGGTTACCACTTATTCCTTGTGATGGAAATCCAATACAAGTTTTTCTTGCAATAAATACATGCAAACCTGCCTTTAAAATGTTTAGTAACATTCAGATTTCTAGAATGTGTTTACTGACAAATACGTTCTTAATTCTTTTTTAAAGGTAGCTTATATTATAGCTGCTCTGTATGCAGGAGGTTGTAATGTCAACATCCATGGAAAACTTTTGAGGCATTTTCAGCAAATGTACCATCTAGCTTTATCAGTCACAGAAGGCAGATACAATTGTAAACATGTTTAGTTTGGAAAAGAAACAGCTTGGCTAATGATACAGATAAATATTGGTCTGTATTTTTAACACTTACTTCGTACTAATAGACTGTTTCATTTCATAAGCATATAAGCAATCATGGTAAAGTTATGGCACGACTACAGTATACTGGCATATTTTTTCCTTGAAGTTCCCCAATCAAAGACAAAACTCAGTTGTTTGCTTTGATATTTATTTAATTATGTGACCCCTGACTGGACTTGAGTCAACCTCAAGTATTTCATAGAGCAGTGAGTTTCTTTTGAAATGGAGCAATGTAAACACACTTTCAGGTGTTGTATAAATAGCAAAACTGTAGCACATAATATTTCTTGAAATTAGCACAATGTTAATAATTGATGGGGGAGGGGGGTCATATATAGGTTAGCTGGCATAACAACAAAGCTGTTTCTCAGTATGTAGGAAAACACGTAGTACAAGTTACAAATGTACAAAATATATGACAGAATAATCAAGATTGTTTAGAACTGTCCCTGGATATCTGAAAAGGACTTACTTTTGCTTCAATATTGATATTGTTTTTTCCCAAAGTGACTTTTTTATCTTACCAGCCATACTGTCATTACAGTAACTATCTTATAGTATCATAGTCAACCATTCTGAGACATTTCAGATGCTTCATGCACTCACTGTAAGTATTTTGATATGGATGCTCTTTGCCACCTGTTCCTGAAGATTCGCAATTTCCATTCTCTTCCTAAGATGAATCTAGATCAGTCCAATCAATCAAGGGTAAAAGTTGGAAAAATACATTAGTAAGCAATGAGAGGTGAAAGAAGCGATAGACAAGGGACACTGTGGAGTTGCTGTATAGGTACAGCTCAGATGTGATATTTTCATTTCTGTATTCTCTGGAGGAAATATCGGCTACAGTCTACTGAAGGCAGTTTAGTCAATATGCTGACACACACCCCTACAAGATTTGTTTAATGTCGAGTAGATGCATAAATTGCAATTTGACCCTGACATTACTAAAATTAAGAGTAAAGGACTAATGTGAGTGTTATTTGACAGCATAGTGATTACTCTGATGAAAAAGCAGTATCAGTCAAACTGGGTGTTGTGGTTTAACCCCAGCCAGAAACTAAGCACCGTGCAGCCACTTGCTCCCCTTCTCACCCAGTGGGATGGGAGGGAGAATGGAAAAAAAAACCTAAAAAACTCCTGGGTCGAGATAATGACAGTTTAATAGGACAGCACAGGAAAAGAAAACAACAATAATAATAATGATAAAACACATGATGCACAATGAAATTGCTCATCACTTGGTGACTGATGCTCAGTTTCCCCCCAAACATATACTGAGCATGACATCACATGGTATGGAATATCCCTTTGGCCAGTTTAGGTCAGCTGTCCTGGCTGTGCCCCCTCCCAGCTTCTTGTGCACCTAGCACGATGTGAGAACTTGAAAAGTCCTTGACTGCTTACCTGCAACTAAAATGTCAGTGAATTATCAAAATTATTATAAATCCAAACCACAGAACTATACCAGCTACTGAGAAGAAAACTGACTCTATCCCAGCTGAAACCAGGGCACTAGAACAGTTCAAAAGTGCATGGGAGCTTATTTTGGAGCTAGTTTTCAGAAGTGAGGAGACACAGATATTCTTCTCAATACGAGACTAAAAGTGTGGACATCAAATGGAACAAGAAAGGTCAATTCCACCAGAAGAACACTTCACAGAAATTAGTAGAAGGTTCAGTCTGATAAATCCCATCTTTGTCTCTTCACCCAGCCTACAGAAATGTCTTCCCTCACCCAAAATGGTTCTATCTATTTAGCTAGGCCCAACGATATTCTGGCCCTTGAAAGGCTCACCCCTTTCCTCTCACCTATTTTACCAGCACAGCTCATTACCTTCCTGCTCAGCCTGGTGAGATAACATTTGACTTCATGTGCTTAAAATCACTTCTCAAAAATTTGTCTCAAAAATCTTTCCCAAATGCCAGGGCCAGTCACTTGGTTGTCCAGAAAAAGAGAACTGAGTAATGCTTGCATCCATTTTAGGAGGCAGGAAAGCAGGAAGAAATTGAAATTAAAATAGCTGTAGAGATTGCCACGAAGCTCCCTATGAAGAACCAAAGCACAAGGGCAGGTAAGGAGCTATCGGAATTGGAATGTAGTCCTTCAGGAAATACTGAATTAAAGTCAGATGAAAGGGAAACAAAGGAAGCAGAGGAGCTCCGGTTCAGAAGAGCTGCAATGCCAGACAGCTGCTCTCCCCATGTGGGAGAGAGCCTGGTCTAAGTGGTCCAAGCAGGAAGCCCTCTCTTGGTTTACTTTATTTTCGGGTTACTTGTGGCACAAGAACATGGCCTCCAGGCCACACTGAAGGGAGCAGGTAGGGAACAAGGGTAATTACAGGGGAAGGCCACAGAGCTTGCTCCCAGGCTACAACGCTCGTTGTTCCCCACTAGACCCACCCTATGGTTCAAGATGAAGCGGTTATATTACGTGGGTTTCTCCAAGCTTTAGGCAGTATTTCTCCTAGAAAGAAGAAACAATTTTTGGCTTGTGCTTTTTTGATGTTTCTTTTCTCATTGCTCTTCTGACTCAGCCTCTAGCATCCATTCCTCAACAGGAGAAAATTACTTTTTCTACCTTACAAGATACATCCCACCAAACACTTGCAGATACAAGAAGTGGCTGATCTTGCTATTCATCTACTGAATGCTATTTCAGCCCAGAGGTGGCATTCTTCTTGTATCATGTCCTCAAAACCTTTATTCCTACACTGGACACTTCTACATGTCTTTCTCTTCACTGCCACTAACACTAAGGCTATACATGGAAGTAATACAAAAATAATATCATTCCATGACAAAGGGCACCTCCCATAGTTGTGAAGGTTCTATTAAGGCAATAGCCTTCAAGGTTTTTTGAAAAACAAGGTGCTAGTGAACATAAAATTTTCTTAATGTTCTGTATATCTAAAAGTATATGTCTATTATTCCTGAATCTGCAAAAAATGCTAAGTGACTTTTTTTTTTTTTTACTTTCAGACTACAAATTCTTCTGGTTTCTTCCACTTAAGTCCCTAGTTTGATCATTATGTCCAGTTTAGATCAGTGTAAGCCACAATTAAAAGTAAAATACTCCATCTTTAAGAACTTTCACCCTACTAAACTCACCTGACCTAACATTGTAAAGTAATATTCTGTATCATAAAGAATTATTGATGGTGTCTGTCTAAACTAGCCTTACATTTGTGGCCTGCTCATCAGGATTAGCACATTTGACAAAGAAAATGAAACTAGATCCACATGAATGAAACCATCTGTTGGTTCTTAAATGTAGAATATTAAAAGATAGCTTAGACCCATTCTACACTATCCAAGCGAAAAGCAGCAACAAAGTTCAGTCTACGCCTTTTACAAAACCAGTAGAAGACTTTAATGTTGTAAAGTTGAGATGAAGTTAATATTTTTAAAGTCTTTACATCTTCTACATTCAGTATTTTAGCTAATAAGTGACCCAACAGTTTGTAAGGTTTTATAAAGAAATAAATACAATACACATGCACTTCTGTAAGCAGAAGAGCAAATAATTGACCATGAATAAAATGCATCCACTTTCAGGAATATTCCACTACAATTAGCAGCACTAACGTTAGGTGTCAAGTAGAAGCCCCACTGGCATGTCCATTGTGTATCCACCAGAGGTGAATGGCATGCAATACCTTAAAGTTTTTCAATCTGTACTATACCATAGCCCTGACAGATAAGGACTTGTGCTTGATGTCAGCTGTTCTCTGACTGCCAGCTTCATGGCAGATTTTGCCAGGAATGACTTTTATCTGCACTGACAATCAAAGTATAGTGAACAATGCTGTTACACTTCTGAGATGAGAGTGAAAGGGGTATGTGTGAAGTGCCAGTCAGAAGCCGGAGATTGTGAATACACATTACTTAATGTCACTTACAAATATAAAACACTTAGGAAAGACTAGAATGATAACTTCATCAGTAGAAGGGAGGGGGTAAGATTTCCAGATAGGTCTAATATTTTTTAAACAGAAAGAGGTCAGCAAACAGCACAGGGTAGGGGTCAACTTCAGTAATCCTGATGAAGTAGTGATTTCTGACCTTGGAACCAATAGCAAAATTATACCATGGCATCCTGAATATATGCTTCTTGGACCTTCTAACATTTCCTCTTGACAAGTGAGTCTTCTAGATGGGTATCTATACTCATCCAAAATCTTTTGGTAGCAGAGTCAGTGACCTAATTCATCCAAAGTTTTCTGAATTCCATAAACTTTATTCAGCATATTCCCTAAAATGTGAATTCCACAGAAATGAAAACTACCTTACTGACAGTAAAGACAGTAAAATCAGTTTTTCAAACTTTAGAAGATACTAGAATATCCAGGTTTAATTTAGCTTCTTGATTCACCAGGAAAATGTTAATACATAGTGACATGACCTTAGACTGAATGCAAACTAATGAAATACCTTACGGAAAACTTCATTTCCGTACCCATACTTTGAAAGTCAGTTGAAAATCTGAAGAGGGTTAAGAACAAACAGGATTGCTTCCAGTTCTAGAAAACTTAATAGAGACCAAAGGCATTATTTAGCTCTGCTTAGCTACAGTGGACTAAAGTATACAAAACCTTATATACAGTATAAAATATACAAGACCGTTTCTATCTGTATTAATGTACCTAAATGGTGAAGAGATGACTGCTGAGCATGTATGAAGGCAAAAAAGAGCTATGGTCACCATTAAATAGTGATCTTTAATGTTCCTCACATTCTTCTGTCCCTCATTCACCTGCCCATTTCTCGTATTGCAAAGTCTGCTCTACCAATGCCAACTGTGGCTCGCTCTTGCACTCTTTTACTCTGACATTACTCTTACCACTAGTTCATGTCTCTAAGAAATATCTAAATCCATGTTTTTTCTCCAGTTCTGGCATTTATCTAATCAGCAGGTCTATATCCAAGATAAAGAGATCTGCTTTTTCTCCTAGTGGAACTCGTGTTCCCTGTCCATATCATTATTTCTGAAATTTGGCTTATTCTTCAAATCTCTGTTTATTTCAGCACACTGGAGCTCACTAATTTATTTTAAATAATAGCTTACAAAACCCAAGACCAAACCCATCCTACATTCTCACTAGTGAATCCAGTTCATTTTCTGATCCTTCCCAAGTTCATTCTTATGCATTTTCTTGTTTTTCTACACTTCTAACTCTCCTCTGGCTCTCTCTCTTTGTAATATGTGGATAGCTTACTGTCTTCCATCTCACAATAAATGCTTTTGTTCTGCTTGTCTACCTAGTCTATCTGTCTTGCGCCTCTGAGCTAAATAAAGTTTTATACCATATTCAAAATAAAATGCATTTCCATCCTAGATTTTCTCAATCAAGTTCCTGTACATTGCAATAAATCAAAACCACTCTCTTCCAAATGCCTAATGACATCTTCCTAGGCAAACCTTAGAACTACCTTCTATGACATTTTCAAGTTCTTTTTTTAATCTCTGCAATTGCATTGTCAGTGTGTCCATCCTCAAAGCACCTCATGAATGTGACACTCACAAAAACATCCCAGTAATTTGACACCTGAAAACCATAACCGATATCATTCATTGTTTCTTTAAAATCTTATTTGCTGATTCTTCTATGTCTGGTTTGTAAGATTTGCATTTTATATTATCCAGCACAAAGAAGCTCATGAGTTAGAGCTCCAAAATATAGTGCTGTTATTCATACCAAAATTACTTTTCAACATTCTGGAATGAAGTATCTTTTTGGATTCCCTACATCTCAGTACAGACATACAAACCCAATTTTTTTATTTTTTAGAGTGAACTCTACAAATCAGGGTGTTTGCTGATAAACATCTCAGTCACAACAGTGAAAATAAGTCAGGTAGGCAGTTGATGTGTCATGTGTCAGTAAGTTGAATAAGGAAAGATGAGTCTACAAGAGTGTTTAAATTCTGAGATTGAGTGTTCCGAGGAAAGCACATGATCAGATGCTAAGTAGAGATGTGAACAGGTTAAAAATCATAAGAATAATTATTACTACTTTTGTTTTTGTTATTGAATGTCAAGAGAAAAAAAAAAATCTTCCACAAGAAATTCTAAAATCTCTCATAAAGAAATAGTTCTCAACTTTATATCTTCAGGTGAATAAAACTGCTGGATTCAGATCACCCAAAAAACTTTAAAAAGTAGATCAAAACAGAACTATTCCAAAGTTCAAATAATGAATTCGCATATGTCATATCAATCTCTGACAGCAAATCCAGACCGCGGCCAATGGACATGGCACAAAACTAAGTGACCACAAAAATGTATCTAGATTTGGACCTCAGGTTTATATCCAGTATTCAGCTATAACAAACTCAGAAAGAAAATCAATTGAATTTCGATAAACACATTTTGCTCTTTTAAAAGACTCACTGTGTAACTAAACTTTTTCGTATTTTAGTAACATAAGCAAAACAATCAAATAAAAAATCTGCTATAATTTCAAGGTTTGCTCTATTTTGTAATATTCGGCACATTGTGTCTAAATGCTTGTTTGTAAATGAGATTTTTTTCTTAATAAAATAGCCTTAAGTATTATTTTTTACACCAGAATAAGTCATGTCTTGAAAGAACTACCCTCCTATACTTTAGTAGTTTATTTTCCTGTTTCCTTTGGCTTTATGCAGAATTTTAAACTCCTTCGCGGTACCTTATTCTCGCGAGATTTCACTACTTCTATTTTGCTGCAATGTGGTAAATGTGGAAGTTGACCCCACAGGTCTTAAATAGGTGCCCTTTGCTTTTATGCTAGTCATGAAAATCACAATTGCTGTAATAATTTGCTCCTAGCAGTAGTCTAGCAGCTGTCTAAATTTACAAGGTCACTTCTAGCACAACCTAAGCCAAACTTTTTAGAGACCTTAGGGTCAGGTTTCAAATAACTGCACATTCCTACTTTAACCAAAAGCAATCCCCAAGACTCAGCACACTTTAAAGATGAATGTTCATCTCTTCTCACATTGGAAACTTCAAAGGCCCAATTACTACTGGGCTGACATGGGCTGTTTCATGATACTTCCTGTGCAAAGTGCTACCTCTCTGCACTCTGTATTTCTGATGCTTCTGTTATCACTGGTCAGTTTCTCTTTGGCGACACAGAATTCAATAGCGGGTTTCCTCTCAATTCTTCCTTGCACTTGTTAAAAGCAATTACTGTTAGTATAGATATTTGAACTTTGAGTTCTGCTTCCAGGATTGTTTATGTTCTTTACGATGTCTACATTAATCACCAGCTATTGGGTTATCTTACAGTCAAAACTATTGGAAACACCTGGCTGGAAGATAAAAACAAAAGTAATGCTATCCAAAATATCAGGATTGAGCCCAACATAATATCACTATAACACTGTCTGTATGCAATATGCTTTCAGGGAAAAACACTGACAAAACTAATCAATTAACTAAAAGATAATGTTCAGCAAAGCTCTTCAATGTATGTTTGTGTATTTTTGTTATTGGGAAGGTTTTATTTGCTATTTTCATTTCCATTCATTTAAGGGCTTTTTAAAATGTAGAAACTAAAGTGCAAAAATGTGCATCAGGCACAGAGGAAAATCACACATATTTTGCTTACAACTTTCCTTCCCCACATGAGTAATTTGGACGATATGGACTTACCTTTCTGGTGTCACATTAAAACTTTATTATTCTTCATTTAGTATCAATATTTGATTTCCTAAATAATCCTGCATGATACATCATACACAAAAGACCCTGGTTAATTCATTAAAACTCTTAGTCAATGTCTGACAGATAAGGAGAACAATCCCAGCACTGTCAGTTCTTGAAAAGATCCATGAATTCATAGGATGGATGGGATGGGTTGGGAGTGGATAGGGTAGAAAAAATAAGATTCCTTGAATAAAATAGTCACTTTTTTTGGTTGTTTTTATTTCAGTGCAATGTTATTTAATAGAATCAAGTATAACAATATCGTTTGTACTTCTATGTTCACTTATGAAATAACCAGCTATGATTTCTGAACCATGTTTTAAAAGATATGAAGACTTACAAAGTATTTAAGAAGGTTAAACCTAATTAAACTGAAAAAAAAAATTGAAAGTTCACTTGTGTCTTGATATTAACTTGCAATCTTCAAATTTTTTGTCCTTTATAAGAAAAAAAATAGTGAAATCATTCCCAGTAACTTAATACCCTTAAATGGTTTATACTAAAATGGTTTGCTCTCCTTCCAGGGATTTACCTTAATGATATCATTCCAAAGGAGTCTGGTTTAGATCAAACTGGGTTAAAGATCATGACTGTCAAAAGATGATGTCACTTAGATTCCGTTACTAATAAAACCAGGGGTCATTTTAAGTACAGAAACAGATTGATATTCATGCTTTTCTTACCTCTAATACCTTTAGTCATACATTAAGAAGTCGTGCATTACAAAGGTAAAATTTAGCCCATTCCAGAATAGTTGAACAGCATAATACATCATCATATATATAGTTGCTTAGCGTCATTATTTCTACAGTATGCTGCAAGAAACACCCAAAATGTATTTCAATAAATGGAATCACATTGTCTGGCAGATCCTAATTTTATAAAAATTAAGGATGGAGATGCAAAAATCACATATTCTATCGATCCATAAAGATATAAACACAAACATAGTACAGCCAGTACTCAGCACAATGACTATGAAATGCAAAGTTAGAATAAGCTAAGATAAGCTTGGAAAGCTAAAAATTTATAACACATTTACAGTAATTCAGCAGTGATTCTTCCCTTGCCTTATCTATTTTTCATTTTGTGGCATTTTCCAGAGCTATCCAGCTTTCACTTATGCCTAGAAAACATTATATATATTTTAAAATCAAAATAAAGCAAGAATAGCAAAATAACAGGAGATTACCTACCTGAAATGAAGGATTGCAATTATCATTTAAAGTGAGAAATAATAGAAGTCTAATTCAACATAGGAATATTTGCCACCATGGGATACCTAAGTTGCATGAAATGGTAACTTTCAGTGAAATCTCCAAGAAGTCAAAGAGGTCAAACAAAATAAACTCCTATGATTTTCATTACAGATTTAGGTCTTGCCATCAGCAATTCAACATGCAAAATGAAAACAGGTACAGAAGATTGAGCCTCTGATGAGCGTTAAAATGGATATGTCTCTAACTATGATGGAGTTCAGTCTGCGTATTTAGGATCCTACTCATCAACTCTGCTTGCCTGAATTGATTATTTTAACAATTAAATTCCAGATAGATCTATTGCTAGAAGTTCAGAAAAGTTTAAGAACTAATCCATTCCGCTAGCCAAAATTTCATTTACTTTTGTGCATAGTGCTAATCTTAGTAGGAGCCACTAGATGGTGGTGCAACAGACAGTGCAAGGGCTTCTCTTCCTAGATGTTTGTGGGTACCTCCTAAAAGATCTGTGCTTAGTTGTGACACAAGTCAGTATGAAATGCTATGGTTCTTCTCTGTATTCATCGGTATTTCCTATTCATTGATACAGTTGCTGCAAACTTAACTTAAATGTTGCCTATTACCAAAGCATTGAATTCAGAAGTATGTTGTAATGTGTTCTTCTACAGCCTGCCACCAACTATTCAAACAGTGCTAAGCACTGCCAAATCTCCTGTGTCTGCCTTGTTTTCAAGGTTTCTTTCAAATTAGTTTCTGTTGTGCATCCTGTAAGGTGTAAAAGAATTAATAACAAACAAGAAAAGAAAATATGTATCTGTTTGTCAAAGGTGAACTATCATATACTGAAACCTGAGCCTTTTCTCTATTCTCCTTTTATTTTTTGTCATACTTTTGGTACAAAGTATCTCAAAAAAGATCTTTTTTTTTGTTTTGGAGATTTCAGGATGATAAATGAACAAAACCAAGTATTAATAGGATAATATTTAGAAACAAAACTTTTCACAAGGGAATGTTCTTCTGCTTAAAATTCAGAGGGGCTGTATAATTATATTTAAATGAATACTTTATAATATACATTCCCAGTAAAAAGTTTAACTTGCACTTGAATTAATGTGCCATATGGAGAACTGGACTAAGTTCATCCTAAAATGGATAAACCAGTCTTTGCAAAAAATAAACACTGCCAGATACTTCACAAGTTGAGTCAATTATATAACCTGTTGAAACGTGAATTACTTGCTGAATCAGATATTTAATCTACTAAATCAAAGTTAACACCTACTGAGTTAAGCATAGCATCTAGTAAAAAACTATTAGTACAGATTTATATGTGTTCAAGTGGATTACAGTAAACACATTGCACAAGAAATACAAAGTGGAGTAACTTAGCTATGTTATTTATTGCATTATGTTCTTGTGGAAACAAATGTTCTGCTAGGAGGGAATTTCCCATTCAAATAGCAAGAAATAAGGTCTTTCTTTGGTGAGTCAGTTTTCTTTATTAGATGGCACAGATCCTCACCAATGAATTCACAGATATTCTAATATCTAAGCAGAACTTGTAGGAGTAATCAGGGGGAGGGGCAGTGAGAAGACATCTGTGAAGAGTTGCTTTGCTCCCTGCTTCTTTTATTATTCTTTCCCTCATATATCATGCTGCTACACATGTAACTGCAATGAAAACTATGTGGGAAGAAGAAAAGGGGCTCTTGTCCAATGCAACTCATGAGAATTTCGGTTTGTAAATCTACTGTTTCAGCAGCAGATTGTTCTGCACACTACATCTTTTCTCAAATCCTCCAGCCTTTCTACTGGTACAAGCTTGTACACGGGCTGTTTTTTTAGTATTTTCTTTAGACATTTTTTGAATGAAGCATGTCCACATTGCCTTTTGCCCCTACACAGATTTCTTTGGTGAATATTTATGCTTTTTCAGTATTTTGGTTGACAGTCCTTCTTCATCTAGAAACCAGTGAATGTTGTGTTTTAATTCCATTTGTTCCTTAATATACTGAAGAAGATACTAAC
Organism: Caloenas nicobarica; assembly: GCF_036013445.1. Lineage (NCBI taxonomy): Eukaryota > Metazoa > Chordata > Aves > Columbiformes > Columbidae > Caloenas > Caloenas nicobarica. The sequence goes on along the minus strand of NC_088246.1, from coordinate 98,719,395 downwards.
TTCCCTTAATTCTAGTATTAACAGATGTCTATTTGTTTCTTTTTTTCTACAACTCATAGCTTCTGGTCAGGTTTCAGCCTTCATTTTCTTCCATTGGTTTTGTACACAGATGTCCATAACAAGTATACTTTTCTTTTAGACTTGTCATTTCTTAGGTCATATTGTTGTCCTTGCAAAGCTGTTTCTTTTATTTTTGATTATGGCTTAATTATGTCTTTTGAGACACAGAATGTATACCTATATTTCTGGTTAATTTATGTCAAGAGAGCATTTTTGAATTGCCAGTTGTCCCTATTTACAGTACTTTGATTTACATCATAGAGCTGCCATGGAGCACATGATTTGAAATCCTTCTAGATGAAACTAAACAAGAAGGAGTATACCCAAGGCATGCCACCTGTGAATGTGCTGCAGTCTATAAGATAGCTTAGAGCTTGTCCCTCCATTAAAATGCGTGTTGTGTGGGCATGAACGCAGTTTCATACTACAGATCTTGCTTCTACTGGCCTGCACTACTTGTTACTGCAGACATAACATAGAGCTAGGTAGTCCCAACTATCTTTCACATTTTTCTCTAGCAATTCTGAGAACTAAACTCACACCCACATACCCACACAAATATAGAGGTGATGATTTATTGTGATTAAGAATACTTACATTGACTCTGCACAGGAGGAAAAATGTCTTATCATTTTCAGGTAGACAATGATAAAAAAAGCTTTCTTAGTTTTTAAAGATCCATGCAGGGCAGGTATAAACTCCTAAAAAAAAATCATAGTGAAATAAGCCTTCCCCAAATGAAATTTTGGGTAAAGGTACTGTAATATTTAAAGCGAGTCAAACTACAAAAAAATTACAAGCTTTTTAAATTAGATTTTGAATATATTGATCAGTATCTATCTCAGTTTCACTGTAGAGAACCATCCATTCTGATGCATTACTTAAGAGGTACCTCTCAGTAACAAGTATGCAGAAATTACATTCTTCTCATAATTTGTGGGAAGTTGTTTTGCTTTTCTGTTGCTCTTTTCTCCTTTTGTTTTATCATTGCACATAAGTACAAGGAAATCTTCTTAATTCTGGATTATAAACAATAAAGTAACAGAGTTTCTGTAAAAATTTTATTGGCTTAATGACCCAAGATATTTGAGTGTTTGGGCTGGTTACTTAAGTGTTTGGGCTGGTTATCAATAGTTTAACATGATACTGGAAATAGAACACTGACTGCTATGGGAAGGTTGTGTGTTGTCCAGCAACCATGTTGTGTTTCCAGAGGATAAATTTTCATATGGCACGTAACTGTGAAACAGGTTTTACTCATTAATACATGACTTTTTACAGACCTAAAAGAAAATTGATTAGTTATTTGCACTGCACCATGCTCGAGATACTGAGAAACAGCTGCATATGTCTTTTATCTATGTATTTGTCACACAGTGTTTTCCGTTCATGCACACATGATCAAAAAACGTATTTGTTTTACCAAAGGCAAACAACAAGATCCATTAAGAACCTACTTCAACTCCTTTAGTATCTTGGAATAGGCACACACCAAATGCAAATTCACATATATGGTACATCTTTCATAAACTGAAATATGTTATTTATGGTGGTTGAACACTTCTTAAAATCACAAGATAATTGCAATTACTTTACACTGAATACTCAAAAGAGTATTATCTGTTTTACGAAAAACAGCAAACTGATCTAATACTGTATGATACTGTGGCTCCTAAAAATGTAATTTTTGGAACATTAGGTAAGTAATTATTGTAGTAAAAATGCAGACTGTTCTCATATTAACAAAAAATTACCTTTTATTATTGTTAGATAAAATAGATTCTTCATTCATCTAGTTTTGAATGGTTAGTGTCAAGTTACGTCAGGAGAGAAAACATTGTCTCTATAATAATAAAATAATAATAGCAAGAAAATTATATTATTATTGGTAGCAGTTGCAGTAAGCACTACCGAGACAGACACATAAAAAGTTATTACTTAAGAACTTGGAATAGAAATACACAGCAGCACAAGGAAAATTAAATCAAAAGGACTAGGTAGGGAAAAATGTGAGCTTGTAAGTCAAGAAGGTTGCATATCTTAAATGATTTTATATGATGAATATATGATGGGGAAGGAAAATGGGAGACCTGGTTATCCAGGATATGGAGAAGGCTGATGTACTTGACTTTTTTTCTTCAGTCTTCAATATCAAGTGCTCCAGCCACACCATCCACGTCACAGAAAGCAAAGGCAGGGACTGGGACAATGAAGACACTGGTACACCCATTGTAGGAGAAGATCAGGTTAGAGACCATCTAAGGAAATTGAAGGTGCACAAGTCCATGGGGCCTGATGAGATGGATCTGCAGGTCCTGAAGGAACTGGCAGATAAAGTTTCTAAGCCACTGACAATCATATTTGAGAAGTCATGGCAGACAAGTGAAGTCCCCGCTGACTGGAAAAGGGGAAATACAAAGCTCATTGTTAAAAAAAGAGAAAAAAGGAAGAGCTGGGGAACTACAGACCAGTCAGTTTCACCTCTGTGCCTGGCAAGATCATGGAGCAGATCCTCCTGGAAACTGAGGTACATGGAAAATAAGGACATGATTGGTGACAGCCAAAATAGCTTCACTAAGGATAAATTGTGCCTGACAAATATGGTGGCCTTCTGTGATAGCATTACACTGTTGGTGGATAAAGGAAGAGCAACCAACACCATCTACCTGAACTTGTGCAAAACATTTGACACTGTCCCATGTGACATCCTTGTCTCTAAATTGGAGAGACATACATTCAAGGGATGGACGACTCGGTGAAAAAGGAATTGGCTGGATGCTTGCACTCAAAGAGTTGCAGGCAATGGCTCCGTGTCCAAGGGACATTCCTCAGGGGTCACTACTGGAACTGGTGCTGTTTAACATGTGTGTCAGTGATATGGACAGTGGGTTTGAGTGCACTCTCAGCAAGTCTGGCAACAACATGAATCTGTGTGGTGCAGTCAAAATGCTGGAGAGAAGGGATGCCATCCAGAAGGACCTTGACAGGCTTGAGAGTTGGGCCCGTGCAAACCTCATGACGTTCAACAAGGTCAGCTGTAAGGTCCTGCACATGTGTCAGGGCAATCCCAAGCACAAATACAGGCTGTGCAGAGAATGGAATGAGAGCAGCCCTGAGCAGAAAGACCTGGGGTGTTGGTTGATTAGAAGCTCAACATGACCCAGCAATGTGTGCTTGTAGCCCACAAAGCCAACCTTATCCTGGGCTGCATCAAGAGAAGTAGGTTGAGGGAGGTGATTCTCCCCCTCCGCTCTGCTCTCATGTGACCCTACCTGGAGTACTGCATTCAGCTCTGAAGCCCCCAACATAAGAGTGACATGAATCTGTTGGAGCAAGTCCAGAGGAGGGCCATGAGATGCCCCTCTCCTATGAAGACAACCTGAGAGAGCTGGGGTTTTTCAGCCTGGAGAAGAGAAGGCTTCAAGGAGACCTTATAGCAGCCTTCTGCTACCTAAAGGGGACCTACAAGAAAGATGGAGAGGGACTTTTTACAAGGGCATGTAGTGATAAGACAAGGCTTTAAGCTGAGAAATGATAGATTTAGATTAGATATAAGGAAGAAATTCTTAATTATGAGGGTGCTGAGACACTGGAACAGGTTGTCCAGAGAAGTTGTGAATGTCCCATCCCTGGAAGTGTTCAAGGCCAGGCTGGATGGTGCTTTGAGCAACCTGGTCTAGTGGAAGGTGTCCCTGACCATGTCATAGGGGTTGTAACTAGATGATCTTTAATGTCCTTTCCAATGCAAATCATTCTATGATTCTGTGATAGTTAAGGCTTTCCAAAAGGCAAGTGTTGGTTGGATGGAATTAGATTTCAAGTGTGCCCAGTAGCACCTCACTTCCTCTTTAACTCAGTCACTGTTGTAGCCTAGTTGGATTAACAGAGGTAAATGGTGACTTCAGCATAAGAACAGTTGTAATGACCATGCTCTCTTTCCCCTCCTTCAAGTCCCCAGATGCATCTCACTCTCCTCTCCCTCTGGAAAAACAAGTAGCTGCTTTTGTGAGGTGGCTGACAGCGACATGACCTCATGCCATGCTGCTCCCCATCCAGCTTCAGTGGAGCATGCCTCATACCTCACTTACCCTGTCCCTGGGCTCTTCCCAAATCACTCAGAAAAAAATCTATAAATTCAGGTGTCATGATCGCAAAACACACAGAACCACCCTGAATATGAAAGAGCAGAGAACAAGTCACTACCACTGTTCACCAATTCAGTCTCTATTCTTTTAACATCCTGCATTTTCTCCAGGTTGGTGCATTTCTTTTAAGGACTTTGGTGCCAGGGCCCTTTGTACACCATTCCCAGGATCTGGCTGCTGGGACTCAGAGACATCTTAGCCCCAGCGCAGCAGTGGGTAGCCCCATCCTTTTTGGCAATGAGCAGAGGCAGCCAGTCAGCACCCTGATATCTGTTTAGGAAACAATCCTAAACAAATTCTATGAGTTTCAGTTTGATGGATAAGTCAGCTTCTAAACAAGAAGAAACGACAATTTCTGAACTCTTGGATTGTTTCATGCAACTCAGAGATGTGCTTAACGCCTGGGAGAAAAGGTACTTTGTTATTAAATAAAAGCAATGGTAAACAAGTCAAACCCCAGCTACTACACTATCAGAATGACTTTATGGCAGGAGTTTCAATAACTATCTACCACCAGTTTAACTTTTCCCCAAAAAAGGCTGTGTTTCTATGGAAACTATGAAGCCAGGCAGCTCTGTTTTACAAATTTCTATGTAAACATAAGAAAAAAAAACAGTGAACAAAACAGTATTTTTGCAAATCCAGTCTGGAGTCTACTGAAGTACTCTGACATACAGCAGTGAAAATGGCATACCTGGTCGTAGCCAGGATGGACTCATTCCAGCACAATTTTATTCGCATGGCCTATAATTACTACAGTTGTTATCACTTGACTATACAAGGAACTCATTAAAAGAGAAATAAGATCATGTGCAAACAAGAGTGTAAGCATATCTTTTCAGTTATAAAATAATTTTAAAAAATCCCCATTATATAATCTTCTCATTTGTAATATAAGAAACCTGTGCAAACTTTTCAGAGAGAGTTTTGTTTGAAGTGTTTTAAATCACTTTAAATTGAAGAAAAATTTTGCTGTGAATCAATAGGTGGCTTTAACTGGAATTAAAAGTTGAGAAGTAATTACATTAGTGAAACTTTTTATCCTGAGAACATAGACCTATGGTTGCTCATATGCTGCTTATACCTTCTCCCCAATTCTTCTCACCATTTTCCTTACAGAATTGTGTCCCTATGTTGGATATTTTACTGGGAATAAAAGCAATGAACAATTTGAAGCCCACCTGAGGATAATTTCTTTATTTTTCTTTTAATTTCTCCCTTCAGAAATTTCTTCTGTAAGAACTGCATTAAAATCCCTCTATTATTTTGAGAAGGATGGAGGCAAGGGAAGACATCCGGCAGATGCAGATCTAGTGTACATAAGCAAATAACCAATGGGCCCAGTAATATCACTAGTGACACAGAAATTAACCAAAATGGAGGAGCTGCATGGTGATGAACCTGTATGCCTGATGCACTCTCAACACACATTCGATTTGTTGGCGTCAAAGCTAAAAAAAAAATCAGAACATTCATGAAAAAGACACCTTTACAGGCCTTTTTCAATGTATGAAAGCCAAGACACCACAAAGATACCTACCCTTTTCTCTGCAGCTTCTTCTCTTAAAAAAAAAAGACAGACTGTGCACACAAAGGATGCTTTTTCTCTCAGCTTGACAGCCCACTGCATGCAGGCAGATAAAAGCATTTTGGATGCTTGCCAGGAGAGAAACCTTAAAGCAGCTTCATTAGGCAAAAGTAAGATAATCAGACTAAATATACTGCTGCCTTTGTTACTTAAGTTGTTTGATTGGCTATTGTGCTACTGGCTGGGCAATTAATACCCTGAGGACAGGACACTGGCAATTCTGGGCACCTCAGGTTACATGCAGGAGCATTAGCTTCAAATGCGTGGCAGGATTTGCAAAAGTGGTTATGCATATTTCCTACTTGTTCAAAGCTGAGAAGATATCTGCCCAAGAGGTCACTCCAATGCACTAATTATGATTTGTACATGTTAATTATGTCAATGCATGTAAAAGTGTGCAGTCTAGGAAAAAAAAAATATTAATTTGTAGTAACAACCTGAGTGCTGGCCCCAGCAGTGCAAAGGGGTAGGTAGCAAAAAGAGTACGTAGCAAAAGGAGCAAGCAGAGTAAAAAAGTGTCCAGTGAAGCTAACAGAGAGATCTGTGACTCTGCAAGTAAAAGAGAGGTGCTAAAGAAATTCCTCAGAGAATTGCCATGGAACAGTGACTGTGGAATCAGAGAGCTGGATAAATGTTACAAAGAAGAACCACAAAGGAGATGAACGTTAAAACATCCTATGCGACTGTGGGAATACTATAGGGCCTTTGAGCCTATCCCCATAGATGAACTGAAGATCTGTTCCCGCCACTTCTGTCATTAAGATTGCAGGCCATTTGAACATTATTTCCTCAGAGAGCAAGGAACTATGTAGTGCATATGAAATGTTTATTAAGTATTTATATTCTTAGTTCTCCTTCAGCTAACAACATTCTGCAGGCAACTTCAGCTAACATACTCCTTCAAATCAAAATCCTTTACCACCCATCACAGAATCCCTCCCACTCTCTTCATGTACAAGTACATGACTCTAACAGTGTCTATCTTTCTCACCAGCTTTCCCAAAACTGAAGGGAATCTTCCAAATCTGAGGCCATTTTGCTATATTTAAATTAAGTGGATTAAAATATTCAGGCTTCTTAAGGATGGAGGGGAGAAGCTTGGGTCTTGTTGGTCTAGTTGCAGTTGGGAAATGTAGGATGGAAACTCTGAAAGCTAAATTAAGGCTGCTACGTAGGAGGCTGAAGTCCCTGACCTGCACAGTAGCATTCTCTGGAATCCTGCATGGTGTGAGGGCAGGCAGGGACACCTAATCTCTGTGTATGGCAAAGAAAGAACTTATATTAGAAAGACTTGGCTGCACCTTCATTGTAACAGAACCAAACTGTCAGCAGTGGAAACTAAAAAAGTCACAAGGGTCTCTAAAGTGGAAGTTTGACTGTCAGCAAATGACAAACCCTGTGTAAGTCATTTTAGAGTCTGAGTAGGAGTATAATTGATGGCCTTGTGTTCCTAGGTTACCGACTTCTTGTGAGTGGTGAATTAGGATGTGCTCTGAACTGGCAGTTACAACTGCAGAAGCCACAGGATTCTCAAGCTCATTTCTGTGGCAATGACCACATCTGGCATGGTTACATCCTAGTAGCCTGTGTCTCCGTTGTCTCTGCAGCTTGGAATGGATGTAGTGGATATAGAGAACATGCATACAGAGAAGAAAAACTGAAATGATCAAGGAGTTGGAGTAGCTACTTCATAAAGACAAGTTAGCGTTCTTTTTGGATAAAAGGCTAGGGAAAGAATATGACGAGGGGTTATGAATTCAAAGAGGTAGATAAAGGGAAATGTAGAGCTGTTTTTCACTGAACTCAGCAATACACAAATTCTGTGGCAGTGAGTAAGGTGGCACTAAGCTAGTACAAGATGGATTTAAAATAAAATACCAGTTTTACTAGTGACTGGAGAATATCTGGAGCTTGCTGCCCCAGAAGCCTGTAGCAGCAAATAGATCTCAAGAAAAAAGGACCAGACAAATTCATAAACAGGCTCACAGATGGATAATAAAAATATGTGTCAAGATCTAACTTGCAGTAGCTGTAGAAGTTGGATGAGTATGTGAATAATGGCTTGGAAGCTGGCCAGGCTCATGCACTCTGCTTCAATAGCATCCTCTGACCTGCCTGACAGAACACTGAGCTAGATGGACTGCTGGCCTGCCCTAGGAAGGGCATTTCTCATTAACAGTGGGATGTTAACGCTGCAATATCTGTCGTACTATGTCAACAACTGAAACAAACTGTTGAAACTAATTCTGAGAATACCTGATCATCACTCCATCAGTGTAAACTTTTTCTGAAAGCCTTAATGTCTGAGGTTTGTTCTTGGCAGCTGTAAACATTCACCTCAGTTTCTTCACTTTAACCCACTTGCACCTTGTCCTACTAAGCACATTTCTCATAGATATGTACACCATGCAAACAAACTGACTGTCCAGTGAAGAGAATGCAGTTATAATTCCTCAATATGAGGAGCGATGTCTTCAAGTATATTGGCAATAAGACAAGAAAAAATAATTCTGTGTTCCTTAAACAAGTGATAGGGTTTATCTAAGACTTACTATAGCCAGCCAAATTGCCCAAGGGATTTTGTTGCAGTCATCACAAGAGTTGTATGTTGACTCCAATTCTCTGGCCAGGACAAGAGAATGATTCTACCACTGTAGCTGAGGACTTAAGCAGGATATCACATCTGCTTTTTGAGAGACCATGTAACACCAAACCTGTCAGAACTTTTTGTGAAAGTCCAACACTTCATTCCATCATAGAATGTTTTCCTAGATAGAACATGCTCTTGAAATCAAATTGCAAATACACTCTAATGTCCTGAAAAGTAAGCTAGATATAGTGATGCTATTTCACTATACTTGTCCATTTCAAAACAGCAATCAAATCTATGCTTGTTCTCATTCAGTAAGGCCCAGCTCAAATCAATCTAAATTGCTCAGGTAACTGAATGTTAGTGCATTTGACTTACAAAGATTTACTATTCACAGCATAAAGAATTATTTCCTTTTATCACTTTTAAATTTGCTAACAGTCAGAGTAATTGAGTGTCTTCTTGTTCTCACATTATGAGACTAAATTAAGAGCACCAAACAATCCATCTTCATTAAACAATTCACCAGTCAGTATATCTATTCATTCTTTCTTTTTCTAAATTACTTAAGTTAGCTTTTTCACACCAGTTTTCATGCACTGCTTGCCCTGTTAGTTTCTCTGTCCTGAATACTTCTTTCTCACCCATTTTTTTGATCATTCAAAAAGGAGGTGATCCAAGTTAAGTGTCTTGTTTTCATATGGTTGCAGAATAAGTACTTTACTAATATAAAACTAAAGTAATCTTTTTTCATCAATGTTTGTAGGCATGAGGTTTACATGATTTTCCATGTGAGATCTTATGGACTACTATGGACTATCCTCAACCTTTGTCTGGACATTCTGATGACTGAATTTTCTCCTCCTCTTTGTTCTCAGCTTGACCAAATGAAGGGTCAACAAAATCTTGAGCTCTGTTGGAGGAAGAGAGGATAGAAATTGGCTGTAAAGAGCAATTGGAGGAACTGAGTATTTTTCAGAGATAGGCAGAAAAACTCCCTTCTTTGAGGTGTGTTTTCCTAGAAATTCCAGTAAGTATAACAGGAGAGGCACTGACTGAACAGGTAATGGTTCTCAGCACAGTCTATTTCTTTGGGAGTCAGTTCCTGATCAATGTTATTTGCTACCCTAGTAGTTGGCAAACCAAAGAGAGCAAGAAAATGGATCTAAAAAGGTAGGCAAAGACAGATGAAAAATGTATTCCCCGAAGCATAATATTCACCTGATATGACATTAACTCTGTCTGCAGTTAATCTACTTTTCAATCTAGCTCAACACAGCCAAACGAAGTCACTTCACTGGAGCCAGATGCATAGGTGATTCCCAAAAGTAAGACCATTCTACGAGAATGCCTGTTTTAAATGCAGATATTGCCTTAAGAGCTATATTACAAACATGATGCAAGGAAAATAAGCGATAAGGCCATAATTACAAAGTACAAGTTATTCAAACATTTGGCCGTAGTGGGGAGACTGTATTATAAACAGGATACAACGAGAAATTACATAAGGTAACACTATCAATCAGTAGTGTTCAGTCCCTATGGTTGGATAAATAGAAAGTGGATAATACTAGGACTGTGTTAATGAGTTCATCATTCCTCTCCAAATCATGATAGTCACAGTGGCTGGGGACACAGACAGGTAAACCGGAAAGGCTGCAGCAGAAGAAAACTCAAGAATGACAACAGACTTCAGTCATAGACAGCCTGGCTAAATGTCAGGTTAGGACATGACAGAGATGACATTCAAATATCTCAACCAGAGATACTGAAAGCACCTCTTTGGAGCAGCTAGTTAGCAAATCCAAGAGAAGACAGCTAGTACTCTCCTTACTCCCAGCACTGTCTGGAATACCATTCAAATTTTGCTACAAAAAACTACTCAACAGTAACTCTTTGACTGTAATCACACATTCATCCACTGGTGGGAGCAGGAGTAAAGGGAGGTGTGACATTTTCAAATAGGGAAATTATCTAATATGACAGTATATTTAAAAGAAAAAATGGAAACTACAAATGAAAGAGTATAATACTTGCAGGTAGCTTGGAGATTGTTTGCAGACCACAAAAACAACTCAACACGAAGTTCAAAGACAGATAGTCAGTAAGGCTGCAAAAGTATATGGAATGAATTCCATGCAAGGAACAATGAAAAAGCTACAATGCTTCAGCTTGGAAAAGTGATTATCAAGGATGGAAGTCTGTGAACTTAATGAGTGTCTGTAAAGTTAGTGAAGATGCTGAAAAGGGAATATGTTTCCTTGCAAGAAGTAAAAGCATGAAACAAAAAGATCTGTTCTTTGTACACCATATACAGTTATTGTATGTTACTTTTTGCCATAGATCCTGCAGATGTGAAGAATCAGTCCAGCCTTCTCTTCAACTAGTATAAGATTTGTATATATATAAAAAAAAATCATTAAGAGTTTCAAAATTAACAGACTACTTGAGCTCTGGCAGTCTCCTAACCACAAACGGTTGAAGGCCAGGGGAGAATTTAAAGAAACTATCATAACACCTTTCCTTCTTATAATCTTCCCTAGACATCTGGTGTTGGCCAAGAATGATACTGAAGTAGATAGACCTTTGGTCTGGCACAGTGAAGTCTTTTGTACATTTTTATGAAGAAAAAATCAATAGCATGAGTTGTAGCAAATTGGAAGAACCAGATGGTACTCACCTAGGAGTTTCAAAGGGACTAAAATATGGAAAAGATGAACTCCAGTAAGCGACTCAGTTCAAACACAAAATGTCCTTGGTAGCCTGGGTAGTGGCAAATAAAGGTTTAGTTCATAGAAAGGTTCTCAGACTGAACTGTGGAACTTCAGACTATAAAGACAGATCTCCATACAGGAGAAAGCAGTGGAAACTTTAACAAAAAATAGACTTGGTAAGTCCATGGATAGCTGTGAACATACAGTGGAAGATGTGGTTTGCCTCTTGTAAATATATCTTTGGAATTTATTCAAAGAATCGCTGACCAAGCATAAAACAGTCATCTGACACTGTTTTTTCAGGAAGCCTTTCACAACTTTATTCAGTGAAGATGTGTAATGAAACTGAATTCTCATGGGCTAATAGTTAAAAGGCAGAAAGCAATGAATTTAAAAAATGATTGATATTAACAGCAGAAAAGTTTACCAGTAGTGTCCTGGGACTGCCATTTTATAACATTCATAAATAATCTAAGAGACAATAATTAGGTGACAACACTGCAGAACAATTTCATGATACTGGGTGACTGGGAGATGAAGCAGCAGACAATATCAATGTTGGTAAATGCAAAGTGATGTACATGGGAAAACAATCCTAACTATTCATACACAGCAATGCGCTGTAAACTATGTGTTACCTCTCAGAAAATCCTGGAGTTCCTATAATCAGTCTTCTGAAAAACTTAGCCAATATGTTGAGGTGTTTAGAAAAGCAGATCAATGTTAAGAGTTATAATGAAAGGAATGCAAGACAAAACAGAAAACATTTTGACTTAGTTATGTAGACTACTCAAGAACTTGAAAGTTGATTAGATTTCTAGCCCACTCACCTCAGAAGTATGCAGTAATATTGTAAAGCTACAGGGGAGTATAGTAAAGGTGTACAGAAAGCTCTCTAGAAGTAACTAAAAAAATTTGGATTCCTTAATCCACAGATGGAATTGGATACATCCAAGTAACTGATGAAGTACATGATCATGGCCTATAAAATAGCGAGTAAAACAAGGAGAATGCGTAAGGAAGTTGCTGTTCAGAAAACTGAGGGGGATGGGAAAGAAGACAGGAGATGGTTTATACAAATTAATGGAAGAAAATTCCTCAAGATCTGCTATCCATAAGTATATTCATCTCCAGGTCAAAAGATTCCTAAATGGAAGACATCCTGGAAGTTTCACAACTATCTAGGCAGAAATACACTTTCTGCTTAGCCTGGTCTTACCTTCTCAGATGGAAATCTCTGAGAGGATACGGGAGTGGGGAAGTTGCTAAAAAATTGATATCAGTATTCCCAATCATTTTCAATAACATTGTCAAAACTCTTAAGACCTGCTGAATGAACTAGATTTGTCCCCATATGATTGCTCATTCTGAAAAATCATTATTTTTCATTAACATTGAGTATCTGAAATGCTCTATCAGTGCAATGTGACTTCCTGCATTTTTGAAAAATATTTATTTAAAATGTCAGTGATTGCTTTTTAATTTCTCATAATACGAATAGATTTCCTTTGGGCTTATGTCCCCCTCGGTTTTTTATACACACAAACAGTGTTTGGTACACTCAGTACAACTCCCCCTTTAAAAAGACTTTTTAAGGATACTGTTATTTCTATAATACCACTCTCCTCCTCTTCTGCTATATTACCTTCCTTTTGCTCTGTTTCCTCCCTTCTCCTTCTTTTCAGAAACAGTTCCTACTTCCTGCTTCTCCGTGCTTTCTCTCTCACCTCTCCACCTTTTCTCCATTGTCTTTACTTTCACGTGAACCAATTAAACAGATAATGTTGGCAATGAAGTGTCATTACTAACAGGCGATAAGAGAGTTCATACCCCTGCGTCACTGTTAGAAGCAGGCTTATGATCTGAATAGTCACTGCTGTTTCAGCTGCGGCTCCATTCACATCTGGAACACCTTTCCACAATCTTCAGAATTAAGAGCGCATATTTGGGTTTATTTGCTTGGCTCATACAAAATCTCCTGTACTAGATGACCTAAATGCATTGAGAGGAATAAAAGCCAATGAATGGTATATTTAACATATGGCTAATAGATTCAGCTTTCTTCTCTTCCAACAGCTGTGAAAATAAAGGCAATCTTAAAGCTGTTTGGGATATCTATGTGTAAAAAAAACCCCACACAAAAAAAACCCAAAACAAAACAAAAAACCCCAAAACAAACGAACAAACAAAACAACAAAAACAAACAAACAACCCAAACAAACAAAAAATGCCACACACAAAATCCAAACCAAACCAAACAAAAAACCAAAAACAAACCAACAAATAAACAAACAAAAAATAACCCAGAGAGCTCATTAAAGGGGAGGATTTCTTTTTGCTGTTTGTTGGTCTCCTTCACAGAAATAATAATAATAATAATAATCTATGACCCATCAGATTTTACAGAAAGAGAGACTACCATATTTTAAATGATCACCATCACCTTTTGTCCCCAGTAAAACTGAAACATGAAGAAGCTTACAGTAAACATTAACTTCTCAGGATCATTTTTAAGAGAAAGAGAGAAGGTTGAGTCTACTGAGTGCTCTGGATGTAGGCAGTCATGTACTCTTTATAGATCTCCATAGATATCTGGTGAATGGAATTGATGCCCACGTTTGTAGGATTTGGAATCAGGCTCAGGTCTCTTGGGCCAGTTTTCAGTTCCTGTTAATTCTCCGTGTAATATTTTCTATGGATAACTACACATCAGCTTAAACTCGGCACAGCTAAAGCAGACTCCTAATAATTTATTCTTGTTACTTCAGGTTCTCCACTGTTCCCCTTTCACTGTGGATGAGGATCACTGTGGCTATGACCTTTCTTAAGATCATAGCTATTTGTACCATCTCTGATTAGACCCTTTCTTTAAACACTTCAGTTCCAGATGACATTTATTTTGTGGTGTCTTTCAGTATGTTTTGTCTAATATGTCCTTCCATGTTCGCCCATGGTCTTATTACCTTGTATTTCAACTTTCATAACATCTTTTAATCTACCTTTTGAAATTATTATCTTGATAATATCAAATCAGAATCAAGCTGCACAGATCATTTTCTTTGTCCGTATTTTTGATTATTTCAGCATTTTTATTTGCTCTATTCAGAAATTTAAGCTTCAATTGCACCACTGTGTTCAGTTTTGAACCAACAAAAAAGTCTGAAAGATAGCACTGAGATTGATGAGAAGGCTTATATGGGAAGACTTGATGAGTCAGGGTTGTTTAAACTAAAGAAGAGATTTAAGATAGAAAAGCATGAAAGTATTCAACTATGCAAAGGCTGCTGCAGGGACGAAAGGAAAAATCTGTTTTCCCTGTTCAAGTGGAGTAGGACAGGAAATAATTGATTTCAATTGCAACAGGGAAGATTTAGGTTACTAATACAAAATTTTTTTATGGTGATCAAAGTTAGAAAAGCATTGGAACAAATTGTCTGGAGAGTCTGGGAAATTCCTCTTTCAGAGATATTTAAAAATAGCTTGGACCAATATATACCTGAGGTGATACTGGCCTTGTTGACTATCTTTTCTGGCAGGAAGGATGGATTAGATGATCTCTTCATGTAACCTTCCAGCCCTATTATGATTATAATGATTATATTGCTAAATTTATCCACTCTTCTGAGAGCTTTGAAGACCAAGAACTGAGACCTGAAATTCGATTTGATAACTGAGGAACAGTGAGTATTTAATCAAAGAAAGAAAGTGGCTTGTTGAAGTGCATCTACTGTATTTAAATGTTAAAACATTTTTCTATATATAAGAATGTATTCCCACGTGAAGTCTGTTACTGTAATACCCTGAGACTCAAAAGATAAAAAATATATAGCTCATCATGGGCACACTAGCATCTGACAAGCTGGAATACTGCCTCCTTACTATCTATAGATGAAAGAAAGTGCAGCAGCTGTTACTATTCAGGTAGCTGGTAGTGATGAAGAGCCCAGGAGGAGCCTGAGGCGATCTACTGCCTTGACAATTGCAGGACAGATGGCCTTAGTTGTGATTTATATTACTAAATATTTCCCTTTTTCCACCTCTGTGTTGCCTGAATCTAGCATCATTCAGGTGGTCTTCACCCAGGGACTGACTAAGGTAATGAGGCATTACTCTTGTAAGAGGTGCAGAATTATATACTATCACCATGTGTGTAAGACTGTACAGGAATTTTTGTTCAAGTCAGTCTTAAGTGCTTGTACCTTCATCTTTTTTTATATTTTTGATTTATGGTATGTTTATCCCTTCTAGGACTAAGATTGTGTGAGGAGCAAGTTTCAATAAAAGCAACTTCAGAACAGAAAAACATTATTTCATCCAGTCAAAAAGCTTTCTTTAAAACCTTCCTGCAGTAATGCTGCACTCCCAGTAGCAGAAATGTGAGATTCAGCAAGAGCACTTCTCAACAAACTGATGCAAAAGTTTCTGATCAATTAAAGGAAGTGAAGAAAAAGGTTCACAGCAAGAATTGCAGAACTTTGATCCTCTGAATTGTAAAGAATTGTTTTAAGCTAGAAGTTCAAGATTACAAAAATTGATTTTTTTTTCCATCTTTCCCGTGATTCATTAAGACATAGCATTTACTGAGAACAAACAATCAAAAGGTTGTTTTCTTTCCGTGTTGTAGATATGCATCTGAAATGTCTCAATAGCTTCTTCACACCTTTGATCTCTTGGTTGGGTATCTGTTTTCCTTAAAGTCTTCTTCAGGTTATCATTTAAAAAAAAAAAACTCTGTGCAGACAATGCTATGTTATTTCTTTTCCCTAATGGGATTTTCAGCAGAAAACATATTTTAATATATAGTTTACAAAATATATATATATATGTCATAGAAAAGGTTGGAAGACACCTCAGGAGATCATCTAGGAAGGTTAACTTCAGAGTTAGATCATGTTGCTCATGGCATTTTCAAGTCAGGTTTAGAAAACCTCTGTTTCCACTGTTTAACTGTCTTCACCACCATTTTTTTCCTCATATGTAGTCAGTATTTCCCTTGCTTCAACTTGTGACTGTTACCTCTTTTGCTGTGCATGCCTAAGAAGACTCTGGTTCTGTCTTTTTAATAATTGCCACTCTAGATTGCTCAGTTTTAAGTATACACATAGGTATGCCTGCTTAATGATAGAAAGAGTTAAACAGAAGTCTTCTATGGAAGTTATTCAAACTATCACATCTGTGGAGAAATTATTACATTTTCATTCTCTACCAGATCATTTGCCATTCTTGGCATAGTTTTTCAAGCAGCTGTCTTTTTTCCTTGCTATGAAGTGGGCAGACTTGACATCTGACAAAATCCTAGATCCTTCAGGTATTCAGAGGTAGTGAAAGCATCACAGAATGACAAAAAGGTTCCATCAAGAAAAATAAAGGATGCTGGCTCTTCTCTACGCAGTTTTCTTGGCTGTCCCACTCTTAGCCGCTTTTTGACTTGTCATACATATTCAGATAATATTCTCATAAGTTGCTTCAGTTAATATTAAAACACAGCTGAAAAGTAAACAGAAGTATTTGGCCCTGGAAAAAAATTGTTACAGAATCTAAGCAGAACAATTTGCCATACAATATATGTGTGCAATGTAAGTGTTCGTGACTTACAAATATATAACTTTACTACATCCAACTACAATTCTAAAAACCAGAAAGCAAATACTGCTAAACAGCTTTCTTGGAGGGGGTGGGGAAAGAAGGGGAAATCTTTTCTAGCTTCCAAATGATAGCCTGAAGTGCTTTTTCATCAAAATAACTGAATTCTAAAAAGTTCTAGTTAGACATTATATTCTGTCAGCTAGAGGGCCTACTTCTCCACAACTATGATCCCTTTTTTATTAACATCACAGGGTCTTTTTTAATCAAAACAGAAGATATACAGTGTTTTGATCTGCCCTCATAATTTCCTGTATTTTAAAAAAAAATATTTGTAAACTATGGCAAGGTAAGAACAAAGATTCCCTATTTTTCTTCCTATTATTTTTATGTAAAAGTTCTTTTTTAGTAAGACTTTCAAGAGCCAACTGTAAAGTTTAAAGTAAGGACACGTGGGACTTCAGAGATAATGTGTATTGTGTTGGTTTACGCTTGGGTTCTGCTCATGCAGTCTGGAGCCACACATATATTGAACTCATGTCCTGCAAAATGCACACTGTAAAAAAAAATCCATACATATTTGTTTTATTATAACTAATGGCAAAAGTTAAGATATGTAGTCATTGAATCCAAACATAGTAGCTACTGCCCGAGGTAGGAATCCAACATCACTGATAAAGCCCATTTTCTAGAGAGAAGATTAAATATTATTTACATCAACATAATGGTATTTTCACTCTGTTTTATAAAGATGTTGAAAACTGTATTTCAGATATACTGCCTGTATAGCAACCTATTTTGGATTAGGTTGCCTTTGGTAACAAGATTTTTTCATCATCTATCACTCATTTAATATTTACAATCTTTAGTTTAGAATTATCAATAGACAATCTTGGTGACTAACCAACAAAAGAAGAAGAAAAACAGAGTCTCAAATGGACAGAGGAAGTTTCAGGGAAGCTAGAGACTTTCCTGTAGAAGACCATCAGCAGTGGAAATGGATGGATTTTTGAGACATGAAACCATAAACTTCACAAGGAACAAAATGTAAGAGCATAACATAAATATAAAAAAGAGACAGTGATCTCATTTTAATCAAGGTATAGACCTAGTACAGTGGATAGTATTCTGATGAAGGTCCTAAAATAGAGTTTTGTGGTGAGCAAAGTGTGTCATGCAATAATTAGATCCTAGACATTTTCCAGCAGGGCTAGATGCTAAAGTTAATCAGAATCCAATTCTCACTGCTAGGTATCCCACCAGAGCCTCTCGAACATAAGCTCTCTGAATAATTTTACTGTTATGCTAATAGAGCTGGTTGGTTGGTTAAAAAAGTCTGAAAATATGTTTTTATTGGCTAAAAAGGAGCGAACTATTACCCACACAATGATATTCAGTTACTCTGAGGCACCTTCAGACGTCAGCACTGTGGTTGTCAGGAGTCTAGTTGTGATGCATCCTACGGCTCAGCTGTTTCCACCTGCTCTGGCTCTCTGCCTTAGGCTTTCAGAGCCTCTTGTAATTTTTCCCTCATGGAATTTGGATGAAGTGCTGGCTGCTTCCCTGCCAAATTTGTCTGTGTGCATTGAGGACTTGATATGACCACAGGACCAGTCTCTCAGGATACCACTATTGCATGTGACCATTGTTTCACATTACAAATGTTCAGCAAATATTTCTGGGAGGTGGTGGCACCAAATACATGATATTTAGCTTTTCATTTCACACGCTGCCACCTGATGTATCTGGAGGTCCCTAATCTTTGCCATGGCTTTTCTCATGGTACATATATGTTTGTTTTCATTCATTCTCCAGTGAAAAGAATATTACTGTGCAACTCTATGTTCCAGCAGGGCTGTATTGTATTTTGAGAGCTGAATATGACTATGTGCCTTTTTGGTATGTTTCTTATTCTGACATCCATCTTCAGAAAGCCATTAGATTGGAGATACCAAAGACTATCTTTAATATTTTACAATAGATATTCTGAAACATCTTGCAAGTACCTTCAAGAAACATTCAGTAGCTATCAGATAGATGCAATAGAGACATAGAACATGTGGTTTTTTGTTGGTTTTTTGTTTGTTTCGTTGGTTTGGTTTGGTTTGGTTTTATTTTTTAACGCAACTGTAAAGACAGGGAACTTCAGTTGTCCTTTTTTTGGTAAAATACCCAAGCTTTCACACTTGCACAAATGCCACTCTGATTTAATTTAGACATATTACACAAACAGCTTTAAATTTAAAATTCTGTTATTGCAATAATTGCCCTTGCATTTCAATCTTCTGGTGAAGTACCTAATGAGGAACAAGTACTCAAAGTGATCTTTTGTCTTATATATTTTGTTCTTGGAATATAACTCTTGTCATATGAGAGCAGAAGGAATCTCAGCAGCTCTGTGATAATTCAGATCTTCACCTTTCTGAGTCCTTGTTTTCTCACACTGTCACAAAGTTATCTATGGCTGTTTTGAATCTGTGTCTTCCACGGTAGCATCTCCATTTTTGTCTAGTGAATGTGCAAATACACACTTCTTTGTGCTTATTCTTGTCTCAAGAATTCAGAAGTACGTTCTCTGGAAAACAAACATAACGATCCTCTTAGAATGGTTATGATTATTGGTAAAAAAAATCCTTGTCAATCTGAGCCTCTAGTCATCAGAGGTATAGCTAATACAGACCCAAATAATGTAAGATCTTTGGTGATTATGTACACAGATAATTTTTTTATCCGTAGAAACTAGCTGTCAGCAGTCCAGGATGGGCATGTAGGTCCATGAAGATATGCTTGTAGCAGTTCCAAAGTGTAATTGGAATACAGTTTCCAGCTAGGACATTAAATATAATTAAATTTTCTGTGAATCTTCACAGGTTTTCATGGAATTAACAGGCCAGGTTCTACTTTTGTTTGAGACACTGTTCTCTGCTCCTCCTTTCCATTCAAGAATGGCATGCCTGTTTCTCTGTAGAGATATTTGAACAATATCTTGTTTCAACCTAGTTGAACTAATGTCTGAGTATACTTAGCATGACTTCCAGCAATCTTTTCAAGCATAATAATGCCATCCAGACACTTCTAGAGTCCAGACTGCTTGCAAAGAATCATGGACATCAAGCTTCAAAAGTGCTGGTTGTAAAATACATATATGCATAGCATTTTTGCACTTATTGGCCTACTTCTACAAGGTTTCCATTCTCACACAAAACCACACAGAAATTTGTGCTCTTTAGGTGGAATTAAATGCAGGCATGCATTTGATATTGCTCTACAGGATAGATCTAGCAAATAAAGAGACAGTACTGCATATTACTTCAATAGCCTGATTTGGCATGCACATGTGGGATTTTGGGAGATGGATTTGGCTTTTTTTCATGAGTGTAGCAAAAACATTAACAGTGCACTTCTACAGAGCACCTATGACTGCAACTACTCATGTTCAAAACAGAACCCACTCTCTTGGAGACATCACATATTTTAGATCGGGACATATGATAATGCCAGAAGATAGTGTCTGCCCTTTCCACAAAGTTTGCACTTGTCTGGTAAGATCATAATAATTTTCAGGTTTTGTGTAGATTTTCATGAACAGCACAGTTTTCCTTGTATGTTATGAGTTTCCCAGCCTTACAGTTGTACAAATGTAGCATCTCTGCCAGTTTCCTCAGCCTCTGCTCTAAACCCCAAACGTCCAGCAACAGTTACAGTAGGTCTGATTGAAGCAACAAGTTCTCCTTAATTCGTGGAGTTACTGTAATCACATCATATGCTATGTTCATTTTTGCTTCCAAAGCTTCATGGGATAATCAGCTTCCTTACAACGGTTTCTCAGACCAAGTTTGTGTTGACAAAGCATTCAGCTAAGGTGAGTCCTTTAGACAAGGGAAGAAAAAAATGGACATGAATGAAACAATATTTAACACCTGCAAAGAATGAGTAGAGAGTACATGCTCGTTTCTGCTCCACGACAATGTAAAAGCAGCAACACTCATTCCTCAAAAAGCAGTGTTGCAAATTACAAGTTTGTTGTTTTCCAACACTGATCCAAGTACTATAAGGGATTGTAGGCATGCCTTGGAGCTGCAGAAACAATACGTACTGATGTGGGAGACAGAGGGATTGCTTTTTTATCACCAATTTGTCCTGCCCAATGGAAGTGTGCATCAACTTCTGGTAATTTAAAGGACTGCACAAGAAAAAGATTGCAACAGCCCAGCATGGCCCCAGGGGCAGGGCACAACACGAAGCTACGTGAGTTCAGGGGTGCCCGTTTTTCCCATCACTTCAGCACAAATAAGCAGTGCCCTCTACTGTCCAGCACCAATACTACAGCGCGCTCCTCACTTGGGATTAGTTGACAGAAGCAAACACGATGATCCAGTGCGAGGGCATATACTTTCTTTTCCTTTGCCCTCTTGCTTTCTTACTTTTTTTTCTGGGAGTCCACAGATTTTCCTGTGCATCAGAAAATATGTTCTTTTGCTAGGTTTGACCCATATTATCATACCATGTCAAAAACTAAAGTCTTTTTGGTGTCACAGCCTCATTCAAGTCTAAAGTGAAGTACATTTATTTGGTCTTTGTCTCAAGTTTTACAACTTTTAAGTAATTTCCATATATTATTGTCTTTAAACATGGGAAGATTTTTCAGTGACCTAGAACATCATTCCAAACCCAGGACTTACTGTCCTCATCTCTTTACACTAAATACAGAATAGTCTAAAAAGCTTCCTCTTGCTAGTGTAGTAGAAGCAACTAGGAATATGGCTCTCAGGCACCTTGTAATAGTAACCTTAATTATTTTCTCTGAATTTCTATGCTCAGCAGTTCTGACAATTATAATTCATAGTTAATTATTTCTGGTTTGTATTGATTAGACTGAAATACACAAAACAGTTCTGGATTTATCTCCATACCAAAGTTCACTTATGAAGTGGCCAAGAGAAGATGTATACAAACATCTCAGCTTCTCCAGGTTTGTGTTCAGTGTGCAGACCTGAGATTTGTGCTTTCAAAATGGGTTGGCAGGGCCCATATGACAATGACATTTGTCTGTATGTGGTTGATGCCAACCAAGACACCTCTTTCTGTAAGCGTGTGAGGTTTTTTGTATCTGTATATAGGCCAAGGTCTCCTTTTCTCCTGTAATGAATGGCTCTGCAGTGTTAGTTATATACTTCACATGGGAACTTATGGTCTACAGTTTTCATTCCTTAATTTTACCATAGTTTTGTTAACATCTTTATTTAAAATATTTATGGGCAACTTTGTTCTATGTTTATTGCCATAGTATCTCACGAATAAGGCGCCTTGATCTTCACTTAGGTAATTCTTAAAACTTTTTTACCCATTTCTGTGAACAGCTTTGCACAGCAGCATGATTAGGTGCTGGTTTGAGTAAATAGCACTAACTAGTCACACATTTCTCTATGTTGTTGAGTGCTCCATTTAAGCTTTTATTATCTTCATAGTTGGGAAGAGTGCCTTTATGGTGGTGTGTCTGCTCATCCTGCCATGAATTTCTCCATATATGTTGTTGCTGTTAGGTGAAGACTTGTACTTCTTCTTGTGTACGTTCAGACTATACATTTTATTCTCCCCAAATGTGCCCCCACACTACAGACTTTTCTCCCTACCCCAGCTTTAAGATCTATCTATCAGTACCTTTTACAGTATTCACATTTTGCAATGAAATATCTCAGTTGCCATCTGCACCCTTAGGATAGTTGGAACAGCATCTACCTTTGGATTAGAAGAATGAAACTGCATATCATGGTCCTTTCCAAGTCATTGGTGAAAACCTGCTGACACCTTTGACATGGCAAAATATTTAGCATCAGTTCCTATAAATGTCTGTCATTGCAGAAGATCTTCTGCAGGCCCAGTCTTGAAGCTTTGGTTCTTCAGGAGTGATGCCACAAGACATTTTATTTTGATTTAGGATCTCCAAAGGCATGATGTGCCTTAATTTGTCAAATTATCCCAATTAATCTTGCTTCCACAGTAATTAATTGGCTTAATGTTAAAAAGAAGAGATGCATTAAGCAAAACAGTTAGAATTTTAGATGTAAATTTGTAAACAAAGAGTAAATAAAACACACAAAAAAATGCTGGCTTGTATTGTAGCAGGTTCTTTTGTAGATGGCTTGGCATATCTAACCTAAAATTCTTCACGTATGTTTGACCTTCAAAAACTTGGGGCATCCAGCATTCACCGAATCATCCTTCCTGCCATAAAGCATTGATGATTTCCTTTTGCTGTGCGATATGGTGCCTAGAACTAGAAATAGATCTGGACGTAAAATTTTTATGTGAGATCACTAGATTTACACTGTGGTTTCCTGTGTTTTCTCTGTTTCTAATAATCCTTCACATCTTAAGCATCTATTTGTCAGATAAACTGAACATAAAACTGATGTTTTTAAAGCACTTTCCACGATAACTCTGAGACTTCTTTCTTCAGTGGTAATAATTTCAGGTCCTTCACTCTGTGTGTACAGTTAGGCTTATGTTGCATCATATAATTTACTGATCATTTAGCAGTATTGTCATTCGGTATCACAAGATGTCCTGAAACTTTGTTACATTTGTTGCTCCCTTTTGTAGAGTTATATTTTCCTAGATCACTTTTTGAGGTATTTTTTTAAACATTTTTTTGCCAGTTTTCTGACCCTGAGGCTAGTAGATTTTGTGTGACCTTCTTCTCATCTTAATGACCAGATTTTAGGGATCCATTTGCTCAAAAATTAGTGCTGCATTCGTTTTCTGCTGACATGTTTTCCACAGGCACTCTGAAAAAAAATCCTTAAAACCAATGATGCTATTCTCAGAATCTAGGTGTTCCTTGCTGGCACTAGCAAATTTTTCAACTACAAGGGTCTGCTCTGGTTTGTGATGTTTACCACACAACAAGCTCAGTGCTCTGTCGTTTGTCAGCTGGTATCCAGTGTCCTTTCTACCATAGGTCTCTCTTTTCTGTCATACCACAAGATCAAAACAATGTAAAGCTCTCAAGAGGCTGAGAGCTGAAGGAGTTGAGGTTTTTCAGCCTGGAGAAGTCTTCAAGAAGACCTCATAGCAGCCTTCTGGTACCTAAAGGGGGCCTACAAGAAAGACAGAGAGGGACTTTTTACAAGGGCATGTAGTGACAGGATAATGGGTAATGGTTTTGAACTGAAAGAGGGCAGATTTAGATTAGATATAAGGAAGAAATTCTTCACTAGGAGGGTGATGAGGCATTGGAACAACTTGCCCAGAGTATTTGTGGATGCCCCATCCCTGGAAGTGTTCAAGGCCAGGCTGGATGGGGCTTTGAGAAACCTGGTCTGGTTCCACTTAAAGGTTCCACTTAAAGGTTCCACTTAAATTTGAGAAGAAACTTCTTCACAGTGAGGGTGACGGAACACTGGAACAGGCTGCCCAGGGAGGTTGTGGAGTCTCCTTCTCTGGAGACATTCAAAATCCACCTGGACGCCTTCCTGTGTAACCTCATCTAGGTGTTCCTGCTCCGGCAGGGGGATTGGACTAGATGATCTTTCGAGGTCTCTTCTAATCCCTAACATTCTGTGATTCTGTGATTCTGTGGTGGAAGGTGTCCCTGCCCACGTCATACGGGTTGGAACTAGATGAACCTTAAGGTCCCTTCCAACCCAAACTGTTCTATGATTCTATATGACTGTATGATTCACACTAAACTGGGTGATTTTGGGTGCTTGACAAACTCTAATTGCTTTGTTTCTAATTATCTTTGAGATACTTACACAAACACAATTCAATCTCTGGGTCTTATACTGTTGGAAGACTACTCTTCCACATCAGACCAGATGCACATTCTTCAGTATTTCTCATATGCTGTATCTTTTTATTAATGTCTTTCTGCACTGGGTGCAGGTGCCCAGGCTCTAGGACTGGGGCCTGCAGGGGTGGTTTCTGTGAGGAACTGCCAGAGGCTTCCCCATTCTGGACACAGATGGTTCCAGCCAGTTCTAGCTGGCTCAAATAGACAGCACAGGACACAGCTGAGCCCCTCAGCCAAACTGGTGGCACCTCTGGGAAAGTATTTCAGAATGGACAAAAAATGCTGGACAGACAAAAGAGTCGGGAACAAAAGGAGCAAGAAGCAGCAGAGAGAAAACCAAGGTCAGAGAAGGAGGAAGAGGAGGAGGAAATGCTCCATGGTGCTGAACTATTTATTCCAGACTATGGTGGACTTGCACTGGATCAGGTGGACATTCTTGCCAGCAGCTGTGGCCTGTGGACAGCACACACTGAAGCCAAGGAAAAGCAAGAGAAAGAAAGACTGGAAGAAAGAAACCATTATATATGGACCACATGTCATGGTTTAACCCTAGCTAGCAATCAAATCCAGCATAACCACTCGCTCACTCCCCACCCTGCCCCCTCCGGTAGGGGACAGAAGCTAAAGGGAAGGCAGAAAGTTGTGGATTGAGATAAAACAGTTTAACAAGGCAAAAAAAAAAAATAATATACAGTAATAATAATAACAACAAAATAATTATATTTCTATATAATAAATTATATTCAGTGCAATCCTTCATGAAATTCCAGTCCTGCTGTACAGCCATGTCTGGAGATGAGAACACCCTGGTCCCGAACCGCTGATGCCAGTGAGAGAGCAAAAAGGCAACAGGCAGACAGGCCCGAATGCCAACTGTAAAATGGCAGAAAAGGCCGAACTAATGAAACTAACCAAACTGACAAAAGTAACCAAACTAACAGAACTCCAGAACGGTACTGAACTGAAACAGAATGGAACAAGAACATATCTAATTAGCTGGAAAACCTGACTCCAATTATATATGAAGCATGATGTTAAAAGTATAGAATATTTCATTGATTAATCTGGATGTCTGTCAAGGTGCTGTCCTGCCTGTGGCCCCCTCCTCCCAGTTTGCACCTGCTGCTGGAAAGACCATGGTTTCCCTAACAACCACCAAGATACTAGTAAACACATTCTTTCATGCCAAATCCCAAACACTAGAAGAAAAACATAAACTCTAACTCAGACAAAAGCAATGTTATCTCATTATCTTGTACTAAAACCAAAACAAAGACCATGCTAGCTAAGAAGATGAAAAGTTTTTAAACTGCATGGAAAATTAACTTGATTTCAGTCCAATCATCATACCATAATCCCCACCCTCTATCCTCCTTGCGCAGCTTGGGGCAGGGACGGAAGGTAGAATAGTCTGGGCTGAAGGTGCGAAGTTGAGTCTGAGCAAGAGGGGAGGAAAGGTGTTGTCTTAATATTTTTCTTTTTGTTTACCATTAACAGAAAATAGGTTTTTAATTGGCAATAAATTAATTTTCCCCAAGTTGAGACTGTTTTGCCTATGACGGTAAATGCTAAAGAATATCCCTGTCTTTACCTTGACCCACGAGATTTTTTATTCCTGTTCTTATTTCTCCCTGTCACATCCCACTGGGGTGGGAGTGAGAGAGTAGCTGAGTGGGAGTCTGGCTGTTAGCCAAGGCTAACCCACCACAATTTCTCTTCAACTTATGTTTTTACTTGGCTCAGGCAGAAAACTATTTAGTAAAATGCCTCCTCTTATTGGGCAGCTACTGCTTTCAAATAGAGACTAAAAATTTATTTTAGAAATCCTACTTTCCTCATCTTTAACTTTTTTTTTCTCTTCCCACCCACCTCTCCCCACAGGCATCAATGACAGAGTTGATGATCATGGGCTATTTGGGTCATGCTTAATTCTGTGTAGCTAGTGATCCTGTCTTGTCTAAAATGGATGCTGATCGTGAATCTGAGACTTTTTTGAATATATTAATGTGCATTTTTCTCCTGAACCATTTGGAAAACAAGTGCAATGTATGTTCAGTGCACCTAATTTGAGAGGTATGGAAATGCTGGATCTGGACATATATAGAGCCTGGTAGGAAGCAGCTGAAGAAAATTGTCTCTGATTTTACATGCTACAAATTTAGGGAAAGGTTGAAGATTTTAGGTGGCTATAAATGACAGATTTACACTATAGTCTATCTGCTACAAGAACAGAGCACAGCAAGGAGACTTAACAGTGATAGAGCACAAGAATTAGGATATTTGCAACTAGAATACAAGAAGGTGACAGCAGTGAAGAAAAGTAACTTCACTATAAGTTCATTCAAAGTCAGCTTATTTTTTGCCTTGGCATATGCCTTTGCATACTTTATGAGTAATGGAGACATTATACCTTAGTTAGAAGCTACTAACCCACTGAAGCTGTCCATAGCAAACCAAAATGGAAATCTGGCCTTGACTGGATACTACTGATATCTTGTGTTTGTTCACTGTTGGGTATATTTTTTGCAGTCATAGTCCTGCAGTGGACTTCTTGCTATCAGAAAGTTTCACAGAAAAATGGGTAATGGAGGTAATGCTACAGATTTCTGACCCTTCCTAACAATTAATTTAGTGGATGAGCACAATATGACAGAAGAAGCTTCAAACGTACTGATCTTGTAGTTGCCCATTTGAGACATTAGCTACCAGATCTCAAAACTATTGTTGCTTTGGGCAGCCATTTCCCTCTAGTTACTAGTTGTGAGAGGTACCACAACAGCAAAAGAAGAATAGCAATAGAGCAACGTCACTTGTTCAGAAAAGTGAGTTTTGTGTATTGGCCTTGTGACAACCATTAAGGAGTTGTGGAGAAAGGGTAGAGAAAGTACTCAGGAGTAGCTAATTGAGTAGTATAACAAGAGAGGCATTCAACCAAAAGGGTAAACTGTCTAGAAATCTGGAGGTTGCTTTTGAGGAGTTGAGCAACATGAGAAAGCTTCTAATGAAGGAAGATCAGAAGCTTTACAAAGATGACTGAGAAGAAAAGAGACACGGAAAACATATTCAAATAATTACAACTGAATTTCTGAAGAGTGCATCTTTTTGAGTATTTAAAGAGAGTAATAAGCCTGAAATAGTAAAATAAGGTATTTCTAATAACCAGGTTTGATTTTCAAATAAAAGTCAAACACAAGTACTGGAAGGGGTTTTTTTTAGAGCATAAAGTATTTTTAAATAACTATTTATTAAATTCAAGAGATTCAGATATCTTATAGCTAAATATAATAAGATTTATCAACTTAAGTCACACAGTAAACATAAATAACTATTTTCATTTAAATTAGATAGTCATTGACACCTTTATGGGCAGAAGCTCCAGCTCTCTATACTACGAAATTAATTCCCTTGTGATTTTAATCACTCTGGAATTCAACATGTCCCCCCTGATTTCATATGCAAGGGATGGAGGTCTTCACTTCTATTGCTTCTTTTGAATAATTCTGTTCTATATAGCACTAGGTCAGCTGCTTCATCCTGCTAAAGTCTCAAAGTGATTTGACTATAGATGTTATATAATGTAAATATTAAAGAATGACACCAGAAATCTTTGTAGGAATAGGTAACACCAAAAGAGCTGACACTGTGACTACAACATTCTCAGTCTTTAACAATATCTTATTTCTTGTATCAATGATTTTCACATTAATTTCTTCTCATCAAAAACAGTTGAACAATGTTGTTTTGAAAGTTTAAGTGCAGTTTGAAAATTGAATTAAGGAAAATACAAGATAAAAATGCTCTGTAAATATTCAAATATTATTTTAAAAACTCTTACATTTTCATCATGTAATAATACTCCTATTAAATCAACTTATTTGCAGAGTAACTGTCTTACAAAATCATACTAATTACATCCCAAATTAGTACAGATACTTGGTGTATATTTCACTAGACAAGATTTTTCATTTATTTCCCGTTTGATGTGCCCAAATTTGTCAGCACCATTTCATGCATTTGGAAAGTTGTTCTTTCAGCTGTACATGTATGTGTGATATGCTATAGGAACTGAGAGCAAGCATTTAAGGCTGAGTTCTTCCTCTGAAGCAACTAGAGATGTTTCTGAAGTGTATATTTCACCAAAAATGAAAATCAACTAACCTGAGTAAGATAAATATAGTAAATAAGTAAACACATGCTCACAATGGCAGCTAATATAATGAAGATCCTCAAAGTAAAATATGTTTATAACAGTTCTATAAATTTATGCAGATTTTTTAAATATTTCATTTTTCATGCACTCATACTTTCTCTGTTTCACTACATATATGTACTTCACATTTTTGAGCTCTTCAGACACTGAAATATAAGAAGATATTAAAATCATTTAAAATTCAGCCATTAAACATACAGTAAGTTTTCACAGGTTCTTGTCCTGGAAATGAAATGTTAGCTGTCTCTTGTCAGTTAGTCTTTGATGTTTTACACATATACACAGAATAATAAAGACATATTGATTGACTTCTCTTGAAGTTAACCTTAAGATTTGTTATATTGAGCAGTGAACACTGACTTAGTCAAGACAAGGAAGGAGAATCAATCTACTTGTTTCATCAAAATAGCAAGACATTTCTAGATAGGTGTAGAATTTACTTATAAACATATTTGGAACTCAGTTTTGTAATGAATGAAAATCAAGAGATGGAAAAATAACATTTTTTTTCTAACTGTTTAAAGAAAGGAGTAAAAATTCTTATGTTGTAGTGAATGACTTGCCAAGAATGAAGTTTATTTCAGGAAAACTGGATATTCATGTGTGATGATTGTGCCAAAACATAGTTTTATGACCTTTGAAAGTTAAAAAAGTGAGAGCTATCACTACACTTTACTGTTTTCATATGCTCCAAAGTTTTCTACTAAGCTGTGAGGTTAGTCAGAAACAGACAAACAGGAAACACCTACTTCAAATGGAGCAGGATGTAACCCTTTGTTTTGTTTTGTTTTTTTTTTTTTAAGAAGAACACATTTCTTTAAAATTTATTTAAAACAATTTTTTTATGTTCAAAATCTCATATATTTGAACAAGTAAGATAAACCACTTTCTGGAAGTCATACTAGTTTAAGAATTTTTTAAAAAATCACAGACTGGGCTTCTCTCCATTTTTTCATTCACTATATATTTACTTCAATCAGTTCATTCAATGTATGAAGTTAATTTTCTGCATGACAGTCAGTGGAGTTGGGAGAAGTTCAACAGATCTGATCATCTTTAGATCTCTTAAAATTCCTTACTATGCCTATGAGAATGAATAAATATTTTGAAGGGTTCCAATAAAACTAAAGATCAGCACCAAAATTCCTTATATATATGCTTTACCAAGCAGATATAGTGGAGTCACAAGTAGTTCTTAATAATTTTGCAAATACAAATCTGTATCCTAGGTTAGGATCCTAGGTTATCCTGAACACTGCAGCTACCAGTTGGCATAGGAACACATGTGCTGAAAAGAATAACAAGGAAATTGCTGGAGAGACAAGTGAAAGGTATATTACCTTCAGATACAAAATTTGCACTTGAGGAATCTAGTGATCCAGAAATACTCAGATCCCTCTGAACACAACTGGACCATCACAGAATCTCTCCCTGGTCTCACTGTACTAGAGATCTCTCCCACATACCTAGTATCATGTAGTGAGGATGCACTGTTCTGTCTTCCCTACCCAAAGCCTCATCTTGGAAAACTGTAAAATTTGAGTGAAACTTCTTTCGGCGGGTAGACTTGTTCTTTTGTACCTTCCCTTCACATTTTAATCTAGGAGCATTAAGGAGAGCATACATCCTCCTTAGATGTAAACTTCAAACAGCACTGAGGCTTGAATATTTCTAAATCTCTTACATGTGCTTCAGCTTTATGGCAAGAGATATGAAAGCATGGTATGGACTATGAAAATTCTTACAACAATTTTTGGAGAATGCAGTCTGTTTGTTAGACACAGAGTTAATGATACAATATTTTAACAATATTGTTTCATTTACTACTACTGCTGAATAGGCCAGAAAATTAAGAAGGACAAAATAATAAACTAAAAATCCTGAAGGTCATTGCTTGGTTATTTTATTTGGTCATCTACTAAAACCAAAGAAGCAGGACATCTAATAGGAGCTTCACTTCCTTCTTTAAATAGAAAAGAGAGGTTGGATAAGAGAAGGGAAATACTGAGGGGAGGGGTTCCCCTTGAAAGTAGAACACATATCTTCATGAATCACAGCTATTATGCACTAATTTTTTACATTCTTGACTGAGGTCTTTCCAGGGTCTTCACCTCACAATGCCTCGGTACAATCAGACATTTTTCAGGAACTCATTATCTCCCCTTTTGGACTATGGTTACATATTTATTTTCACTGGACACCTTGCTGACTTACTGACTTAATATTTAGAGAAGTAACCAGAAAAAAAAATCTTGATCCTCTGAGAATTTTTGAGATTTAAAAGTTTCTCATCCTACATGTATGTTGAAAACTGAAATCCCTAACTTCCAAAAAATAATTGAGATGGCATGAGTTAAAATATTTCAATGTTTCATTTTTGTATCAACCTAGCAATACTTAATCATTTTTAACAGGGAATTAATGTAAATTTCTCAGCGGCAGAAATTAAAAAAAAAAAAAAAATTTCCATTTTCTTTTTGAACATGAACATTTTTGATACATTCTAAAATTCATTCTATTTAAATTCATGCCTCCAAATAAACGGTGACAGTTTTGACAAGATAACATGTTTCCTTTGGACAGAAAAAATAAGAAATCACTAAAAGAAATCCAAATGATCTGTTGAGCAAAGGTATAGTATGCTAGCATGGTAGTGTGCTGATGCTTCTTTTGTCAGAGAAAGACTAGACGAATAGGTGGTGCTATGTTAACAGGTACATTTAGCTTGTTAGCTTACACTCCTGCTCAGCTATTTTATAAAGACATAGATCCGCGAAGAATATTTAGAAGTTCAGGTATATGTTGTTTGCCTAACTTCACTAGCTTGTTCTGCAATTCCAAGATTTTTTTTCTCTTTTATCTTACATTCCCAGACTATTTCAGCTTTCCTTCTTCTTCTTATAACTTGTTTCTTGCCCCCTTTTACTTCTGCCCTCCTCTTCTTGTTGTAGCTCTCAGTCTCATTTGTTCATCCATACAATTTCCAACACAGTACATTATGAACTTTGTTTTCAAGAACAGAAAAAAAAATCTTATCAATCGCGACATTATAGCAGTAGAAATATTTGTGCAATAGCTACAAATCAGGTAGCTTAAACAGACAAACAAGCAAACAAACAGATATCAAAGACAACTTCCAAAAAAAGATCCATTTGAAGTCTTGTTTCTTGAGGGTCTTAGTGGTGTTTTGAATACTTTGACATGTCAACATTATTAATTGGAGTATCATAGCTAGTGGATGTAAGTGCCCTATTGGGTCCAAAGGAGAAAAGGCAAATGTTTTCAACCTGTGCTTTAAACCTGGCTGTGACTTGCATTTTCCTACAGCAAGAAAGTGAATGGGCAAAGTGACTGCTTTGGAATTGCTTCCTGGTGATGCTGTGGGCATAGAGAAATTGCCAATGATCTCTCACTCCAGCAGACCCTAAACTCTGTCTGGGCTTTTAACAACCCAGGAAAACATTATATAAAATATATACATACACATACACTGTACATATATTTTACATATAAATATACACACCCCCATAATCACAAACTCAATCATTCATAGACTCTATATTTAGGATTACTTATAAATGTTTTACTATTGCTGAGACAGGATAAATAGAATCATAGAATCATGGAATAATTTTGGTTGGAAAAGACCTTTTAAGATCATCAAATCCAACCATTAACCTAGCACTGCCAAGTTCACCTCTGAATTATGTCCCTAAGAATCTCATCTACACGTCTGTAAAATATCTTCAGGGATGGTGACTCAACAACTTCCCTGGGCAGCCTGTTCCAATGCCTAATAACCCTTTCCATGAAGAATTTTTTCCTAATATCCAATCTAAACCTCTCGTGGCACAACTTGAGAACATTTCCTCCCACCCTATTGCTTGTTACTTGGGAGAAGAGGCCAACCCCCTCCATGCTACAACCTCCTTTCAGGTAGTTGTAGACAGCGATAAGTTCTCCCCTCAGCCTCCTTTTCTCCACACTAAATAGCCCCAGTTCCCTCAGCTGCTCCTCATAGGACTTCTGTTCCAGATGCTTCACCAGCTTTGTTGCCCTCCTCTGAACTCTCTCTAGGACCTCAACATCTTTCTTGTCATGAGGGACCCAACACTGAACACAGTATTCGAGGTGCAGCCTCACCAGTGCTGAGTACAGGGGGAGAATCACTTCCCTACATCTGCTGACCACACTAGTTCTGATACACAGAATCACAGAATCATAGAAACACAGAATCACAGAATCACAGAATGGTTAGGATTGGAAGTGACCTCTGGAGATCATCTAGCCCAACCTACCTGCTAAAGCAGGTACACCGAGAGTAGATTGCACAGGAATGCAACCAGGTGGGTTTTGAATGTCTCCAGAGAAGGAGACTCCACAGCCTCTCTGGGCAGCCTGTTCCAGTGCTCTGGCACCCTCAAGGGTAAAGAAGTTTTTCTTCATATTCAGATGGAACCTCCTGTGCTTCAGTCTGTGCCCTTTGCCTCTCATCCTATCATTGGGCACCACTGAAAGGAGTCTGGTCCCATCCTCTCGACATCTGCCCTTGAGATATTTATAAACATCGATGAGATCCCCTCTCAGACTTATCTTCTCTAGTTTGAACAGACTCAGCTCTCTCAATCCCTCCTCATAAGAAAGGTGCTCTAAGCCCCTAATCATCTTGGTAGCCCGCTGCTGGACTCCATCCAGTAATTTCTTATCCTTCTTAAACTGGGGAGCCCAGAACTGGATGCAGTACTCCAGAGGCGGCCACACCAGGGCAGAGTAGGGGGGGAGGATAACCTCCCTCGTCCTGCTGGTCACACCTCTCCTAATGCACCCCAGGATACCATTGGCCTTCATGGCCACAAGGACACATTTCTGGCTCATGGTCAATCTGTTGTCGACCAGAACTCAGAATGGTGCTTTCCAGCAGGTCCACCCCTAACCTGTACTGGTGCCTGGGGTTGTTCCTCCCCAGATGTAGGACCTTACACTTGCCCTTGTTGAATGTCAGGAGGTTCTTCTCTGCCCAGTCCTCCAGCCTGTCCAGGTCTTGCTGAATGGCAGCACAGCCTTCTGGTGTGTCAGTCATTCCTCCCAGTTTGGTATCATCAGTGAACTTGCTGCAGGTGCAGTCAGTCTCTTCATCCAGGTCATTGATGAACAGGTTGAACAAGACTGTACTTAGTACTGACCCCTGGGTCACGCCAGGATGCTGTTGGCCTTTTTGGCCACCTGGACACATTGCTGGCTCATATTCAGCCAGCTGTTGACCAACACCCCCAAGTTCTTTTCTGCCAGGCAGCTTTCCAACCACTCTTCCCCGAGCCTGTAGTACTGCATGAGGTTGTTGTGACTCAAGTGCAGGATCCAGCCTTGGCCTTGTTGAACCTCATGCAAGTGGCCTCAGCCCAACAATCCAGCCAGTCCAGATCCCTCTGTGGAGCCCTCCTCCCTTCAAGCAGATCATAACTCCCACCCAACTTGGTGGTACTCCCACCCAACTTGGTGGTACTCCCACCCAACTTGGTGGTACTCCCACCCAACTTGGTGAATCCTTTGGTATTATAACAAAAGACCCTTTCAATTATGTATATCAGCAGTAGTTAGTTATAAATGAGGATGTAAATTGTGTGTGCAATGTCTGTTAAAGACATAGAATAACACTAGGACTTTATTAATAGAAATAAATGTCAGAGGTAGAAACAAATTACTCTGTGTACTTCCACCCTACAGACATGAAATTTGTTGGTTTTCAGAGAGTTTTGTCAGATCATGTGAAATCCTCCAGAAGCAGAGAATGTAATGTGAAGTTCTTGAATGCCTTTGAAGATTTCATGGTCTGCAAGTGTCCTTTTGCTCCTGCTTCTGCCTTACTCTTCCTGTACCCCCACTTCCGTCATATCTCAGGAAAAGTGTACTCCAGCCCTCACTGGCTATAAACTGATAAAACTGACATATGGTCAATAGTATTTTAGGGTCTGAAAGTTGTGGTGAATATTCAGCACTTTTTTTTCTTTTTTTTAGCTTCAAAGAGAGCTGTTTTTCTCTCTCTCCATGGCCATCTTACTATCATTCATGCAAGGCAAGGAAGACAGGGAAGATACAAACAGCCAGGATTTTCTTCTCTTCTTTGACAGGCAGTAACGTTGTTCCTAAGGGCTGCCACTTTTAACCGACAGAAAAGCTTCTTTTCTGACCTGCATGACTGTCAAAAATGGACACATATGAATGAGCGCTGTGTATGCTGAGAACTGCAATATCAAAGCACCATTATTCACACATCATACCTGAAAACACTGGTCCTAGGCACCCCTCACCCTGTCTCCTGTTTAATTTAACCCCAGGCCACACAGCATGGCTCACTAATTGTGGAATGCTGTTTTGAATACAGGGTTCAAATAGCAAATTTAAACTGTAGATTTAATCTCCCAAGAACTGTTGAGATGTATGTAATTTTCTTCCACAAAAGCTGAACAAAGAGATGGTATAACATTATGATTGTGTAAATCTTCTTTCAACACCTCCATTGTACAAAGTGTAGTCTTAGTGATTGAATAGCAACAAACAAAAGTCTCTCTTCAATTAAACCTCTGTGACTCACAAACAGACAGAAAGCTTCATCTAACGTATCTGCTATAATTAGATTCCTTCTTTAAGGTAAAGTGCTTTTGTTTTAAAACATGTTTGGAATAATCTCTTAAAAAAAACCTACGTGATAAAGATCAGATATCTATTTTGCTCTGAATCATCCATTTAAAGAAAACGCAGAAGTTTCCATTAGAGCTGTTTCAATCCAGCTGTAGAATTACACACACACACAAAAAAAAAGGCATAGAGTTTTGCTGCTATCATATGGCTATCCATCATAATTTAGCACCTGTAATCAATTGATATGCAGTAGGCAAATGTCAGTCTGTAAGTTATGAAGTATCTCAGCAATAGTAGCTAGGGGAAAAAATCGGTATGTTGCCATTTTCAACAATTGAACAAATTTAGTGGAAGCTTAAAATAACTTTCAAATGAGAAGTAGACATAATGCGTAGTAAGAAAACCTGTAAAATATTCCTTGCGCAGCAACATTCAAAGGCAGTGGGACATCAGTATTCATTGTTCAGTATTGAATATAATAAATATAGCTATTATGTAACAGAAACATTAGCTTTCTGTGTAAAAAGACAGCATGGGATATTATCCTTGAGGCCTTAATATATCACATTCTTTCTCACATAGACGTGCAAATCTTCTGCAGACAGGCAGTGAAGAACTTCAGCTTTAACAGTTATTCTGTTAAAATCATGCTGATGTGCCAGATATTCCCTCACACGAAGACATGGGAGGAGCAAAGTGATGTGCTCCCCCTCATCCAGGAGAGGTGCTGTTTTACCTGTATTATATTCCTGAGACTTTTCCTTCACCCAATGCTCCAAGCAGCCCCAAGATGCCCAATAGAAGATTAGATATAGCCAAATAGTTTTGTCTGATTCCTGTGTTTATATGGCAGTGCTGCAAGATTTACATCCATAGATTGAAAAGATAGAGGACAGGCTTATCTCAGATATATGCAGATGAAAATGGAATTATTTTGAGCATTGTTGACATACATATGTGTTAGCAGGGTAGCTTGGGGCTGTAATTTAGCCAAAGTTAGTCTAAATTCTAAATTATTATTACTACTTGCCTTTATTTACTAAATGATATTTCATTTTCTTAGAAGTAAAACTGGGCAGATAGTGGGGTGGTTTTCTTCAGTTTGATGCCTGAACTCGGGGATGTAAGGTGAGCAGAGGTCAGGGGTCAGTTCACATCCAACAAGGGCTGAAGCTTTTCAAAGCTTTTCAGCCAGGCAGAAGTGTTTGATTCTGGCCTCCGTAAGACTGGTCTAGAATGCGTTTGTCTCCTAGGAAAGGTGAAAAAACAATGACTCAGAGTTCCTCCCAGCTTGCTTCTTTCGAAGATTCAGAGAGGGGATTTTCCTGTCTCCTACGCTGAAATACTGGCCCAGAATTACAGCATATCCTGAGGCATAGTAGGAAATAACAGTACTGCTATTACCATTGACAGCGAAAGTTCTGAGAAGAATCAGATGGTGCAGATGTCTTCTCATAGTTCTGGGTGAGGAAAGACCCTTTTCTGTCCTTTTTTTGTGCCGGTTTTATTCCACTGTAGGTGCAAAAATATTTTCAGGGATCTGTGGGCTTAAGTGGTCTGTTTCCTCCAATGCTGGTGCCACTCAGCCCTCTTGTAGCCTTTCAGTCTTTTCTACAACTAGGTGTGGGACTCACCCAGGAGGCCACATATTCAAGTGTCTTGTTCCTTCCTCTGTAGAAAAGATTGAGCTAAATATGTCCTTTTCCATCTACAACTCAACATTGGTATTGGATATGACAATTTTTGTCCAAGAGAATTAAGAACTTTCTCTCCAAAGGTTCTCTCTTTTGTTCTGCATAGAAGGACTACACAATAAAAACAGTCTTATTTTAAAAGAAGACCACACAGGTGTTCCTCATGCTTGATTTACTTTTTTGGTCATACAGTCACCGTCACCATAGGTAGCATGAATTACTTTCCTTTTCCTTTACACTAGCAACTTTTAGAATGTGTCTGTGTCTTCTGCAGTATGTAAAGGATGCTGTATTTCCAGAAGCTCTTTTGAAGCCCTCTTCCCCCTTACTGATTTATAGGTCATGATCTGATGCACAAAGCTCTAAATGAAATGGACTTCAGCCAGTAGTAGATCAAGGTGTGCTGCAGCTATACAAAAAATTCTTTTATTATTTATTTATTTATTTTCTTGGGATTTTGTTTGTGAAAGGGTATGTTAGAATAAAAAGTCATAGCAATAAGTGAAGTGTGCAATTGTTACATCAGTAGGTTTCAGGTTAATCTTTTCCTGTTCCCTGAATTATTGTAAAATATTTATTGTTCCCATTCTATTGCTGTTAGTAAAATTTTTATTTTTAAAATTAATTTTCTGCTTTCTTCTCCAGAAGTTGGGGGGGAGGGAAGTTGTAAAAGGTCTTCCCAGCTACAGGAATATTTAAAGTCTCATTGAGATAAAATGATACAGTTTATTCCAACAAAGGAACATATTCCCTAGAAGAAAATTGAAAAGCAATTGGTACTATTTTATTTACAGAGCCCTGAGTTCCAACAACATTATTCCTTAGTCCTTGAGGAAGTAATATACTCTCACCCTTAAAACGCTGTAAGTAGTTGATAATCCATTATTACAGTAAGCCGTACACTCACACAGTAATTATCTAATAACCCCTTATAAAAGACCGTAGCTTCCTAATCTGTTTATAATTATCATTTCAATGATCCTGTGCATTAATGTCTGACCTTCAGCAACTCTGACCTGATCTTAATTAGCTCTAATATCAAATCATCACTATATAAGAAACTAGCCATGACCAAATGAATGAACCCCAGGTACAGTTAATTTCTAGAGCAATTATCTTTTCATGTAGGGAGATTTAAATGATTATCTGCACAATTTCACACAGTTTTATGTAATTCTGTGACATTATAAATTCTGTTTTAAATCATATTTCAAAGGCATGGCTCTGCAGACTGGCTGCACATAGTAGACCAAGTTATGAGGATAGTATATCATACTACCAGTGTATAAAACTAGATGATTTCTGTTTCATTATTTTCAATTACGCAAAGTGTATTTCACAAAGTGATAAATTGTAGCTGAAATATATAAATATGTGCCAAGGTAGTCTGGGGACTAGTGACATCCAGTATAAATTGTATGTCATTTTGAAGAAATGTTACATTATATTAAAATACTGTAAGTAATTGATAATACCATAGGTGTTAAAGCAAGATTAGAAAATTCTAAAATGTGTATTGGTAATATGCATGCAGTATTTACAACACATTTGAAGCTGAGTATGATTTATCATATTTTAAAAGCTACTGTATAAAAAATGGAAATACCACAGAAAACATTTGAAGCTGTTATTTAACTCACAATTATGCAGTATTAAGGGTGGATTATTTAATGTGTTATTAAAAGACCCAGGCTTCTGATTTATTGTTTAATCTCACTGGAACATAACACAAAACTTAATGCCGTCCCAGCTATTTGTTTCATGTTTTTCTACACACACACAAACACACACACAGTAGTGGGAAAATTCAGAGTCTTTCAGATAAGCAAAGTAATTTAAGATTCAGAAGACAGTTCTACAACTAATACATGGGTGTGCTGTGTTAGTGCATTTTTGAGTAATATATCTCTGGGAGAACCCAGTAAGTATTCACTCTAGGTTTTTCAGGGATATATTTTTCACTCCATTCAGGGAAAAAAAAAATACATATATATATACATATAGAGAGAGAGAGAGAGAGAGAATGGCCTTTTTATTTCAGAAATTGCAAGCCAGTTGTATGAAGTATTTCAACAAGCATATTATTTACTGTCCTTTCTTAACACACTTTATCGAGGTTAACCATTGAACCTTCTTTCTCAGAACTCTTTCAAATGCTAACATTTCCTACCTATAAGCCAAAACATTTGTCCTACAGCCATCAGATGAAGATAGCAGCCTGATGAGGGTGATTGATTTGAAAGGTAATTTGAATGGAAGATCTTGTGTACATCCTCTTAGTGATGCCACAATGACAGCTCAGACAAGCTTTCCACAATATATCACCCAGGGAAGCGGAAAAGAGTAAATTTAACAAGTGGCACTGCCTTCTTATCACATTTTTCTTTTCTTCTAATTTAGTATCTTCATTCTATATTATGTCTAGTTATGTATAAATATCAAAGCTAGTCAACAGATGTCTTGTGTTACCATTTAATTAAGTCAAATGGTCAGTAAATGATGTATAAAATCAGACAATTAGTATCCACAAGCTAAATAAACTAAAGAAGTAATTCTTAGAAATTATCAAAAAGTGATTGCAAAGAAATCTTAGCCACCTTTCTGATCAAATGGAACCATCTGTTATCCTCTTTATAGGACCATTTGTTTTTTTTTTTCACTTCCTTTCCATATACACACATATTTGGTTCCTTCCTTATACTTAAGATCAACCATGTGCTTTATAGATCCTAGCAATTTTCTCCTTTACACTTTCAGCATATTTCTGTCAAGGAAAAAAATGTGTCTACCTATATCAAACACTGAATAGTTTAAATCATTAAATAAACCTCAGTCATTTTAAAGTAGAGGTTTTGAGAAAGTACAATGAATTGTTTTCATAGAAAATGAAATATTCACTTAAAAATACTGGAATATATATCTTCTTGAAATATTATCATCTTGCTCTAAAATTCTTTTCTGTTTTAGATCTTCTGTCCTGTATTTCATTTTCATATCTTACAGTTGAGATACACATATGGACACTTCAGGAGGCTTAAAATCAAAATCAAATTCCTCTCTTCTTCAAAAGAAAATAAGCCTACACTTTAATCAAATACATTTAAGGACAATAAATATTTCCTTCTTTTTCACCTTCAATAATTTTAGTGTGAAATCTTCGTTTTTTTCCCCCCATATATTTAACTTTAAAAAATAATTTAGAAAAAGCTTATATGAATATTGTGACATTCACTCATGGATTTTAGAAGAGAGAGTGAGAGCAAGCGCACCATCTAATCAGCAAGAGTTGGAAGCGTTAAATTTGTATAGGAGACAAAGACATCCTGGCTTTTTTGTGTGGATTACACTTACTTTGGGAAAGAAGTAGCTACCTGGAAAATGGACTTTCTTCCATAAACCGACACACATACAGACAAGTCTTTCATCTTCTTCTCAAACCAGAGACAGCTAGATTTTGGGTGTAAACTACAATTACAATATTTCTAATGAGTCAGACATGTCTTGCATAAGGCCCAGTGCAACACACTATAAACTCTTCTAGCATATTAACCCATGTCTTTATTAATCTGCTTGTCAGAAAGCTAGTATATGAAAGAGGATGATAAAGAAGTACTGTTAAAGGCAAACAAATAAACATAAATGAGCTGGAAAATGATGACACAGATCTTGTGTAAGTCCAAACAAATAGCACTGGTTCTTTTTTTTTTTTTTACTAGGAGGTTGTATGTTCAAACTCAAGTATAGTTCTTAGAGTTACTTAGCTGGGAAGCTGTTCAAAACAGGGATCATGCAGTTGTTCCATGTTTACTCAGTGCCTTGCATAACACAAAGCCAGTCTACAATGACACATCACACAGTCCACTGTAAAAATAGGAAGCATCCCATTTACATTAAAAATCAGTGATATAATGGGTTGAAGAAACTGACCTTAGGTTTCAGCAAAGTGATAAAGACCTTTTAATGGTGACCTACGGGTGTGTACAATGCGAAATAGTTTGGAACTGTCTAGAAAGGATTTATGTATGGAACTGACCGTATTTAGTTATGATAAAATTTTCTCTCATGAAGTTATGTTCTTGGGAGCTAATGAACAGAGGATACAAAGGTAACATTTGCTGTAGCTCTTACTAATCAATGGCAATTCTTTCTCAGTTAATATGTGTTTTCTACAATAGCCAGTCAGTACATCAGACACACATGTAGGCCTGGAACTAGCTCTGAGCATGGGTTTGCCTCGTAAGAGTTTAATGCCAGCTAAGCACGCGATTTAAAGTGCTCCTACCAGTGAGGACACCTGTGATTTTGGGGTGCAATGACTATGTTCACTGCATTACTTGTAGTTCTTTGTCTATAGGCAGGGGAGGATATTTACTTCATGGAGGAGCTTCTCCAAGAATGCAGGAGGTATACTGAAGCTTTTCATACCAGTTTCAGGCAGTGCCTAGAATAGTGGGTTTTGTTCCCTAATAGAACTTTATTTTTTGGAGTGAAACAAGGTTGAAGGCATATATTTGCTTTTAGGCAAAGAGAGGAAACAGACATCTGAGAGTTTTATTGGTTTTGTCTTGTTACTTCTGTGTTTGTTTTTAAAATTGCTTAACAAGATCTGTCATACCTCGGAAATTTAGACTCAGGTGAGCATGTTTCAAAACCATGGAAAACAGTTTTTGAAACATCTTAACATTGTTTTTAGGTATTTCCCCAAAGGCTGCAGTCTTCCTTTTGAATTGAGGTTTTACTGAGATGAAAAGAAATTCTCTCTCATTGATCCCCACAGGAAAGGCATTTGCCTTTGAACTCTATTTTTAGAGATGTTTTAACACATATTTACACTTGGGGGGATATGTATAAATGTAGTTTTGTTTAAACTTAACATGTTTTTGTTTACCTTATAGGCAGGTAGAGTTCAGAATTTGTACATGAACTGAGCTAGCATATACACCTCCTGAGAGCCAATGTTTCCTTTGAAGAATTTCTTTCTTACCTGCATACTCAACCCTGCTGGGCTAAGTGTGGTGGATAGGGAAGAGACTTTTCCATGCGTTATTATTAGAACCCAGATGTGTCATTCAAAATAGGGGTCCTGAAATTACTAAGAGTGGTGTGAAATGCAATCTTTCATTCATGCTATCCCAACCAGTAACTTTTTAGAATGACCCTGTGACTTTTATAATGGGACAATGTAAAAGGTTATAGATTGAATTCTATGAATCAGTGCACATTTTTCTCCATTTTTTTTGAAATCTCATTTGCTACATACCATATCTACTGTTTGCATTAAAAGGGCTACACCACGTTGTGACCCTGTTTCATACTGATCTAATAGAAAAGTGAATCAGGCTATAAATTTTTAAGCTTTTCTTGTTGAATACCAAGATTGAAGTTTAATACCTAGGACTTCTCTATAAAAGGAAGGCAGTATTTAGGAAGTCAGGTCTTAATGTGCCAGGAATGTCAGCATCATTTCCTCGATGGAATCCTTCTGCTTGTGATAGTAGATCTTTCCTGGGAGGTAGCTCCCTTCACTTTCACAGCCTACAGTTAGATTCCTTGTATCTTCAAGACAATTTTACATGGAAAACTTTTTTTGTAATGCACAACAGGTGTGAATTTTAATGTATCCTTTGTAGTCAGGAGCAACTTGCCATGTCAGCAATGTTAACACACTGTGAGATGAAAGTAGGCAAAGCTAACTTGTAGACTGTGAAGATCCACGTGGAAGTCATTTATGGTGTGATTCAGGTGCACATGCTTTTTTATGGTGTACAAATGAGCTCTCATAGTACACAGATCTCATACACTGACAACAGGTCCTTGGTTGTGGCCTCTGCCATTAAGTTTATGTACATAAGCTCATGAAGTCCCACTGTTGTGTTATAATGGCCAGAATGCTTAAGTGAATTAATTAACAATGTGTAAATTAATCTAGGATAGTAGCTGCAGCAGATGCTGGTTTTCACTGGAAAATAATACCTCTTAACAAACGAAGGAGGCATGAAAGGACCTTTAAGTCATCAAGATCAGTTCTCTTTCACTGGTTACTCTATGGTAATTAAAATACTTCCTCCTGTGTCCTAATCTTGTTAATGTTTTAATCTTGTTCATGGCCCTGAAGTTCTTTGACCAAAACTATGTTTAAGTTTATTCATCATTCTATGGTTTGATTTTTTTTTTTTACAGTCTATTTTCTGCTCTTCCATCCTTCTTCTGGTGCACCTATGGACAGCAGCATTCCATTTTATATCCTCTTACCCCTTATTTTGCTAAGACAAGTAACCCCATCCTTTAACTCTTCATCAGTTCTCCTTTCCATTCTCCTGATTACTGTGGTAGTCCTCTGCATTTTTTTGGTGTAATTTGTCTTCAAAATGGATAATTTGAATCATATATTGTGTCCAGAAATAACTCATTTGATATATCAAATGATCAAATTTATAAAGAAAAAAAAAATCAATACTTCAAATTCAAATTTTTACCCCATTTCTGTTGCATCTGTCTTTGAGATCATCTGATTCTTCTTAGATGATATTTCAGTGTTGCTTTGTATTATCATTTAATTTTCATCAGTACCCTCTCTTTTGTGCTTAGTCATTATTAATGCCAGTATGAAAACTTTCTGTCCGAGGCCTGATCCCTGGGTATCAAGCAGCTTCTTTCCACTTTCTAGTTCTACTAATTCCTATCTTATTTACTTCCACTAAAATATTTACTCCACATCATGATATCAGCAACTTTCCCCAATGTTGTTTTAGAGTAAAGAAAAAAAAAAGACAACTGATTAAACATACTTTTTAATAATGCTTGTCAATATGGCAAGATAGGAAGTT
The DNA here is from genome assembly GCF_036013445.1 of Caloenas nicobarica. Taxonomy (NCBI): domain Eukaryota; kingdom Metazoa; phylum Chordata; class Aves; order Columbiformes; family Columbidae; genus Caloenas; species Caloenas nicobarica. Next base: position 98,675,550 of record NC_088246.1, on the reverse strand, counting down.
ACTGTCTCATTGCAGGAGGGAATGAATAAAACCCCGAATCACAAGTCTCTTCCCAACTGCCAGGATGGAAAGAGTAAAGCAAAAGTTCTGTAGATGTGCAAAAGAAAGAGATGAAGTGAGTCATGAAGCATGAGAAGTAGAAGAGTAAGCCGGTCTTTGGGCTTCCACCAGAAAGAGACAGCTAGTAAGATAGAGATGGATCATGTTTACCTACTGTAAACCAAGACCCTGGTGGCTTCTTCAGAGGTTTGTGTGGCCACCTATTCTTTCGGGCTTGCTAGGTACACAGTTTTCTCTGCTGATGCTTTTTCCCTCCTCACTGTTTTAATTAACAGTATCTTCCATGATTTCAAACTATGTTTTTGAGCAGCTGATGCTAGATTTTTCCCACCTTTATTGCTTCCACTCTTGTGCTCCTGACTATGCTTCTTCTAACAACTGGGCCTCCAGGACTTTCCCCCTCCTTCTCCCTTTCTTATGCTGCTTCTGTTTACCTTGCAGAGTGTCTCCCATTCTACTCCACAGTAGCAACGGCTAGCTGTTAGATTGTAGCTGCATTGCCAAGCTGCACTCACGGAAGTACCAAAGGGCACAAATATTAAAGTACTGCTAACTCTATATGCAGATATTCTCACCATTCACTCCTATCTGTGGAACTCAAGCTGTTGTAGTACAATCAGTACGCGGTATTAATCAACTGACCATGCCTTTATGATGCTACAGCAAGAAGAAATAATAAATTAATCCTGCTTGAAATTTGTTAGATAAAGATTGAAACCTGGAACCATCCATTTACATCAAGAATATTTTCAAAATATGTATGCATTTGGGAAATTATTCTATCCCATATTTTGTAGTTATTGTTGACTAATTAGAACAAATTATTATCTGTTTGGCCTGTGAACAGAGTTGCTTCTAATATGCACCTGGGAAAGCTGTCCATTCCACACACCAGTATTCAAATTATCAACAGTTATACTGTGCTTTACTGTAGACGGTATCTAGAAAGAATGGTTGTAATTATCACTGGGAAAGGCTGATGGGAAGGGGGACCTTAATGAAATTACCCCTTTTTCTTTTCTAACTGTAGTGAACACGCCTGGAGATAGAGGAAACTAGGAAAAGTAAGAAATCCACATCTACTAGTGAATAATCAAGCCGAATTAAAATAGGACTTCGAAATACAAATTTGTATGCATTTTGATTGAAATTCATCACTGCCATAATTATATTTATTTGAATAAATGGACTAGGGAATCAATTCAGAAAGAATTCTGTAGTTCAGTTGAACATTGAGGGGCTGTACCCTACATTAAATGCTCTTTTTTATTTTTGCTTTTTAAAGCACTAAACCAAAAGTAGATCAGTAGAATGGGATGTGCATTTTACATATGACTTACTCTGCACATACAGCTGTACGATATTTATGTGCCCACTATTTGTTTATTCTATATAATGAAAACCTATTAAAGTCTCAGATTGCTAAAAAAATAGGAAGAAGCTTCAGTTTAATGTGAACAGCACATCGTAATCCAAATTATTCACTGTGCGTTTCTCGTAAAGTTTTGCAATGGGGAATAAAAGAAGCATGCAGGATCCTGTCAACACTGAGTGTTAACCATGATTCAAGAACCCAGTCTAACATTAATTAAAAACAAAACAAACCTAGATTGCTGAGATACAGAAGACACTGATGGTTATGGAAGTCACTCCTATGATCTTGGTTAGTTGTACAATACCAAAGTTAGAGGCATTTCTATTGACTCCCTAGAGGATTAAGCATGTCCTTCCAAAGGTTTCCTTAAGATGTAGTTATTAGGTTACATTTGATTCTTTTAAGGGGTAGAAAAATCAAATATGGATTTAAAGAAATCCATATTCATACAGATGCCAATCAGTTAACTTCTGTCTCCATAAAGCTGCATGCCAGATTTAAAATTATTATCCAGGGAACTCCTTTTAAGTTAGATTCCATAGTCTCTTATATATGTTTTATGACATTTTCATATAGGCCCAGACACTTCATCTTTATAAAAAAAATGAATACAATCTCAACTTCATGCACAGTCTGTATTGTTTATTTTTATTTTAAAGTCAGATAGAATGTAATATATTAAAAACACTTTAATCATTTAGCTATAAGAATTCACTCAATAGATTTTTTCCTCTCTTTTTAATAGGACTTTCTGAACAGAGTTCTTTTGATCTTCTTGACTGCTTTCTATATTGTAAGTCTAATCCTATATTTAAACATTTTCCTACATTTCATCAAACACTCTGATTTAAATTTTCCTTAATCTAGATAGTCATATTAATCTACTCCTTCACTTCACATTGTAGAGCATGTTATTTCCTTTTTAAAATAAATAAAAATAAAAATGCTTAATGAAAATGACTACTACAACATATTTGAAAATACTCCACAATTTAGCATCACAAAAAGTGAACACTTAAGGATTCTGTTTCTAAATGCCACTCTAATTAAAGGAACGTTCCTTTTAAATGTGCTTTTTTCACATGCATAAGAGGCCTTATTCAAATGAAGGGGAAGACCTTTCACATACATGAGGCTATAATAGAGAGCTTAGCATAACTTTTACCTGATTTTCAATGCAAATGGCAGAGGAGAAGTTAGTGTGTTGATGCAGATTATGGTTTATCCTTCTCACACACCACAGAATTCTTCACGCTCTGGAAATACTTTGCTTATCAGTGAGAAGCAATGATCAACACCTCGCACCCTCAGTCCCAGAGAGACTCAGAAAGTGAGATCATCAATATTCAGATATAGTCAGATTCTTACAGTTCCAGACTATTAATTTGCTCTTAAACTGAAGGCTTACTGTACAATTTGCAATATAAACATTTCACAGCTACATATCAAATATCAAATAGAGTGGTTAAAAGACAACAATGTTATGTTGGTGAAAAGCAGCAGACAATTGGTATTTAAATGCATTATATGCAAGGAGACTGTTCCTTTTACTCTTCGTTGAAAAAATTTACTACTTTAATTTTCACCTGTACAAAAAGCACAATGTAGGAAGAGATTTCTATGCCTGATATGTCAAATCTTCTCAAATTAGACTTAACAAGTGCATATATTGTTCACAACCCTTTATTCAGCTTTCTACAGAACCTTGAAGTCACTGCTCATATGACACACAGGTTCTCCTTTCTCTGAAAAAAGGCATTATTTATTACAGGATAGAGGAGAGGCATGAGATGTAAAATTGCTCCAAGTATCAAAGCCCAGAACCAAACTAATTGATGCTAACACTAATTTGGACTAGCATCTCTGACTGCTCAGGAGCAGTGTTAGAGTTGAAGAGGAGAAGTACATGCTTGGCATGCAGTTTTCACAAGTTTTCCTGACCATCTTGATGGACTTGGATAGCTCTAGCCTGTCTTCGAAAGAAGTAAAAAAGAAAGAGATAGAGAGGAAGAGAGGAAGAGAGGAAGAGAGGGAGGAAGAGAGGAAGGAAGAGAGGAAGGAAGAGAGGAAAGAAGAGAGGAAGGGAGGGAAGGGAGGGAGGAAGGGAGGAAGAGAGGAAGGGAGGGAGGAAAGAAGGAAGGGAGGGAGGAAGGAAGGAAGGGAGGAAGGAAGGGAGGAAGGGGGGAAGGAAGGGAGGAAGGGAGGAAGGAAGGAAGGGAGGAAGGGAGGAAGGGAGGAAGGGAGAGAGGAAGGGAGGAAGGGAGAGAGGAAGGGAGAGAGGAAGGAAGGGAGGAAGGAAGGGAGGAAGGAAGGGAGGAGGGAAGGAAGGAAAGGAGGAAGGAAGGGAGGAAGGGTGGGCAAGATGGAGGGAGGAAGGGAGGGAGGGAGGGAGGGAGGAAGGAAGGAAGGAAGGAAGGAAGGAAGGAAGGAAGGAAGGCAGGAAGGAAGGAAGGGAGGAAGGAAGGAAGGGAGGAAGGAAGGAAGGGAGGGAAGGAAGGGAGGGAAGGAAGGCAGGGAGGGGAGGAAGGGAGGGAGGAAGTGAGGGAGGGAGGGAGGGAGGAAGGAAAGGAAGAAGGAAGGGAGGAAGGAAGGGAGGAAGGGCGGGCAAGATGGAGGGAGGAAGGGAGGAAGGGAGGAAGGGAGGAAGGGAAGAAGGGAGGAAGGGAGGAAGGGAAGAAGGGAGGAAGGAAGGGAAGGAGGGAGGGAGGGAGGGAGGGAGGAAGGAAGGAAGGAAGGAAGGAAGGAAGGAAGGAAGGGCAAGATGGAGGGAGGAAGGGAGGAAGGGAGGGAGGAAGGGTGAGAGGAAGAGAGGGAGGGAGGAAGGACGGAAGGACGGAAGGACGGACGGAAGGACGGAAGGACGGAAGGATGGAAGGACGGACAGAAGAAAGAAAGAAAGAAAGAAAGAGAGAAAGAGAGAAAGAGAGAAAGAGAGAAAGAGATAAAGAGAGAGAGAAAGAGAGAAAGAAAGGAAGGAAGGAAGGAAGGAAGGAAGGAAGGAAGGAAGGAAGGAAGGAAGGAAGGAAGGAAGGAGAAGAAAGAAAAAGGAAACAAAAAAAGTGAAAACAAAAAACCCCCTCTCTCTTCATTATTAAGGCAAAATGTTCACCCCTTTCAGCTGACGTCAGTCTTCCCTAGAACAATGTGATGGTATTTGAGGTAGACCTTCATTTAGGACATTATAGGGATGTCATTGCCATTTTTAGCATTTATTCAGTTATAACTCTCAGAGAGAGAAGTCTTTAACAAAATTAATAATGAAAATGTTTCTACAACAAATTCCTGACATGCTTCTACTCTAGCTTTGTATATAGTGGTGGGTTGACATAAGGGATCATTACCAAGTATTAATAAACCTGTTACAACTCAAGGTCTTATACACATAGCCTGCCACCAGGATCTTCCAGCTGGGTAGCAAATCCTTCTGTAAGCTATTTTATCTCTTTCAAGCTCAAGCTGTCCCAGAAGACAAAGCTGGGACTTGGCAATAACTAGAGAAATGAGGACACCATTTTCCCAGTTCCTCCAGAATGTGAAATGCAGACTGTCAGTGTTTAAAACTTTCAAACAAAACACTCCAAGAGCTTCAGGATACTCATGAAAAATATTGAATTTAAAATTAATCAAAGTAGAGCTCCATGTGATGTGCTTGAAAAGCGGAGATTTTGTTTAGTCAGCAATTTAAATAAGGAGAAAATTGTTTCATCAACAAATTCGTGTATATTTCTGATATTCTAGTGGTTGGCTCAGAAGAGGTCCAGAAGAACTCTGACTTGTAACTTGTCATATTCAGTAAAGGCCATGGGGACAATGTTTTGTGTAGCAAAGGCATGAAGAAGTCAATTAATATTTACTTTTACATCTCAAGTGCATCAAACAGATGTTCTAGAGGATCATGAAAATGTGTCCAGGAAAATAATGACCAGGCACATTGACTTTTCCCCTACATCTTCCTGAACCTAATGCTGCACTGATTTCTTGCAGAGACCTTGTTGCTATGCTTTCTGTCTTTGCCACAGTGAGACTGGATTGCTGTGCTTCCATGCTATGCCACATTATTCAGTAGCACCTTTTCACAGCAATCTCCTTTGTGAGAAATTTCTTTTACTGAAATCACATCATTGCATCCCTGAAGTGCCTGAATGCCCTTGGATTTCCAGACACCATCGAAATGTTGGTTGCTTTTCTCCTATTAAAAAAAAAAAAAAAAAAAAAGTGGGATTTTCTAATTCACTTGCTCCACTGAAACTGTGATGCCTCTGAAGTAGTGAGAGGAAAATTAGGCCAGTGATGAGCTCTTCTGAAAATGCCCCCTCTAGATAATTCAGGACGTCTGCAAGGTGGTTGAAGTACATTCTCACACATTTTTTATATAAGGTTCCAGAAGAAGAATAGTTTCCCTAAGACTTAAAGCTTCTCCCAAACAGACTGGAGATTATAATTTGCCCGCACAGCTCAAGAATGCAGGTTCATACAGGTTGCATATGAAGTGTTCAGCAGTTTTTCATGCTGGTTCATCTTTTTTGCACTGCCATCTTTTACACATCTGAAGTAGCAGATCTATCTTCTGTTTTACATCTGATCAACAATAATTTTAATATAACTTCACAAATTTCCTAGATTCTTGCTGAGATCAGGATAGGATGAAAATATACTAACTGAAAGACAGTCCTATGAATACTTTTTGGTTGATTTAAATAACCAGAGAAACAGCTCTGGATGTCAGAGAAGCAATCTCTGAATCAGCTACTTTATTAGATTTTTTAAATGGTACTATGTATATTAAAACTGACAGAGGCTCTTAAAAAATCATTATTTATAACCTCCTATAAATCCTTAGAAATGCACTGCAAAATACTGATATGATGTCAAGTAATAGGGCAACATGGCTAAGATCAAAGTCTCAGCAGATTTCTCCCAAGAGAAGAAAGACCATAATATGCCCTATAAATTTTGCAACTATGCAGTGGATGTGTTTCTCAAAGAAACAGTATGACTGCTTCATGTATGACCAAGAAAGCACTTAAAATAAGTGCTAAAATATTTGTATCTCAAATCATTAGGAGAAGGTGCAAAGAGTCTTAAAAATATACCATTTTGGACAGTCAGCTAAAAGGATTTCCTGTGAGCATTAAAAATGCTGCACAAATCCAAGACTCAAGACAATCATCTCCATTCTTTACCTCTCTTGCAAATGTCATCAATTATTTTCAGAAAACCTGCAAACTCTTCAATTGATGTCCTGGTGCATGAGTTGTAAAGGAAATTATTTTCAAGTATTGTCTTTCAAAACATAAGAAAATACAGTATAACATATATGTAAACAAGAAACTTGAAATTTCCTTATTTTTCACATGCCAAAAGGAATGATTAGAGTTCTGAACAACACTGGGCAATAGAGCATAAAAGACTTGAGGATTTAGAAACAGGTCTCTGAGGTAAGAATCTAAAATCCGGAGTCCAGTGCCTAAGCTTCCCAGTCAGCGAATGAAAGTTAGATAGCTGAGAAAAATGATCCTTAAAGTGCAGCCAAAATCAACACTTTACACAGTTGTCTCTCTTAAGTTCTATGATTTTGCAGAGGTTGAGCACCTGGTTTGGGGTTGTGAGGTTCTCTCTTCATGTGTGCCCTAAGGCTTGAGTCCTGCCCTCAGATCATGTGTACCATGACCATCTATTAAAATACGCAAGGATAGCCCTAGGCCCAGGACTGGAAGACCATTGTTATAGACAAAACACTAGAGTTCCTATGTATAACATCATCATGCAGTCACGAGCACTCCAGGAATATTCCTTCAGTGAGGTAAGATTTAGAGTATGCCAGCTCTTCTTAAAGGTTGTTTCACTGCTTGCTTTCCTCTTCCCTGAGAAGTGGGCAGTAAAATGTTGCCAAGCTTTATATAAGAAATATTATTCTGTAATTCCCAGGCATGGTGCTTATTGTACCTTAAAAGAAAAATGTTCTATCTCAAAGAGGTACAGATACACTACAGCTATAGGAATCTGGGATTTTCTTTCAGGAACTTCCTCAAATCCACATACTGTGCAGCATTCTACATTTGGATTTTCAATTTAGCTGAAGGATTTATAAAAATTTGTGTAGCCCCAAAACTCCCAGTTGACCACACAGAAAAGACAGCCCAGGAGTATCAATTATCCTCGTCAACTGTAATTTACACTTGCTAAACTACCTGGCAGATCTCCCCTTCCAGATGCTGTAATAGGAATGGCGTATGTGGTAAGCTAAAAAATTCATCTTAATAATATCATGTTTCTGTAATGTTTTTCATTCTGCTGGAATGCCAAAAAGATTTAGATGTTATACAGAAGAATGTGTTTGAATAGCATTTGTACAGTCCCTCATAGTCAAACAGAGCCAAGAAAAGGTTGTTTTTTTTAAAAAAAAGATGGTTAAATAGATGGAACTTTGAAATTCTGAACTAATTTTGAAATTGCCATTGCTTTTTTTGTCCTATAATTACTCTCACTTGAATGTTTTTCTGTATTAATCTGTAAATGTTTGTCCTTAGCTCTATTTGCAAGCCATTAGGATAAGAACAGTGATATTGCTCTATACTTGCCTAACACAATGGGAACATACAATTTATGTTCCTCATGCTACAAGCATATAAAGATTGAGGTTATATAAAAAAACAACTTAGCATGCAGCCTGACAAACTATCCTCTCTAGCAGCAGGATATGCTTTTCTACCACTGCAGCTGACATGGCATCAGTACTGTTTTACAAATAAGAGATGTCTTTAAGTATCTTGAATTTCTCTTGAAATTTTCTTGCCCATGCCCTGATCAGACTTGTTCTGGCCAAGCCTGTGAGAAGTAAAGGAACTTTAACCACAGAGCATGTAGCTGGGAGTAGATTTAGATAATGACTTCTGGAGATTTATTACTAACAAGGCAGATGTATCAGCAAGATTGAGTGATTCCTTGGCCATGAAATTTAACTCGTTATGAACATGTGTTCTGGAGTGTCAGCTTTTAATTTGAAAATGTTATGTTCTTAGCCCTTAAGGTGGGGTCTAGAAAACCAATTGCAAATCTGTGGTATTTTCCGTTTTGCTAACAGCAAACACCCAGTATTATTTTCTGACTACCTGCTTCTCAGATTCCTCTCTGTTTCTGCTTCCTATCTCCCTTTTCCCACAAAGAGGAGAGAAATTTTATTACACAGCTGGTATTTCCAGCACTGTTGGTCCAAGAAAAGGACAATTGTATGAAAGGATGTTGACAAGTAACTATGGAAGCAGTTGAGATAAACGACATATAAGAAGAAGAGCTACAGGAAAAAAAATTTTAAGTGACTGAAGAGGAGGGTAGACACAGGTTCTGAGGTGCTTCTCCCTAACAGTGTTTTAGGTCCTAACACTTTCCCATAGCCTGAGAATGTTAGAGATCCAAAAGAATCCCCACTTTTTCAAATAATAACTATGGAGATAATAAAGAATTTCACACAACGTGCATATAATCAAGTCCAAGCCATCACTCTGTACATACTTAGAATGGGAATAAGGAATGGAGTTGTAAGCTGTTTCAAGATGAATTAATATTGTCATGGAATTTAGGTACACTTACCATAGGGTACATAGCGTGCTGACCACCAAAGTGATGGTCATGAAGATTATGATGTTCACATGTTATGAAGTTTTAGATCTTCACATAACAGCAAAGCAGCTCTGGATTATAAGATTTAGAAATACTACACTTTTTCCCACTCTTACACAGCTCAATCTTAATTAATCATTGCAGCTGCAATGCTTGGCATCAATACATGCTTGTAGGCCCGTTGAAGTCAATAAAACTCTGCAAGGCCAAAGAGTACCTCACAATAAATCTTTTTCCAAGATTGGGGCCTGGAATTGTTTTGAAGCGTAGCAGCTGTGTGAACATTATAATTAGAGCATGTCCTCATTCTGTGGTCAAATTCAAACAAATATATATCCTAATCTTGACTGGGCCTGTTCCTACAAGTGAATATACCAGCTTCAAATCATTTGTCAATTAAGGCATACATATACCAGCAACTTTAGGCACCTAACTAAGGTTACAGTTCAGATTCCTGAAATTTAGAGACCTAAAAGACTTGCAGTCAACAGAGAGAGTTAAGTGTCTTCCAGGGGTGATTCAAAGCAGCTGCGTATTTTCTTAAATGCAGTGCTATGTTAAAACTGCTCCGATTTGCTACACTTTTTCAAGGCCCATCTAACCTCAAGAAAGACAAAGACTCAGAAAAAAACAATTTTAGAAGGGGGGCAGGAGAGACTGCTCTCTGAGAATTACAATAATTCATGATGAAGATTTAAAATAAAGCTCCCTAGAAGAACTGGAAAATAACAGTGAAAATTTGATTTTTGGAAAAAAAACCACCACAATAAAATAAGAAAAATTATCAAAATTCTTCTGTAATAGATAGATTTATTAAGTTTCTTTTTAGTCTTCAGAAAAAAAATATTTACACAAAAGACTTTTCCAGTTATCAGAAAGGGTAATGAGGAACAGAGAATCATGAAATACAGTCATGGAACTAAAGAAAGAAATTAAGTAAACCTAATTTTCAAACAAATGTAGGGGATGCTGGATGCAGCTGGAGAAGAGTGGGCCTTCTTAACTGTGTATTGCTTGGAAACAGAGGCCCTATTGTTGAGCAAACAGTAGTGAAGACACATACACATCCACACTTCAAACATGAATAGTTTCAGGTCAGGGTATGTTATGACCATGAAGCACCAAGAGGCTGATGAGAGATCAGAAGAGTGCTGACCATCCTGATTTCTAGATATGAAAGCAGGTAGTGAGGCTTGCAGAGCCTGGCTGTTAGGGATTCCTCTGCTAGAGGGCAGGGCTTAGGCTCTAGTCCCTGCTTGCCTAACGCAGCACACTTCACCAAAGGCTCATTCTGGCCCACGAGGATCTCCTATCCACTGTGCTGCATTTTTCTGGAAACAGGGATGGTTATTCCAGCAGCCAACACTGCCAGAATGACTGAAAAGTTTCTTTAGCCTGATAGCCTTTCAGCAGACTGGTCTTGCTTCTACCAACGTTTCTACAACCACTCCATCTGGAAGAAGGGTCTGGACTGAGCTTAGCATCCTGAGATACCAGCACTGAATTTCTCCCAGTCCTGTTTCTCTCCTTCTCTCTCTTCCACCCTCCCACCTAGAGCAACATTTGGATTGCATGGAACAGATGCAGCTATTAACTTCATCTCCTGCTGTTCTCTTCTCTTCCTCATACCAGCTACCCAGGCCAACAGGTACAGGAGGGGGTAGATTCCTTGGTGGCAGCTGCTGCAGGTAGTGTGAAAAGGTAAATGGTCATTTCCTTGAAAAGGAGCACAATGTCCTATAGTGGGGATAGGGAGGCATTTGGACAGTGTGTTTCCAAATGCTGCAGCTGCTGAGGCTGGATGATCTTTGTCTAAGGCACAAACAGTATTAGAAACCATTTCAGATTTCAGAGTTCCTTTCTCTGGGTGTCTTAGCACTAATTGGGAATGACAGCTTCTTGTTCTTTCTCCTTGTCCCTCTTTTCCAGGCCAGACTATCCTATCAGAAAGTTTGTGGTATGGATTTTGTATCCCTATAGGCCAGGGAACGAACTGGACAGAAGGTATCTGCCAAGGTTTGTCCCCCCTTTAGCATCTTGCTTTCTATATGTCTATGCACTGGCAAGATGGAAATAACAGAAATCTTCAGTCTGGATCTTGCAATTCTTAGGTACCTGCTCTAGAGAGGAGCAGATATTCAAAGATCTCTCTGTGTTTTCTGCCCACTACATCAAGTCATCTCCTAGTACAGTCTATAGGCTTTCTCTACCATCCTTTGAAAGCAATTAAAATTCTCCATTGATTGGATAGTGAATGTATATATCAAAAGTAAGTGCTGAGATACCTACAACTGTCTATTGAGACACCTAGGCTGATGTTCCAGGCCAAAGGCAGTCACCTCCATTCTCCATATTGACATGTCATTTTTATTTTAAAAAAATGCAGCAGTGGATGGTACCAGCATCCCCTGAAAAGTTATACAGAAAAACAAGGCCAGAGTGTCTGTGTCATGGAATAGCTTAATCTCCTCAGAGGAATATGTTAGGAACACACCAGCTTCAAGTCTTGCTTTCCCTACTTTGGAATATATACTCACACTTCCATCTTGCTTCTTCCGTCTTACACACCATGGGCAAGCATAATAACAAGTCAGGGTTGTTGTGGTTTTGTGGGTTTTTTTTCCACATCTTCTCTTGTTGATGCTATTCCACTTCACATAAATAATTAAATATTACTGTTAAATAATAAATATTAAATAAATGGGCCAGAGAGAGAGCAGAAGAAATACTGGCACTAAGATCTTTCTCCTAATATTTTCACATCTTTTCTTAGTGTTTTCTGGAGAAAAAACTATTTTTTAATCTGCATTTCAAGAAATAAATCATAATTATTAAAAAAATTATGAAAATATTTTTCTTATATTTTCATAAGTTCACAAAACTGAATGTGAGTACATACAGATGTAAACACTGTTCATTTTTCATATCTCAGGGAGTAAATTCCAGGAACTCTCCAAATTAATTACAGTACACATAGGAATTGCAGAAGTAGGTCTATTCTAACTCATAGTCTTGCCTTTTTCACAGGTGCCACATTTTATGAGAGGGTTTTCTCTTCTGTGTGCACATGAACATGTATTCAGGCAGCTGTCTAAACAGGAGGTGTATTGAAATCACCCAAACATAATGCGATGTTAAACTCTTCGAACAGCTGTTGAAGTGAGAAATGTTTGCAAGCCATTGCTTATCTTCTATCCCTGAGCATTCTTCTGTTTTCAGAATATTTTTTCCCTCTCCTTAAAAAAACCCCAAAAAAGTAATAAATAATATGTTTAGTAACATTGCTTGAATAGGTAAATACCAAACATGAGACCAGATTTTTAGCAGTCTATAGAAAAAAAGGCTTGAAAACTACAGAAATTGCACACTAGATACTAAGTGATTGATGTTTAGTAAAAAAAATCCTCAGATGCCACTTTATTTTCAGAGGTTTCTTTCTTCTAGAAGTGTAAGCCACAGGGTTGCACACTGTCTTTCTGTAGTTATTACAATGAACCATTTTCTATCGTGCAAATTTCAGAATATTCAAAAGACAAAATTTGAACTGGTTATTTCAAAATGAGTTATTAGACATATATTTAACAATATACAAATATAGTGCTTCAAACCTAACATCTGCATGAAACTTTGCATGCATTATAGTCAAAATGTATTTCATTACTCTACATAATTTCACTACTCTTGGAGATTAAGCATTTCTGCTTGCCTATTTTGGTTTTTTTTTTTTTTTTGGTGTTTGTTTTTTTGGTTTATTTTTTGGTTTGGTTTGGTTTTAGCAAGACCACTTTCCCTAAGCATTTAAGACTAAAAAGAAGTTTTTTCGTAACCTGTAACTGGTGAGTTTTACCTCATGAGATTAACCTGCAGTAGAGTTATGTTGCTAAAAATGTACATTCCATTTTAAAATTATAAAAATATCTTGGTGCAGCTTTATTACTACATGCAGTTCTGCAGACCCATCTTTCACAGAACTTGTAAAGCAAATATTCACCTAGAGACGAGCTGATGTGATGGCTGAACTGGTTGCATAAGACAGTGATGCTATGAAGTAACATTTGAAGGTTATTCAAGTTTGATGTTACTAAAATGCAGCTAGCTTTTCTGAAAACGTGTCTGCCACTTTGGGCTGACAATTCACATAGGTTGTTTTTGCACTGGAATGGGGTTGTGCTTCCCATGTAACTGGGAAATTGGGCTGTTCTAGTTTCGACTCCAATTCATTACCAGATATTATATGATAGATTCGGATTTGAATCCATCTCTCTTCCTCAGAATTCAAAGGCACTAAGATAGGAAGTTTTGTTTTCCATACACCTCTCTATAACAATATGTCTCAAAATTAAAACAGCAAACTTGCTCCTCAACACAAAGGTTATGATAGCATGTATTAATGGCTAAAATAAATACATTTTCCCAACAAGACAAATTATGGACCAATATTCAGTAAACCTGGAAAGGTCAGCATAGAGCTCGTCTGGGAGCAGAACCAATAAATTATTTGTGTGATAAAAGCAATGTGTTGCCTAGAACAAAATGCACTGTGTTTTTTAACTCTGACAATTTATTTTCCTTATAAATAAAACATCATCCATGGTAAAACAATGTAGTGTGCAGTGAACAGAAATAATCTACAATTTTTAGCATGCACTTTAACAATGGTGTGAGTAACAGTGAAACAAGTTCAGCAGTAGATGGAGACTAAGAGCTGACTCTACAGGTAGGGAGGAAGAACTGTAGTTATAATGTTTCTGAAAATATTACAACACAATCAGCTCTTGTTGCAATATGTGCAGCCAGCTGGAGTGAAAATTCATAATCACATGGATGTTTGTATACTCTTTCTGCCAAAAGTTTCGAGTTGCTTCATTTTTTTAATTTCAGTAGCACGCAGTACCTTGCACATATGCAGAATACTCTGCTAAATCTGTCTTCAAAATCCTTTAATAAGTTTTCTGAAAATTCTTCTAATTTGTACTGCATATTTCTTTTACTGTATATTATAGTCAGAAAAATATGTGTTCAAAAATGTCATTTAAAAAGTTGCATTGGAAATCTTTGTGTTTCTAGTCAATGTGAAAGAAGTATTTAGGTCATAACATGCAAGTCGATATTAGCACATCCTGCTCTCTTCCTGCAAGCAAAGCCACTGTAGAGCCTTCATTAACTGAAATCTGATGGACTCTCCTGTAAGTATTCAGATGGAATTAGGGAAATAGCATACGCAACTTTTGTTACATGTAAGCTCTCTCCCATGGTATTCTAGCTCAGGCATTTCAATATTTATAGATGACAAGAACAGATTGAGGCGCCTTTCCTTAAACACGTAGTTACAAGTATTTTGGCTTCAATAAATGACCCTAAAACTCAAGGATGTGCTACTACATTTCTGGCAATAAGTGAATGGCCTCACCTTGTCCTTGATGCTTATAAAACACTGGCAAGACAAAGTGTGATAAGTCATGACTGATGTTCATTCAGCTGAGAGACAGTTGTTCTTCTTTTAACTTATAGCATTTTTTCCTTCTGAATTTGGAATTCAGTTCTCTCTTCTCTTTCTCCTCCGTGTTTTTCATCCATTTTTTTTCCAAACACAGTATAAACCTTGGGTGAATGATTATTAGTAGAGATATATATATTGTCTGTGTTTTGTACAATGCTATAGCATATACAAGCACTAATGTCTTTTTCATGTTTTTTTCTTTTTTTTTTATAAACCATCTAATTATATAATTTCTTGTTTCTTTTTAAAGAAAAAATAAAGAATTTGTGAATGTATTTCTGAGTTGCACATTGGCCAGAGATGAGAACTTCAATGGTTTCAATTCCTCATACTTCTCTAGCTGTGGCAGGATATGAAGGGGGATTCGCGAGGCTATGGGTTTAAGTACCTGAATTTATCCTGAAGCCTGTGTTCAGTTCTGATTCAGATTCCACCAAAAAATCTGTTAGCACAAAAGTTTATTTATTTGTTTTTAGCAAAACATACAAATCTCCTAAACTTCTACTGCCTTTTGGAACCACTGACTTACAGAAACAAAGAAGAGGTAATGTCATTGGTGCACAATTTGCTCATACTGTGTAGCATTCACCTAAAGTCACCTTAGAGTTCTACATCTAAGCTAATCATTAGTCTCCAGTTACATTCAGTAGAAAGGAACAATCATCTTAAATTGTACCTCTGATAAGGAACGCCTAGAAAACTATCCAGATACAATATCTATCACGTAGGTGAGCTGAATCCAATAACCACAGTCTATAGAACTAGGAGTAGAATAAAAACTGAATTCTGTTCAGTTGATTGGTACCACAGCTGCTCTGATGGGAACATGTGTTTCTGTCCCATCCCCAAGATCAAAATGGTTACCATTGGTAAAGCAATCGTGAACCTGGTTGAAAGCATTCCAGCACAGTGCCTTCCATGTAAAAAATATTAATGATAAACTAACCATCTTACATAAAAGACACCAACTATATTTTCCCCCAACAAAATCAAAATTTCTTTACAGTAAAGTTTTCATTCAGGAAACTTGGCATGAATAGCTTAATATAAATTACATTGTGATTGTGTATAAAACATTATTGTGCATGAGATAACATATTAAAGTTTTGAGTCTAAACAAAAGAAGCAGAAATTGAATTTTTCAGTAGTCTTGAACCAAACTAATTTGAACCTTTATTTCATGAAATTTCTAAGTTTTAGCTTTTCATTCTGATCTAAGACATTTTTAAAATTTCTTAGACATCTCTTTAAATGCATTATTTTTTTATCAACCAGGTCAAATTTGCCTTTCAGTTTAAATATATGTCCATGTTTGCCGTGATCAGCATCAGGGAGTGATTTTTTGGAGGGAGGTTACAGAGTATTGCTCCTTTTTCCTCTCCTAGTGTTTCCCAGTGCATCACTCTGTGTGTCCTCCCAGATCTCTAGGATGCCGCTGGTCACTGTATTCCAGGACCCATGTTGGCTCATCTCCCATTAACTTTGTCATGATGTTAAGTAAGTTGTAAATAGGTTCCAAGAGCCAGATTGGAAACTATGAGCTGGATCTTTACGGTGATAGGCAAAGAACAACTGCTGAAAGGCACCAGAACTGTAAGTTAATATCTTCTTAAGAAAGCAATTTTTACAAGAGTGCCCTAAATGAACATAGCAAGGTAGGACTGCCTTTGTCAAAACCAGAAAAGGTGTATGGCACTAAGTGCGATGCAAATGATGGGAATTCGTACAACAGTTGCCTTCATGGTTGGGCAGGAGACACAGCTGGTACATCAGCCACAGCACAGCTGTGTCCAATCTGCTTTTTTGTCTCCCCTGTATGGTTTGGAAGAGAAAACCTGGGGAAGCATGACATCACAGGTAGGTCTTGCTGTGAGTGCTTGAAGAAAGTGTTCCAATTACCCATGCAACTGGGTTCAGTATTATAGAAATATTTTGCATGAGACCGAGAAGTTGCTAGTAATTTTAAAAAAAACAGAATCATTGAATCACATGACCATTTATTTATTCTTTACTCTTTCTACTTTGTTCATCTGCTGAAGAGTGCTGAAATTTTCAGGAAATTAGTTAAATTTGTCATGTATGTTACAGGTAAGGTTCTGAAATCATCAACTGCAATGCAGAATGTCAGTGCACAAAAACTTTTTCACCTTATATTTTACACTAAATCTGACTAAAGAACCTATCAAGAGACTTAGCAAATCATCATGTCTTACTGTAAAGTAATTTACAGTTGCATTTGCAGGCAGGCATCAGCAGGCTCAAAACCCATTACAGCCAAAGATAACAACATTAACTTAATCCTGACAGGCGAAATACTCTAGTCAATACAGTTGCAGGTATGGTGTGTTGAAATATCCAGCTGCAAACAATCCCGAGAAAGGTCAGTGCAGCACAAGTGTTTAACGATACAGCTGTTCCAGTCTGGTGTTTTAGACAAAAGGTTATCATCAGTGTTCAAATCAGAGAAATTCACACTGAATCATTGCCTTTGAAGTTTTTGTAACACCGAGCTTTCATCACAACCACAAGCAGTAGTATTCATGTATCACAAAGCCTCTGTTTAAAAACCCGATTAGAAAACGCATCAAACTCAAAAAGGTGTGGAGAGAAGTAGTTAGTCATTTATATGCATTTTTACATTTCGTAACTTTTTTTGTCCACAATATCAGGATAACAACAAAAGGCAGGAAAATATCTGAACATTTGCTTTACTTCCAAGCCAATATTCCCTATAGTACTAGCAATTCCTAGATAGTCCACTGGTTTCACAAGATCTTTTGATTTATGTTAATTGTCAGGCTAGAAGACCTGTGACTTGCCAGAGTATATAAATTAAGTATTAATAAAGCTTAGCTGAATTCCTCTTTCAGAGGGACAAACAGCAGTTTTTGAATCAAGCACTAATTAACTATAAAAGTAGTAGTCACCTTATGATTAGCAAAATTTCAAGAAAGGGAAGGAAAAGAACTCTTGAAATATAACAAGGCTTTACCTCAAACAAAGTCTATGTTACTAGCTAATGTACATCACATATTTGTTAAGGCTAGTGTTTACAACGTAACATTAAGCCATTAAGCTTGTTTCTACTATTATTTTAGGTTCAGGCTTTGCTGGAAAATTATTACTATAGTTATTAGACTTTGAGACCTCATTTCTCTAGTGAATCCAGGCATGTACAGGAGAAATTCATGAAAAACAAATTTAAAATTCCAGGACTGGATTTCTTCAGCATTTTCCAATAAACTGATGCTTATTATTGCAATGGGTTAACACTTCATGTGAAGAGTAACATGTACAGTTAGTTACAGAAGGTTATCAAATTACTCTTTGCTGTGGGAGGACAGTTATTATTACAATAATAACTGGCACATTACTGTGTCATGAGTCAATTTCTAGGAGAGCGCTGATGCTTCTCAGGGAGAGACAGTCTAGAAGGTTAAAGCAACCATGCTTCATTAAACAAATGCATACCACTAGATCAAGTGCCAATAATGACATAACTGACATACAGCAGAAGAGGTCTGCTCTAGTGTTCTTGCCTTGTTCCCACCAGCATGTGCCATTGTGGCTGCCTGTACTGAGGCCCAGCACGAGGAAGGGAAAGAAAACAAATGATGCCTTCATAGGGAGAGATGGCTACAACATAGAAATGTAATTTTTCAAAACAAAGGACAGGCTGGAGCTGAACATCTGCATAAATGTGTGTCTGATACACCTCAGTTTCCAAGATGTTGCAGAGTGTACTATGGGGAAAGAAACAAGTATGCTTTTCAGAGCGCTTGTATTGTGGCTTTACTGTGGAACTGTGGATGGAAATATGCAATACAGAGACAATTGTGGTTAGTCCACAGTTGATGTAAAACATCTGACTACTTGCACCTCCATTTTGAATTTATCTCTGAGTAGGTTTGTAAGAGTTAAAATGGAAGTATTAGTGGGTGTTAACATCAACTGAAATCTCCAGCTGTTTGCATAAATACTCTGCTCTTTTTAAAACTTTACAAAGTTCAACAGTTTATACCATTAGTTCATTCTTACTCCAGTGGTAAACTCTAGCAGAAGCACAGGATGGACACAGAATCACAGAATCACAGCATGTTAGGAATTGGAAGGGACCTCAAAAGATCATCTAGTCCAATCCCCCTGCCAGAGCAGGAACACCTAGGTGAGGTTACACAGGAAGGCGTCCAGGCGGGTTTTGAATGTCTCCAGAGAAGAAGACTCCACAACCTCCCTGGGCAGCCTGTTCCAGTGTTCCATCACCCTCACTGTGAAGAAGTTTCTTCTCAAATCTAAGTGGAACCTCTTGTGTTCCAGCTTGAACCCATTACCCCTTGTCTTACTGTTGGTTGTCACTGAGAAGAGCCTGGCTCCATCCTCGTGACACCCACCTTTTATATATTTATAAACATTAATGAGGTCTCCCCTCAGTCTCCTCTACAGCTACCCAACAATAATTTTTTTAGGTGTCCCAGTTACATTTATGCCAGGGAAGTTTGAATATCATAAACACAGTAAGATCAAGACACAATAATTTTCTCCATCGTGTCTCATGAATTATGTTCCAAAAATGCTGAAGCAATAAGTTTATTAGGTGTTTGTTTAAATGTTGTTACAGGGCTACTTTCCTGCAAACACTCAAAATGCTTTTACTTAGATATTACTGGTTCATTCAACCCACCCAGGCCACCTCTATTTGAATTAACTTTGGGGTTTTTAGCCTGTGTACTTTGCATGGAGGGTGCACACTGACACAGTTGAGCACTGCATATCACCAGCAGTGCCTGAGTGTCCTCAGTGCTCTGGAAGAACCATTAATCCCATTCCTGGGGAAGAATCACAAGCACTCAGTCTACTTTGGTGTAGAAAAGGATGGGAAATACCCTGGAAAATGTAACACCACAGAGAATCAGTGAAGGTGAAATAGTTATATCAACATTGTCCTTTATGCCCCACCTGAGGTGCAGTATGGAAGGTTGGATTCCTTTGGCTACCCACAGTGTTCATCTTTGGGCATATGATCTGGGCAAGGCTGGAGTCCTCATGATGAGAACTGTGCATTTGCTCTGCATCTTCAAGCACTGAAAAGTATGATTACCTGCATACCTCATTACTTGACTATGTCAATGGATTCTGACTACCACTGAGATACAGATTAGGCAAAAAAGATGGTTTGTAACACTTCTTTAGAAATGGTATTGTGTGGAAATGGGAAGGAACTGAGTTTGGGAGTTTCCTGCTTCTGGCTGTGCTTGAATTAAAAGAACAGTGGAGAAACAGTACAAGTCACCTTTTTCTTGTGTGTAAGTTTGTGTGTACAATACACACACGTGATATATGCAGAGTGCACTCCTTATTCACTATTTTGGAAAACTTTAAAAATAATTGACTCCTCCAGCTGTTTCTCCATTATTAGCAATAGAGAATTGAAACACCTCAAAACTTATATAAAAGGTTTTATATAAAAATATATAAAAGTTAATAAGCAATAATTAAGGTTGAAAAGGCTTGTTGGTTTTTAACTATATTAATCTGTTGTACAATATCCACTATAGCAGGATATTTGGGGACCATGAAAGGTTAATCAGTAAAACTTAGCACATAACCACTACGGCAAAGTACTTTAGGGACCTCAAAGTAGGGTTAACTGACTTGCCCCCACCTCAGTCACCCCTTACCGGTGCACCTGTGTAGTTAAGCGCCTATTAGAGCATAAAGACTTATATTGATGTAATCTGTTTAAGATGATATAAAGGTTTAGGATAGATTATGATACTTATGTATCAGAAAGCTTTAGCTTGGTTTATCTGCAAGAATCCTTCCAACACATGGTTTGGAGGGAATAGAGGTAAAGAGGGGAAAGGGAAACATCAGGAATGTTGAAGAATAGTTAGGAAGTGAAGATGCATATTTTACCTCAAGCCATGCACTTGAAAGGATATACAAATATAGGTCTGGAAACTCGTGATTAGCTTGGAATACTAAGAAGATGCAAGTCTGTCTAGTCTATTAAATATCTCCCAAGTATGTTCATGGGAAATTGCTACTGAAATGATTAGGCAGTTGCTAGATTTGTTGTTTGCAAACCATTAGAGTTGTCTGACCCTTCAAAAAGGTACAAATGAAATTTTAATTCCTGGGGTAAATATATACATTTTCACCAAGTTTATTTAAACAAAAACATATAAAAAATAGACCTTTGAGGAGAGTTCACAGCATTCATCACCCTCTGATTTCCACCCAGCACTGCAATAGAATAGATATCACTCGTGATGGTTGCTGGGAATTGCTATAGTTAGCTAGTTATAGGTTATATTGTCATGCACATGTACAAGGAGGGAAAACTTAAGTAAGGTATTCATCCCGAATTGTCATGCTCCCTCATATTTAAGAATTCAACTGAAGAATCCTAAACTTGTTTTCCTTTATGTATCCATCTTCCCCCCTGAAACAAATGGGATTTTTACTACTGATTTGCAAAGGTACACAACAATGGCTTCAATGCTTTGCATTTAATAAAATAAGGAAGCAGTTAAGGATTTAAGATTTGTTAGAGTTTTAATTTTTGCCTTCCTTCCAAAGCAATGTGAACTTTTCAGCCTATGCACTAAAGATTGAAGTTCCACAAAGATAAAAATGGACAATGTTTCCTTAGCAGACAATTTGTCACATAGCCTTTAAGTTTTACTAGCCTGGAGAGATATCCGACAACTAAATAGTGAAAGGAAAGTGAATGATTAGCTGGCAGACCTTCAGGCTACTGAAAGATAGTTTTAGTAGCCTGTCATGAAAATCTGTGGCCTCAGGCTGTGGGGCTACTTTTTATTTCCAAGCCTGTTATTGATTTTGGTATGAAGAAAATAATTTGGTATTGTTGCTTAAGGTGTCACTTGAGAAAGGAAAAAAAAAAAACAAACACACAAGAAAGAAAAAAAAAACCCAACCACATGTTTCATTTTTTATCAGTTTTTACTTCAAATTTACCTTTTTATTACAACGGGCATTGAACTGGTAGATGAAGGGCATTTACTACTTAAAGGTACTACCATCTTTATGAAACATGGCACACTAATCGAAAACACAAGTAAACTGAAAATTAAATTTAAAAGCCTATAATTTAGTATCTTCCTTGCCAGGAATGATGACTTTCATTTACGGAGGGAATCCAGAGCTGCTCAGGGTCAGTCTGATGTGTGCCGTTTTCAGGCCTATCGCAGAGGCTGATGGAGTTGATTAATTTCTTGGAACTCAGCTTTGTCTTCTCCAGCTCACTGAACAACTTCATTTCAGCTGATGAGTTCAAACAGGGGTCAGAGCAATCCTCATTTCTGACAATCCCACAAAATGGGAATTAATTTTATGAGTTAGTACTATTGCATTCAAAACTAAGCAGAAAGCAGTCAGCTAACTTAACCAAAGCAGGGAAAGAAATATTCCATTTGCGAAAACTACTACGATAGACTGAACTGTCTTAAAATACAGGAAAATATTTACGTTAGCCAGAGAAAATGATTAAACATCCCACAGAATCTAACGTCTGAAAACCCGTTTAAGGTTCATGTCAGAGCAAACACTTAAATTGTAGCTGTTGCTCTTCATCATTATTTAAAAAAGACATTCAGGTGGATTAAAATGAGTTAGAGAGAACTGAAAGATGCAGAGCAATGAGGAGAGCCTACCTGCTTTAGAGGTAACAAGACTACAAGCTCTTATTTTGTTTCAGGAGCTGCTGAGACATAATAAAGCAATGCTGGTCATGTAAGTAGTAATGGCACCTAATATTATGAGCATTGATATTCTTTTTCCAAAGCAAGCATTTCACAACACAGTCTTCAGTCTTGCCACTCAAAGGTGATTAAATACAAATAACATTACTAAACAAATGCAATTTTGAAAAACAATATACAAATGACACTCCCTAACCTAATTGTATTCACATCTTTCAGATACTACTGGGACTTATTTAAATCATTTTTTACATCATTTGCATAGAATGATCTAGAACTATTCATATCTGATATAAATACAGAAGCTAAACTTACATATTAGAAGAATTTGCTAAGGATGTTACCTCTGATATTGTTCCTCCCAGTGTCCTGGTTTGGAAAACCTGCAATATCTGAAATAACTCCTAGACATGCAGAAGAGGTTTTCCTCTTTCAGTGTGCTGGAGTGTGGTTGAACAGCAGAGATCAGGAACAAGGACAGCACCATATCCAGCAGCAGTGAATGTGAGTTTTCTCAAATAGATAATTACCTCTTCTTGATTTGATGTAGAAAAGTTAAAACACAGCCTTAAAAACTGATTTTGTTCAAGTCACATGGTTTCCTATTTATATATAATCTGAGTACTGCAACAACAAGCTAGAAGCTGTACATTTTTCTGTTTCACCCGGTTTCTGATGCGAGTGCAATATTTGACTTGTACCTCCACCAGCTCATAAACAAAAACTATTATCTTGTTCCATTCTTCAAGGTACAACATAGGTCTGGATGGATGGCATGATAGAAGTAGACAGAAAAGTCAAATACAGTGAAATTACAAAGCTCACATTGTTGTTACTTTGATGTTTTAACTTTTGTCCAATTTTAAACGGACCTATTTATTCATTCTTCAACTCAGTGGTTCCAAAAAACACAACATCCAAAAAAACATCAATCCAACATTGATTATCTAGAAGGCTAGAGTCAGAAATACTATCTTGAATAAAATAACCATGGTCATGGATTTATCCTGCCAGGAAATTATCTACTTCTATGCATTGACAAACAACATATAAATGAGGACAGCTTCTCTAACTCAAATGATGTGATGTGAATTTTTTCAAACATATGTTACAATTTCTAGCATCTTTTGAATATTTTTGTTTAAATTATTTTAAAAGTTCAAACCACTTAGAAGTCTAACCACTGAAATGACATCAGTACCAATAAATATTGTTGCATTTCTTTGTATTTTCTATATCTTTGATGTGCAGATTTTCATAATAATTTCAATAGACGATGTTCAGATATCAGACTAGTTTTGCCAGATTGAAAATCCCTAACATGAAGCATCCAAGTCAGTCGTTACTAAACCGTACATGGTGGTACACGTAATAAGAACATTTGTCCCACGAGATTCCTAACTGATATCTTAGACTTCTCTTAGAATTGACCAAATGCTGTATTCTGCAGGAGCAAATATTTGTGTAGTCCATAAAAGTTAAAAAGGTATAATTTTTTAAATACATAATTTTGTCTGTTTTTCTCGTTCCACGCAACACATGTAAACAAAGTCAGCTTTTCAAGGGGAAAAATAGTTTGGGAAAGAAAAATTTAAGAACTTCAGCAAATCAGGTAACCATTGGATTTTTTTCCACAACAATTTGAACAGACAATACAATTATATTTGTAAAAATCTGGTTTGAACATCAGACGCTTTATTAAATATAACAATTTGTCCTTCTGCTTGCACTATCCCCCCCATTAGTTTATAACTGGATCAAGAAAAATGCAATATTCTACCAATTAGTCTATCTAATGATTGACTCCAAAAGCAACCAAAAATCCCAAGAGTTGTTTACTTATGTTCATTTCATACTAACACTTTAAGTGTTGATAAAATTCTTATGAAAACAGAAGATAAAAACTTGTGTTTTAAATGACATACCAGAAAAGAGTCTAATCTAAAGATTTACTATTCAAATCAGATAGAATGTTGCTCTGGTGTCTTCTATTTAGAGGCTTATCTGTATATGTTATTTGTATGGGAAAACTGTTTGGTCATATATTTCTTCGGATTTATTCCTAGCTTTCTAACTATTGCATCCGGCCAAACCACTTTGGGGGAGGGGGGGGGCGGGAAACCAAGCAAAAGTTACTCTGTCAGTGAGGAAGTCTCTGACAGAGTTTCTCTCTGCAAAACACACAAGCCATAAATGCTTAAAAATCATAAGTGATACTGAGATGCGCGGGTCAATCTTTTGTGTCGTTTTGCATAATTTTGCACAATCCTTTCTGTACAGGCACTAAACAAAGACACTAACTTTCTTTCCCAAGAGTTCAAGGAAGTACCTGTGCAGGCATTGATTTTTTTGTCTGCCCCTTCTCTCACCCTTTACTTGCCTAGGAGACAGGGAGAGGAGTTAGAGCTTTTGCTTATCTGTGTGGTGTTCTGGGTTGCCCTCTTAAATAGAGCTGACTCATGAAATTGCAAACCTTGGGTTCAAAACATCAATCACTTTGCTGTGAGGAATAAATGAAACATTTTCCAAGTGAACCCTTCCAACTTCCATTGTTTTGTATATTGAAAGATATGGCAAATCAGTAGCTCAGAGCTAGAAGACAAAAGAATAATTTCTGCTGTCACCAATGAGTACAGCAATTGTTGAAACACAAACTCTGTGCTGGCGAAGTACATGGAGCTTAGGAGTTTTCATTCAATAGCTGATGTTTGACACTAACTCATGTAAATCCTCTAAATCTCTTTGTCCAATGAAGATGAGATCTTGACACAGATCTTATTAGTAGCTGAGGTGAATGATACGATGTTTTTAATTGATAATTGCTTTTACATTCTCAGGTATTTCACTCAGAATAAATTACCCCATTGTCATTCGCAATGAAACAATGAAACTGTGGATAATAGCTTAAAATGTCACTATGACAATGAACCTTAGCTACTTAGAAGTGAATTTTCCTGTAAGTCTTATTTAAATAGAAATACTTATCATTTGGATAGCAAGACTAGGGGAGCTAAAGTCAGAGCAGGGTTTAGGTCCACTACAGAAGCCTTGAAATGCTGCAAGTCACAATCCATGGCCTACAAAGATCATATGCTGGGCAAAAAAGTGGTACACAACTAATTTTTACTTTGTATTACACATAGAATCTCCACCACCAAAGGTATCATCCTCTTCAGGAAAAAAAAAAAAAAAAAAAAAATATCCATTTTGAGGAAGGTATTGCTCATTTTTCTTCAAACCTCTCCTATTCCTGGATTTATTTCAGTAATTAAGTATCCCATTTGTAACAGCAATTACTAGTTATCAGATTATAAACAATAATGATTTAAAAGTACACAGAACACTGAAAGTCGATGGGGAGATTTATCTGATCCAGTTCTGCAAGTGGTAACACACTTTGCAAAGCTAAAATCTATCTTTCTACACTAAGATTCCTGGCTACCTCTCCTTCCAGCATGTGCAAAACTTTCACACTTCCTCTGCTCTTCCAAGTAATGGGATGACAACTTACGTTTTGCTCACACTTATCCAAAGTGCATCTAACCTTAAAAAGCCTTACTATGATGGTTTTACCTTTTTTTTTTTCCTCAATAAGGGAGGAAGTTAGGCTACTATAATCCAGAGTCCTACTATTTAACCAGATTACAATGCTGTGTCATTTCTTTAGTGATGCAGTGATTCCTCAACATTTGGTATTTTCTGTGTTAGAATTAAGTCAGACTTTGAGTGTTATAGATTAAAACAGTTTCCAAATCCTGGATACCTTGAACACAAGGCTTACTAGCAATGTAGTTTGCCTTTTGCTTGATGCAATTTACTTCAAACTCATGGGCACTGTTTATGTAATCTTCTGAGTAGTGCTGCTGACACTTAAAATCATTTGTGGACATACATACTTCTACATGATAATTTCTAAAATGAAAACTAATTACTCAAAGAATTTACACAAATTAGAATGTAAAGATAATTTGCAAAGGACGAGAGACTAAAAATTATACAGGCTATTCAAAACTAGCTATAGGATGAAAAATGAGAGTGACTATGTTCTCAGGTTTGATATATATACATTACATCTATTTCAGGCACTGTTGCTTCTGCTGAACTATGTATGGAAAGTTTCTAGCAGTCTTCTGGCTCAATATATGAAAGCAGCTAGACTTACTGAAGGCTAAATTAATACATAACAGCAAACGCTTCTGCATCAGCTACTTGCCACCTCTCCTTGTAACACAAGAAAATGGACAATACACATGGGAACAGTGTGCTATCCATTCAGAGGTCTTCAAATAGCATTCCTTAATTAATCCCCATGGGATACAGTTCTGAAAACTGGAGTAACTAATTTCTCTCATTACTGAGTTCTTCTCTATATTAACAGTACATTACACCAATGGGATGGCAAACTGTTACGAATTGGGATTTTTATGTTTATTTTATCATCCTTAATCCAGCCTTTCATAAACAAGACCTTACATACACCATGCTTCACTGGCCTCTCTCCATTTATGCCTAGAAAAGATAAAGCGGAGATTGTAGCTGTTGCGACACTGCTACCCAGCCCTAGGAATTCACTGCTAATCTGGCAATCTGACCTGAAGGGACCAGTTTTATGGAGAATGTAATTTAGTCGTTATGTCCATTGAGTTTTAGGTTTATCTCAGCCTCTCAGCAGCTTCACCCCAGATATTGTCAGTTATAAAGTACTGAACGGTTCTCATGAATTAATATGCAGGCCCTGATGCACCTGGCCATGACACTCTGAAGATGTTGAAAACTAAGACCTGGGACTTGCACTGCTGCTGAAAGTCAAGTGATAGCCAAGAGAAGATATGAAAATCCTGGGAAAAATGTGTAGCTTCGCCAGCCAATGGAGATCAAACCTGCATTCTGCAATGGCAAGAGCTTATGAAGATCCTTCATCAAATTTAAAGACTCATCCCAAATATAATTACTACCAAAGAACACAATAAAGACTACCTCTAGGGAAGAAGCTCTGTCAACCAAATAAACTAGATTTCTCCTACAAATAGCAGGTATCATTATCCTTTCTTAGACTTATTGATAACTGAATGTGCAAAATAAATGGTAAATTTGATCTGAGAAGATCCTGTGGAAAATAGATTAAAACTTTTTTTAAAAAAAGGCTTTGAATAATTAGACCGCTTCATGTTTATTTCAGCAAATATCAGACACAAAATTAAAGAAATAAAAAAAAAAAAACCTTGCAAACCTTTTGATAACAAAAATATAGTAAACCATCCAATATTGGGTTTATAATAGGCTTATTTAAAAAAAAAAAAAAAAAAAAAAAAAAAAAAGAGGAAAAGAATAGTTCGGACAAGGTAAAACCAGTAAAGCCCCAAATTTTCATTTTGAATTGTGTTCATTAGGCATGTGCTATGTTACATTTTGTAGTTTTATATAGTTGCCAGACACATACATGCCTTTCGGCATTTACTGTAGCCCATTTTTATTTGTGGGCTTTTTTCAACTTATTATCATCTGTAAATTGACATCAAAGGTGTCACAGAGTCACAGCATGGCTAATATTGGAAGGGAGCTCTGGACGTCATCTGGTCCAATATCTCTGCTCAGGCAGGGACACCTAGAGCAGGTTCTGATGGCCTTTGAATATCTCCAAGATGGGAGACTCCACAACCTCTCTGGACTACCTGTGCCAGTATTGCCTGATGTTCAGATGGAGTCTGCTGTGTTTCAGTTTGTACCCATTGCCTCTCATCCTGTCACTGGGCATCACTGAAAAGAGCCTGGCTGCATCCTCTTTGCATCCTTCCTTCAGGTATTTATATACATTGATGAGGTCGCTCCTGAGCCTTCTCTTCTCCAGACTGAACAGTCTCTCAGCATCTCTTTATATGTGAGATGCTCCAGTCTCTTCATCATCTTCGTGGTTCATTGCTGGACTCCTTCCATTATGTCCATGTCTCTCTTGTGACCCAGAACTGGACCCAGCACTCCATGTGTGGGTCTAGGGCTGTCTAGAAAGGAAGAATCACCTGTCTTGACCTGATGGCAGCACTAATGCTAAATACCATTTGCCTTTTTTGCCACAAAGGCACATTGTCAGCTCATATTCAACTTGGTGCCCACCAGAAACCCAGGTCCTTTTCTGCAAAGCTGCTTTCCAGCCAGTCAGCCCCCTGGTATGTACTGGTGCCTCAAGTTTTTCCTTCCCAGGTGCAGGACTTGGCACTTCCCCTTGTTGAACTCTTCAAGAAACAGATATATGAAACAGTGCAAGCAAAACTCACAAACTAGCAAAATAAAACAAGTATAAAATAAAAACTTTCTTTTCCTTGAGTTACCACCCTTTACATGTGTGAAAAAGAAGCTGTATATCTAGTACACTGAGCATTTCAGAATATACGAAATGGGGTAGCGAACACCTTTCCACATCTTAAGTGTACCTGATATTCCTTTGTTGACCAGCACGCATTGAGGATTCAGGACACTTAAGCCCCTTCATGTCCTCTGCCTGAAAGAGGCCAGACTGTCATTTTCCATGGGATTTAACCATGAGAGTCAAACAAACCCATGTCGTCAGTGCTCTTTGCCACATAGCTTGTCAGCTTCCCTCTGTGCATTTGGGAATCCCTTTCTGAAGATTTTGCCTCCTGTAATGGATTTTATGGTGGACTTCCTAACGGGAGATATGGCTGCCTATTCCACTACCGATGTTGGGCTTAATCCAGAGGTTTTATGTACGTGGTCTTTGCCCTTTTACATATACGCACAGAAATATAACTTTACATATCCATATATAGATATTTATACATACCAACACAAATATTCTCTATATACACACCACATACTACAGGTGTGTGATATTACACACACAGCTATACATAAAAAGGCAGATGATTATAAAGACCTTAATTCTCTAGTTGCAGGTACAGCTATATATTTATATTTCTCTATAAGATATATCTAAAGGTTTACATTTACATCTAAGTATCTATCCTCAGTAATTGTAAGATTTTGGATATAGCTGTATTATGCTGAAGGAGACATCAGCAACACGTGTAGACCTCAGAAAGGAAGCGTAAAATTAATGTGCATCTTGCACTGATGGGCTATTTGCCACTTTAGCTCCTCTCAGAACAGTCAGGCCAGCAGGGACAAAAGCTCAACTGACAGCGTTAGAGCATGGCATCAGAAAGATGTAAATTATCACTGGTAAAAAGGAGGCTGCATATCTGTTTATACATCAGTGTGTGTTAAAGCACTGGGAAATACGACAACTGGTGTGCTGCTTATCCATTTTGTTTTCTGCATTGCTGATGTAATTATCACTTGCATAACTCATGCTCTTAAAACTCAGAAATTGTGGTTTGGGCATCAAAAAGAAAAAAAAAAGAAATATTTTTTTTAAGAAAAGGGAAAATGACAAATCTTCTAGCACAGGCTTTTGTTAGTTATGTGCCACGACACATCTTATTTTACTCAGAGGCTGGGGTTTTTTGGTTTTTTGTTTGTTTGGTTTGTTTGTTTGTTTTTGTTTTCTCTAAACTACTGGAGGAAGTAAAGCAGTATTCTTTCATTTTCATGTAATTTTTATTATTAAACTGAACAAGTAGGAATTGGAAAGCTGAGCAGACGGTTTCAGGGCACCCAAAGTAGCTTGTCTCTTGGACAGAAAGAATATTAGGCTGTGGAAAGTATTAATTAACAGTTATCATTTGTGGGAGTTCTCAGCAGTTGACTTCGAAAAGATCATTAGTCTCCTGCATAACATTTTTTGTTAATATTATTTTAAACTTAAGAGTAAATTTGGCAGTCTCCAGTGTAAATCAAATGCTGTTATAAGATGATAGATAGTACCATTGGAAGTCTTCATGACAGTAATACTAAAATGAGATATCGCCATATACCACTGTTGGGGTGACCAGAGTTTTGGAAAGTTAGAGAGGGAAAAAGACAACAACTCTTCCTCCACATCAATACACCTGCTCCAGAGCTGATCTGGTCTTTCTGTGGAGTCAGGCCCTGTTCCTTGGAAAAGTGCATTTACG
Organism: Caloenas nicobarica; assembly: GCF_036013445.1. Lineage (NCBI taxonomy): Eukaryota > Metazoa > Chordata > Aves > Columbiformes > Columbidae > Caloenas > Caloenas nicobarica. The sequence goes on along the minus strand of NC_088246.1, from coordinate 98,645,235 downwards.
ATGGAGATTACAGCACAAACTAGAGGTAAGGACACTGGAAGCACATCCTTCTCCAGCTGTCCTCTCTTTCAGACACTGTCTTCCACAGAATCTTAAGAGCAGTTTTTTATAAATTAGAAGGGAGATGAAAGGAACTAAATATTCATTTATTGTAGTATTTTCAAGAAAGTATGGAAAACAGTAAAGCTACTTTTATAGAGTGTAACATTTTCCCAGTAGAGGAAAGAAAATATTTTGAAAATTAAAACGTCATGAATGAATATTTAACATACATAAACAGAAGTCTATAAAATCTGTAACAGCTGTTTCAGATAAGATTTGTAACAACCATTTAGTTTTTCACAAGTGTGATAAAGTCTTCTGACAGAAGAGACATAATTCAACAAGTTAGTAAAACTCAACAAAGTGACTACTCCATTTAGGTCACAATGATGTTTTCAAGCACATAAACTTTCCCTGCATTCAGGGGACAGCTCTTACAAATCAAACTACATTCATAAATACCATTATGGGAACAAAGAGGGGGTGAAACAAAAACTGAAGTTTATTAAGATTGAAGTTGGAAAATGCTCATTTTTATTTTCCCTTGTGCTAATGTCTTTCAAAAGTAAAGAGTACAGAAGGGAAAAGTCAGCAAGTGACTAGCATGGAGAAACAGGGAAGAAATAAGTACGGACAGTGATCGAATTATGTTGATCATATCAGCAAAACAGCTATCATTGGCACAGGAGACCTGGGACCATCAGCCTGGGACCATCTGGCAGCGATCATTGCAGCGCCTGACATCAAGCAGGTAATGTTAACTCCACCACTGAAGGGGGGCTATGAACTATGATCAGAGATACAGCCCCATCAATAGACATCTATTTTCCTGCTTCGCCATAAATGTCAGTGTCCATAGACCCCTCAATTATTCAGTGTTCTGCTGAAGGTTAAAGGCTTAGAACTGATTTTATAAGCCAGTCTTGACACATATTATTTCCCCTGACCACACACGCACACACACACAAAATGCAGGCTGGGAATACCACAGCAGATAAAGATCAGCTGTAATTCATTTGTGATAATTAGACAAAAAAGGTGAGGAAAAAGCAACCTCACCTTAAGGTGAGGGAAAAGCAACAGATTTCATTTCTTTGGGAAAGATTCTTTGAAAGCAAAAGGCTAAACACATTTTACTTTTTGTTGTTGTTGTTCTTCCTTTTTTCAAAACCAACATTACAATTTTATGATGCACAAAATGGAAAACTTTCAAAAATGTCAGGTTTTGAAAAAGATTACTATGAATAATGTATTTCAATACAGCTTTGTCAAACTGTTCTATAGTACATACATTTGTAATTTCTTAACACTGAATTTACTGGGAAGTGACACTACTGTGCTTATGCTGTTCACACTTGTTTACAAATAGAGGCAGTCAGGCTTTGAGCTTCAAATTCAAGTGTCCAGATACTGACGTGACTTGCCTGAAAGCACTGGCAGGAAAAGTGTGCCATGTTAAAAATTCATAAAGAACACTGCTTTTTATTTCAAGAGTAACAGGAGCAAAAGGTTTTTGCAGTGCCCTGGGAAACAGAAAGTTCAAATATTGTGAAGTTGCAGGAGTAGATCAGAGCATACTATTCACAGTTAAAGCCTACAAGGCAGTTCTTTATAGTGTCTTGGGTGAGACAACTGAAGGAAAACTGAACCTTAGGAGCCAATTTGCTGCATTTTGTTCATTCTGTAAACTGAGCAGTTTTTATTATAGGATCATGAGCTGCAAGAACTGCATATTGAACAATGGAAAACTGTAACTGAATCTGTGTATTTCTAGGTTACCTAAACTTATGTTTCTACAACTCCTCCAAAATGTCAAATAGACCCGCAAAGGGCTGATACAACAAATTAGATCTTTGAAAATTCCAAGTGTCACCAATTATTGATCCCATAGCTGCCTACTTTTTCAGGTACTCTCATGTGGGAAGTAGCCATGCTCAGGTTCCAGACTAGGAGACATTTTTTGAAAAACTGTTCGTTTGCTCGAACTTCCCTTTAAGAGATGCATGCACTCACTTTGAGTTTTAGACCTAAAAGTCTACTACCTAAAGTGAAACATTTCTTTAGTCTCTTGTCCTTTTTATCCTGAAGTCTATACTGACTGTTAACAAAACTGTTATGCATCACATATCTTAAAATATCTTTAAATGAATATTCAGCAAAACAGCTTTGTATTTTAGACAGTTTCTGAACCAGATCCTTCTAGGAGAGACAAACAACCAGAAACACTTGTCAAATATGTTATTTCATACATTTAATTAATATCTATCAAATGTCTGTCAGATGGCTAACCGAATCCTTCGAGGAAAAATTAGTAGAGTAAAACCTCAGTGTTTGACAGTAGTCAAATTATGCAAAGGAGGTCCATCTGAAGCCTATGCATGCAAATAATGTAGTGCCAAGACAGCAGCATTGTGGGCAAAGCTCTCACACTTTTTGGAGGGAAATCAGTATGACTGGGTGACTATCTGAAGTGCCAGTACTCTAATGCATGCAATATGGGGAACAAACAGGAGGAATTAGAGATCTGTGTGCAGGTACAGGCTACAATCATACTGGGATCACAGGTAGGAAGACTTCCATGACTAAAATAGTACAATGGATGGGCACAGACCCCTTGGAAGGGCCGTCTGGGAAGTAAAGGAGAGGGAGTTCCCTCCGTGTGAAAAAATAGCAGGCACACATGAGGCTCTGCCTTGGGATAGATGACAAGCTAGTCAAGAGCTTACGGCTAGAGGGCAGACAAACATGGGTGATGTTGTCATGGGTGTCTGCTATAGGCTGCCTCAATAGGAAGAAGATGAGCCCTTCCGACAACAGGAGGAAATGTCATATTCATATGCCTTTGTCTTCATGAGACACTTTAATTACCATGATATCTGCTGGTAAAGCAATACAGCAGGCCACAAGCAATCTAGGGAATTTGTGGAGAGCATTAATGACGGCTTCCTAACACAGGTCATCAATGATTGGACAAGGGTAGGTCTTCTTCTGAATGTGATATCTACAAACAAGAAAGAACTTGTGGGAGATGGGAAGGTCAGGGAAATCCTTGACAGCACTGTTCATGAGATGATGGAGTTCAGGATCCAGAGAGAAGGGAACAAGGCAAAAAGTAGGATCACAGCTCTGGCCTTCAGTAGAGCAGATTTTGTCCTATTTAGAGACCTGCTTGGAAGACTTCCATAGAAGACAGCCATGGGGAGGAGTCCAGGAGAGCTTGTTGCTTTTCAAGGAACACAGTCAAGCTCAAGAATGGCTTACCCCCATGACCAGGATATAAAGCGAAGGTAGCAGGAGGCCTGCATGCATGAAGAAGGAGCTCTTGACTAAACTCGAATATCAAAAAGAAGTCTACAGAATGTGGAAGGAGGGTCAGGCAGCCCAGGACAAATGTAGAGACACTGCATGCTGAGATGAGTTTAAGAAAGTCAAAACTCATCTGGAGTTTGACTGGAGAATCTCCAGAGGTCCCTTCCAACCTCAGATATTCTGTGATTCAGTGATATTGTGAAATATTCACAGAAATGTCCAGCTTTCCCTAGTGCGTCTTACTGAAATTTTACCATTTTCTTCTTAGCCTCATTCAGCCTTCTCATTCCTTCTCCATCCTGTGTTACAATGTGTGTTTCCAGGTCATCTAGAACGTATACCTTCTGTACACACACATGCAATCCTAAAGTCTCCTACAGTTTCCCTACATGCTGACAGCCAGCATCCTTAACACCTGGTGAAATGTCAATACCCTAGTCCTTTCCAAGCTAAAATGAGTGTCATAGAGAGTATGTAAGATTCCTACGTCATGAGGCATCTATGAAGCAGCTCACTATCATTTACAGGGAAGCTTCTAGGAAAGGATATAATGCTGTGGTTTGTGAAGTTAACATCCAGTGGCTCAGGCAATGTACCAGACTTCAGAACTCAGTTCTTACAATCTCAGAACCTTTAGCAACACTGGAGTGGAACATCAACAACTTCCATCCCCCCTCCACTATGGCAGAGCTGCTTGATATTTTCATTGGTATTATATAATTGTCCAGTATGTTATGTCCTCCTCTTTTTTTTTTTTCCCCTGTCCTCCTCTCTTTTTTTTGCAAGTTTATAAGGGAAGTAGTTGCATTTTTTTCCTCATATCCTCTAGCCAGAAAGAGAAAGGACTTTGGTACGGCAAACCTTGGGATGAAGGCAACCTTTTTGTTATTCCCCATTGAAAACTTCTGTTGATTAACAATTTTTGGTGTATTTGCAAAACTGGACCCTAGACTCAAACTATATTTAAGGGTCTTGATGTAGGTTTTCCTTGCCACTGAAGATTTTTAAGCGTATTTTGCAAATGCATCAGTATAACAAGATGATTGGCTACTCTGTAAACCCCAAAACAGCATTGGTTTGATGCAGTATTCCTTTCTAATGGCATGATACATATAAACAGCTGAATTGGAAAACTGAACATCCTGAATTCACAAAACAGGTGACCACAAAACTTTCTTTTTATGCAAAATCCTATTTTGATTAATTTTGGTTGGATGAATAAGCAGTCCCCTGCAGTCTCTTCTTACACACCACATCTGTAGGCTCCACTTAATACAGCTTTCCACTTCCAGCAATAGATATGCAAGTGTTTTTCTCATATCTTATTCAAGCCTTTTGTTTCTCACTGCCTAGCATTCTAGTCTCTGTTTTTCACTCTCATCAAAGCAAAAAATCCAAGGTTCCTATGGGTCTGCTACAGCTGCATGCAGCTACAGCAACGACTATACAAAGTCTTGAAGGTCAAACATCACTTGAGTACAAGTTCAGTGCCTATTAGCTCAGATTTTAATGCTACCTTTATTCAACAAGAACATTGTGGAAATTCTCCCTGTTAGGCACTGTAACACTGCAATAGAAAAAGTTCACCTTTTTAAAATTAGCATATGTATAAGTCAAAATGTTCATCTCTAAAATGCTGCCACAGTAAACAAAAACTGTCCAATATCTCCCAATGAGTAAGAAGGTAGGGAGATGCAATTGCAAATAAAGTGCCTTCCACTTATTAAATACATACAATAGTGTAGAGTTAATTCTTGTAAAAATTAGATGTATTGTCTTTGAAATTTACTCATTTCAAATCATATCAGCCTTTTTATCAGGAAAAGACTTTATCAAGCTGATACTAAAATAAACCATTAATTGTGTGATGATCATTTTCAGAAGATGCAAAATGGTTTAGACAATATATTCTGCTGCTTGACTATTCTTGTTCATTTATAGAATACCATTAGAAAATCTAAATCAAATAATGATTTATCTAATAAGAAACAAGGGACAGACATAGGATTTATCATAGCCTATATCATTCTGGATCTAGTAAAAAAAGCAATGTACTTCACTATTCTGAAAAAAACTACATGCTTTATAAGAAGTCCCTGATGAATTAATCAATATGTGCATAGGCAGATCCCTAAGGCAGAAAGAAAAGTGAGGAAATGGATAATACTTACATCTAATAGGGATTTTGGAAGAAAATGGTTTTGTTGTCTTTTCTCCTGTTTCAAATATATTAAAAAATGCACTGAAACAAAACAAAATTCAACTTCTTATTTGGATTGTTATCAGCAAATGTTCTAGGTACTGACATCCTGCTCCTCTCTTACTTGGAAACACAGGTTTTCAACTGGACTTTGGATGCTCAGACTTCCAAAACCAGAAGTTTCCTTTTGCCTGAATTTTAAGGGGTCATTGCCAGATCTTTTCACGTGACCAAAATTTAACCTGAAATAAATTACTCATTACAATTTTTTTCTCAGTTTCAATACATTTTTTCAGTTCCTGAAACTATTAATCAGATTTCTTTGAACTCTCCTTATGCTTGAAAACAAACATGGCTGTTTTCTTTATATTGGCTGCTTCCTTTTATTTCTCTACAGGGTTTTGACTTTTGAAATTATTTTCTTTTATCTTAATGATTGCAGTGAATGTTAATAAAATTTTCTTTTGTGGATTACTTAAATTCAGGGATGACTCTGACTATCTTAATATATATATTTAACTCTCTAGGGATAAGTCCATCCAGAATCATATTCTCAATTGCTCTTATTTCTTTTGTATACAGGAATTTTAAATTATATATATATATCCACTAATTTCCTTTTTCTTTTCACCGTTCCAGTGTCTAATTCCTAATTTTCAACTTCTTAAATTGTATTGAACTTGCTCTGAAAACAGTTCTTCCCTTGTTAAATCTTTCCTTGTGTACTTGCATTCTACAATCCTTCTTCAGAATAATATTGTAAACAAATGGGATTATCTCCCCATCCTCAGTGTCCTTGTAATTTGATGATAGAGACAATAGATAATTTATAAACTCAGAGATTTCCCATTTCAAATGATTACCAATTACTGTTGGGGGTATACTGATACATCACATCTTTTTGTCTCTAATATCCTTTTATACGCATTACAAAAAGCCTGAAACATACTTTTATGTTTCAGATACTACTTCAGCTTGCTACTCTAGAATAAGATCTATTACCTAATACCTAATGTCCTAACAGAACATATGCTTCCTAGAGATTAGCTCTGGCAGTTTAAAAATAGTTGATAAATTGCATATGCTTCTTTTGTCAGCATGCCCATATCAATACATTCAAACCTACATCAGACCTTTCCACACATTTCCTACAGCAGGTCCAAGACACTCCACAATGAGTTCTGCTACAAGAAAGTAGCCAAAGAATAATCTCTATTCAGGACAGCACTTAAACATATTTAACCTTGAATGTCTGTCTCGTAGACTTCAACAAAAATTAAAATGCTGACGATCCATGTGGAATAGCCTTAGCTGTTACAACTGACTCTGTATTGTACATGTGCTCCTCTACAAAGATCCATAAGTATAAAATGTTGTTAAGACAGCAAGTGAAATGAAGTGTCTAAAAGACAAGTTTCATCAAAGAGTAAAGAACAACAAATACAGCATTATGGCATAAGCCCCCTACGTCACTGAGCCTAGTATTACTCACAGCCCGACTCTAGTCCTAGATACTGAAAACACTTGGCAAATCAAGTTCAATCAATAAATGACTTCTGCGAGGATCACAGATATTTATTTCCCTTTTGGCTAAATGTTTCTTTTGTTATCATTGATCACATTGGGTGCAACGATTGAGTTATCGCAAATTCTAGCTGATTAATCTTGTTTGAGTATCCTGCTTCAATGGACCTGTCAGTCACCTTTTTTTTTTTTTTATTACTTCAGACAATTCTTGAGTGTTCACTAGTTTTCAGGATGCTTCTCCTAGGTTCAGTGTAGTGGGAAGTATGACCAAAATGTGTTGTGCCCTTCAGTGTACGAAGATAAAAAACTTTCTTTATTCTCAAATGTTCTTTATTTTTTTCACAGTTGCATCTAGAATTACTGTTGCATATGGGCTGAAAATGCAAAATTATCATTTTAGATTAATAGTTAGAACCATCTGAGTAAATCATTTGGCTAATATCATACTCCATTACTTTACAAATTGTTCATCAGATTAACTGCCTAAAGAACAAATAACAAAGGAAGAGCTGAGACAAACAGAAAGGTATCTTCTGTTCTCCTATTTAAGAAAGGGGCTGTTGCAGAGAACTCCCTGCAAGCTGGAGAACTTCCCTTGCTGCTTATGAGACTAGTACTTGTTCAGTAAAGCTCCAAATAGGAATGTCTTGTCATAAAGCACAATCTCATATGCAATGTTGATTCCACCCTGGATTCCAGAACACCTTAAAATGAATCAGTCTTGCTTTGCAGATAAGATTAAAAAAAAAAAAAAAAAAAGACAAAACAAAAAATACAACAACAACAAAAAACCACAAACACCTAAAATAGTAAAATACAAAATACATCGCACATTTTCAGTGCCTGTCCAGTAGAGCCATTTATCATGAGCCCTGTCTGCCCATTTTTTCACATGGTTTCAGGACCACAGAATATTGCCACTGAGTGTTGATGTAGTTCATCGTTTCAAGTAGTATCTAGCTTTGTAATGAGTGTGAAGCTTCCGGAGGAAGATAAAGCCACCATTTGTATTTTTTAGTAAAGTAGCAAACAAACACATAAAAGATTAAACCAGTTAGGAAACAATGAAGAAATTTCCCCTGCACCCCTTTCTGCTTCCACCTCATCCGCCCGAAAAAAACCCACAGAACCTACCTGGCAATTTTGCCTCCTACTGATAACAGAATTTTCAACTTTCATGTTCCAATCTATCACACAGGAGTCTTCAATAAAAACACTTAAACTATTATGGGTACATCAGACTGTTGCTACTGCTTGGAAAAGTTTTTAATCTATTTCTGGCAGAGATTGTGTTCCTAAGTAAGTAAACAAGTTTATGCTATCACATCACCTTGCTGTTGATAAATCTTAACACATTTCTTCTACCTTGTTTCTAGCAGAAAATGTTTAAGTTATAGTGCCTGTGTTGAGCTGAATATTTATGGGATGCCACAACTCTACCTGAATCATCAGTTTCCTCATCTTCAATGGTCATGTGGATTATAAAAGTCTCTGAATAGACATCTTCAGCTGGGATTCAAACCTTCTTCTTCTTTCAACATACAGAATCTTCCTCACCTTTTGTTTATATCTGCATTTCAATGCAAGAGATCCCTTTCTGTACTTTGCATGACAGAATTGTAAAACTGATCAAAATATTTTGGCTTTTCCTCTGGCCTTGTTTACCTCTCATTAAGTTTTGCGAATGCATCAGTATAAATGTTTCAGCACAAGAGTTTTGTATTGTTTTAGTTTTACTCTGCCAGTCACTGTATATACCTCTATTTCCTCCTTCTCAGTTATTCTTGTCAATTCAAGTGTACGTTTCTTATGTGTGTAAAAATAGAGACAGTAGATCCCAGTAGTGATGCCTAAAACTTTATATTCCATCTAACGATGAAGGCTGATATGATCACTAATTACCTCAATGAAAAGACAAGGTGTATTCTTATGAAACTTTCAGATATCACAGCTGCAGTACGTTGCCCATATTTAGAAAGATCAATAATTCTACAACAAGCATTGGAGAGTATTATTAACTGTCTTACTCAGACAAAATGCAAAATCACAACTTCCATGGACAAATTAGAAGAAACTTTGCTACAGATTGGAGTCTCACTAACAAAACCAAAAGGGCACTGAATGTAATTGGTGATAAAGCAATCTAAATGCCATATAGTCATGAACAATTTAATCCCACAAGGCAGCAGGCAGGGTATTTTAGGTAAAGAGAATGAACAATTAATTCTATTGTACAAGTCTTTATTAAGACTTCATTAGAATATCAGGATCATTTCTGATTAGCTATGTTTAGAATGGCAATTTCAACGCAAAAGCAGCCTACTCAAATGATAAGGAGTTTTAGAGAACAAATCTTAAAAGAGACTAGTGAAACAGAACTTGGATATGATTATTTTCTATAAATACACTTACTTGATGAACATAATGGAAATATAAGGATTGTCAAAACTAAATATGCTTGTACAAGATCAAAAGAAAGAAAAGAAAGTAAAGATTAGTCATGGATATATCTTCCCAGCAAATGAAAAGAACATTTCTAACCATTAGAGAAGAAGTTCTGGTGCATTTTTTTGAATGATTCAATGGAGGCATGGAACATACATTGAGTAAAGATGATATTTGAAAACATTTGCTAGATACCATGTGGTCACCAAAATAAAAGCAAAGAATGTTTCTTAATTTTACATACTCAGAACCTGAGCTTCTTACATGTGTAATACATATATATATAAAAAAATATGTATGTTTATACACATACTTGCATATATGTATTCTTGCAAGCCTAATGTTTGAAATGTTATATATCCTGTACTTAAAATAATTAAATACATAGTTTGTTTTATTTGGCTATGACACTGTACTGAACAGACATGTTCACTGAGCTGGTAAGATCTAGAGATTTTTCTTGAACAATCATAGTGCATCCAATTAAAAAAAAACCTTTAAGAACAGGATCAACTCAAAGACGAGGGTATGTAGTCTTGTTCTTGGGTAACACTTCTCCTAGCTTTGCTAGGTTTCTATGGATTTATCCTAAGACACATGCAATCTTGAGCAACTCAGCAAAGCTATTCCAGTGTTTCATCCAGTTCATCAATGAAAATGTTTAAGTACTCAAAAAGCCTCTTCAGGTGAATATCTGCTCTGGTGCCTGGAGCACCTCCTCCCCTTCTTCTTCACTGACCTTGGTGTCTACAGAGTTGTTTCTCTCACATATTCTCACTCCTCTCTTTGGCTGCGGTTGGAGCCAGCTGGCATTGGCACTATCAGACATGGGGGAAGCTTCTAGCACCTTCTCACAGAAGCCACCTCTGTAGCTTACCCCCCCTGCCACTACCAAAGCCATGCCACACAAACCCAAGATATCCCGTCATTACAAATATGATTCAGATGAAGTTTGGTTTTCCTGTTTTCTTTTCACGTGAATCTTAATAGCCTGAAAAGAGATTTGATGATGGCAGAACAGCATACACCCATTTAGCCAAGTTCTGGCACCAGGAGAATATGGCTGAAAGAGGAGAAGTTTCTCTGCAGACTATACAAGTCTGCAAGGAAATCTGGGAAACTCAACTGAAACGTGGGCCAGATCATAAAGCTGAAGCAGTCAGTCTGACTGATGTCTAGGTCATAAACGTCCGCTTGGTGGCCAAAATATATCAAACTTTCAACATGCCAATAATGACCAGAATGAATATGACCAAGTGTGGACCCATGTGTGAGATTCAAGGTCTTTTGCCCCAAAGCAAAAGGTTTCTGCAGAGAAGTTTAGCCCTGTCTGCACCAGCATCAGTGAACTAGGCAAGAAATCTTATTTTGAAGAGAAATCTCAACAACCATCTTAGGTGGAAGGCCACTACTTGAGCATTAAATTTTGAGTCTTTCAGAGAGAAATTTCTGTCTTTACTTTTCAGTTTAAATGAGTGTTCATGCAGGCAAACATATTTCGAAGATCTTCTAAATTACCCGAATGAGAATCAGCTCCCCTGTCACTCAGGTTTATTTTCCCTAGTATTTTTGAAATTGTACTGCTGTTAATGTTCTCATTGTTCAGAAAATCTTCTCTGGTAATAGGCACTGAAGTTTCAATTTTAAAAAATGTGGAAAAGATGCACAACTTTTCATGAAGAATGAGGAGGCACAGAAACTTCTTATTTTACATTAAGGGTGCAAGTAGACCTATTTGCCTAAAGACGAAAAATGGCAGCCCTGAGAAACTTCCCAGCAGTATCAGCTTTTGCATAAACATTATCATGAATTTGCCTCATAAATGTGTAGGTATTGCATCACCACAGTGAAGAAATGAGGAACAGGAGGGAGAAGAAAACCGCCGTACAACAGAATATCTCACGTGACAGAAGAGAGGATGAGATATAGCCAGTGATATGTATTGCTTCATAAATAACTGGTCACTTGCTGTGTGCCTCAGAGAGAAGAGATGAACAGACAAAAAGGAGCCTTTGGAGTTTCCTAGTGTGACATATGAATGTTTTGCTATTGCTCTGACCAGGAGCAAGGAAGACTGTCCATACAGTCTTGCTGGGTATATGGTTCCCTGTGTGTTATTGGAAACGGCCACCAAAAAAGCAAGAAGCAACTTGGAACATGTGTTTGCTTTGACTGAACTGTAACAGATACTAAACTGTGTCCCAGCATATTTTGATAATAACCTCCCCATTATATTAGTCATTAAGGAAACTTGAAAATACCAGTTCACAAACTAAACAGAATAACTCTTCTCCATTCCAGACTTTTGCTACAATTAGAGTAATTTATTTTGGGGAAAAGCCAGGAAAATATAGGGGGTGGTAAGTCTGAAAGAAAGCAGTAACAATTAGATCACTTCTGCTTCTGCTTGCTGGGTGGGTCCTCTGAATGTCAGCCTCATTATTCTGGACGTCAACTCCAGGCAGCAGCTCCCAAACGCTGTTCCAACTGGTGGCCTAAATGGCAGTCCCAGTTTTACATTCTTTCTCCAGTAATAGTGGCAGGCTATTGGGAACTTCTTTTAGTTTGTAATAAATTTCAGGAGCACTAGCTTGAGAACAATGTTTGAGGCTTACGCCAACACAGACTGGCAGATAAATGCTTCAAATCCTCAATTTCATTATCACTTCTGAAAGTCTGTAGGCTTCAAGTCTTGTTCACGGGTGGGAAAGAACCCAGGCATTCTGAGGTGACAAGGACAACTTATATAAAACTTATACGATCTCAACATCTCTGCATTGCTTGCTACACCAGGGACTCTAAGCCCCTCACAGACATTAAAGCAAGCATCTTCATTGTGGTTGCATTAAAGACGGAATCTTTCTGTGAGGTCAGCTGGGATCCAAAACATGGACAAGTTAAGTGAACAGACAACAAATCTGTGGCAATGCCAGGAAATCATGTTGTAATTCTCAGTCCTTAGCCACAAGCACAAGAGTAATCTCCTTGTACATTTCTGGTAGGAAAAAGAGGGGCGGGGGGGCGCTCAGGGAGGGAAGGTCCCTCACAGAAGCCTCTTCATTCTTGTTTAACATGGATTTTATCATGCATGGAAACAACCATTCCCTTTTCTCATGTAGACTGCAGCAGGCTGTTGAACTTAGTTCCTGACAAAGTGCTTATACAACATGTAAAGCTGGGCTGTTTGCAACAGGAGATTCAGACCTCAGGCCCATTCAAAATGCAGACTCTGTTTCTTACCAGCAGCTATGCCTCAAACACTAACAAATCCTCATGTCTCTCATTTGTTTGGAGGGACAGCCAGTACCTTCAGCCAAAGGAGGTTGATCCATGGCTATAACTCAGTCTGTTATGAGCAAAGGGCAAACCCTTCCTCAAGTTATTATTTCTGTTAGTTTAGCTAAAACGTGGTTAGGCAGTCACACCTTGTCATGGGCACTTTGTAGCTGACAGAGCTGCCTCTCCACTGCTCAGCAGTGCCATAATCTGTCCAGTTGCACCTCAGTCCTCATGCATGGACATTGTGGTATAGGAGCTTGCAAGATGAAGGCACAATAATCAAATGTATTTCTCCTTATCACAACGTTCCTATTCGGGGCAGGTTTACCACTGTGGCTAGGGTTGCTCTCCTGATCACTGTTACTTTCCTTCTCTGAACTATTTAAACGAAATACATTTGAACAATATAAAAACATCAAAAGAGCATATTTACTTTGTGTTAACATTTTTATGAAGTCCAGCTACCATGGAGAACTGAAAGAGTCCAGAGTAGAAACACATTAATTGAGCCATAGTCGTCAGTTTCCTTTATTTTCTTCACTTGTCACAGCAAAGGCTAGTCCAAGCCCAACCCTAACACGTCCATTCAGTGTCACAATCCTGCTGTCATGCTACGGCTACAGGAAGGACTAACAGGTTACTTCCCTGCCTGTGTTCTCCATCCTTCCCCACACAAGATACATGGTGGGTGAGAAAATATTCCGAGTTCCTATCCTCCGTGGAGACAGAGATGTACACTAGTGGATGGATACATTAGCAAGTCCCAAACCATGCTTGAGGTCTACATTTCTGCAGGGGTGACTCTACACTGCCCAAATGCTGGTTACAGTGTGGAAGACTCACTGCAGTGAATGGACTCTTTACTTTGGCTCAGAACGCAACTTCAGTTTTCTGTGCAGTATTACACTTTCCATGGTGCTATTTTGTTTTAAGGCTTCTCTTGAGAAGCGGTGTAACTGAGTGGTGAACGTGGCTGTGAAGTTACCTGTATCACCTAAATCTGGCTGAATCTGGCACTCCTGCAATAAAGCTGTATTAAGTAAGATGCCAGAATGCAGTTTTGGCACCTTACTAAAAAAAAAAAAAAATCTTTTTGTTCCTGAATAGCCATTTTTCCCGGTTTAGCATTAGAGCATTGGCACTAGCCAATGGCTTAGCACTGGTAACAGGAAGGCATAGAAACATCCTGGTTTACTGGAGGAGGGAGGGGACAGGGAAGGCCTGAGCTATCGCCACTGGCTCACCGGACGAGGAAGTGTTTACAGTGCCTTTAGCCAAGGCTGTGCACAGCTACGCCTTCATTTCTGCTCTTCTCCTCATCTCCTCCTTGGGCCATATGGTATCCTTGCACATGTGGTAACCTTTAGCACATACTTAGGAATACTACTTCTTGCAAACAGCCACAAAGTCTATGACTCTATGGATCTAGAGAATTTAATAATAAGAAGACAGAAAAATAAAAACAAAAACAAACAAAAAAACCCCCACAAAACAAAACAAAAAAACCCCCACCACACTAGCTGTAAGTCAAAGCAAATGTAAACACAAAATAATACTCTTAGATATGTAGTCACACACTTACGAAAACCACAAATAGGGTATTTAGGCATAACTGTCTCCTGCAGTCAACAAAGGGAACAAAAAAGGTGTCAGATGAAGGGAAGGATACAAGTCCATATTTGTCTCAGTCATTAAGCAACAAGCTTCTAAAAGAGAAAGCAAGCCTATTTTAGAAGTTAAAACTTCAGTGAATTCCAGACTGGAATGAGATTTTACGTGGCAGGTGCCCCTATGTAAGAGGAAGTCAGCATGACTTATCAAATCCGTTTTGAGTATTGCTCCGCGTAAGTGCCATTTCAAAAGATTCACTGGCTATGTAGGCTTTTACTATCAGCATATTTATTTCACCCCCTAAATGAAATCCAATTTGAGGCTATTAATATTAATGTGCTGAGATAATTCTGATGATGAATTAATAAAACACTTGGCCTCTCAATATGCTGTTTGCTCTTACCATTTAATGATGCTCTTAACTGGAAAAAGGAAGAGATAGAGGAGACTCCAGCAGGAGCCTGAAAATTAGAAACCACTTCATTGTTTTTAGCTTGCCACTTTAATGGCAATCAATAGCATTGATTTTGGACTAGAAAAGTATTTACTAAATCTTTATCATGTGCTACAATGCCTATTTAGATTCCTTAGGCATAATCTGTGTGTAACACCTGCTTAGAGTACTTTGACTACTTAATGAGAATAAATTAAAAAATATTTAATGTATTTCTCTAGTTTGCTGGAGATTTTACCCTATTTCTTATATTTATCACAAATATTGGGTTTTTTTGCAAAACAATTCTCCTGACATTGAAAACACAGCTGTACCTTAGAAAAATCAGATGACATCAACAGTTTCATTCCTTTACAAGAGGAATTTCAGTTCAATGAACATTTTCGTTCAGATAAGGCTAATTCTCCTACCTCATTATGCTAGAATAGATTTCCATTTGAATAACTGAACTCAGTTAATGTACCTGATTTTTATATCAGTCTTCACAACACACAATCCTAATAGAAAAAAAAATCTAACTAAAATACTAGGATATTTCCACAGACAACTAATTTAAAATCATATGTGTAGACATATATAGTGTCATATTCATCATTTCTACAGTTTTTTTATTATTGATATAAGTGAATACAGAAAACATTTCATTCTAAGCTTGCAAATACATATAATTTATTATGGCTGAAACATAGAACCTTAATGCTAGTCATTTTTAATTTTCATCTAAGAATGTAAAAATTCTAGCACTGCAATTGCCAACAATTGCAATTTCATCTAAGATTTTGGTCCTGGAAAGCCTATCAAAATGGTGGCTAGCAGAATGCATACAATCTAATTTTCAAAGTATGAGTTGTACTTTAAAAATTCTAGCAGGATGGCAAGCATGAAAGTGCATTCCCAACACACTCTATGTTTAAGCCTGGAGTTTTCATTCAAGCCAAATTGCCTCTCTTTGAAACGAGTCAGATCTTCGGATGATATATACTGTTTTACCTTAACTGCATTGTAGTAGTATGCAAAAAATCTGGAGAGAAAGAAGCAACAACTGCAGCATATTATTGCTGAGGTAAATAATATTATTAAAAACTATGTTTCTGAAACAGAAAAGCTAAAAAAATACTATCTTAAAACTGCTCCTTTAGAGAGAAAAAGAAAGAGAAGAAATTTACTTTTTTTCTTTTTCATTAAATTATGAAGCACTCAATGTGGTAAAAGCCTTGTATACATCTAGAGAAAATTCTCTGATGTGGAAGAGAAATGTTTATAATTTCAAAAATTATGCTAATTGAGAGTCAGACTTGAATTTTTATTATTTGTGACAGGATAATAGCAAGTGGACTTGGGTGGTGAGATGGATGATGTTGCAGAGTACCAGTTGCATATCAGCTCTTTTTCATGCTGCTTCTTTTGAACAGACATGGAAGGGAAACCTATACAGCAAGTCATAATGCAATCTGCACTTCATAAAATTTGCCTTCTGCAGCCATGTCTGAGTACAAACTATGTAATGCAGGTCAACAGTCACTGAGTGACACATCAAAAACCCAATCAGGGGACTCCTGCTTTTTTAGTCTATTTCCATTTCTCTCCTACCTGGATGAAATGTTTGATTTTTCTCAGAGTTTCTAACAACCTATAAAGACAGACCAAATGAAAATCTGCAACAATAAATAAGGTATGAAGGTTTAGATGCTTTGCCTCTAAGCACATTGCAAAGAAAAAGAATATGTACCTTCAGCAGTTATCATGCTATTTCTTCAGAACTAATATTGATTATCAAATATATCATAATTTGCATGAGGCATAAGGTAGTGGTCATTACTTTAACCTCCTTCACTGGAAGTGCTCAAAGCCTTTTCTTTCTGCAAAACCTTATCCTTTCTCCTGCTTAGATATACCCAGTTGCCAATACACTCTCATTATTTCTCTCATCAGGCTGGCATATGAGATCTTCAGTTACAAATTTGTGATTCACACTACATATGAAGAATGAATTTCAAACGTAGTATTATTCATGACTTTCCCTTCCACATACTCTTGGTTGAAAATTACAAGTTTGCAGAAGTTGTATAGGTTTGTGTACTACTTCCCAGTACTTCATCTTCAGACTGAGAACAGTAATTAAGAGAAATTAAACAAAACCCACATAGCTGCTACCAACTCCTTCCAAAACAATCAAGCTTAGCTACTTTGGTAGCCACGCTAACCACCAAAAGTATTCTCATGTTACATTTGTTAGAATGATAGTGGTAGCCACAACTTCGATATTATATAGGAATTTAGTTTACTCTAAATAAAGACATCATTTTCTTAATTACATATATAATGGAAGGGTAAGGCTTTCAAAATGCACTCAGTGCTTTCAAAATTACATTGCCTACCTGTGTTTGGCCACCATTCTGATGATCATGATCTTAAGAAGACTTTCATGTGTGCTTGATTTCATGCAGTTCAAGTGGTCCTGTCAAAATCAGAGTGGCTATTCTGATGCTTGTAAGTTGTTCAGAACTAAAGTCAACATACAAATCAGCTGACCTGAGTGAGTGATCTGTTACGCCTAAATCCCCATCAATGCTGTGAATGACTATATTATTTCTCAAAAGTATATCTGTTTTCAGCCACTCTTGGAATATTTGCATGACCATACTTTGTGTGAAATTTCTGTCCTCTGAGAGAAAAAGGAAATAAATGAAAAGAATCTGAACACCTTTAATTTGAAGATGTTTCTAACAGACTGATTTAAGAGGCTGCTTTATTCTCTTATTTCTGTCAAAAAACATTAACAATTTCTAAAATCAGTTAATTTGGTGAAAGAAAACTGATTTTAATAGATTAAAATGAATTTGAAAATATCAGGTAACCTTTTTTAATACTGTTCAATGATAATAGGATAAAACATTCATATATTTCAGCTTCATTACATTTCCTTAAGCAGCCACATTAATGTTTCATAATTAGATAAACTAGAACTAAACACTGGGAGTTCTAAGTGTTGAGTACTTTAAACTTTTGGTAAAGCAAGAACAGAGAGTACTCAGTGCCTCAAAGGATAGGTCAGTGTTTATATAACAATGTGTGAGAATCAGGTTTTGTCTTGTTTTTCTTAGACATAATTTGATGTTTTACAATAGACAAAAAGTGTAAGCACACCCCAGCATCTCTCTTCTATCACTGGTGTATATAAAACGCTTCCCCTACGCTTTTAAGGTGATGAAAAGGACAACTAGCTTGTGTCTAAATCAGGAGAGTTTGATATGATGTCAAAGCCTTTGGCTAAACATAGATTGACTTAATTCTTTCAATAATGAACTTTGGTCCAGAGCATTTAACAACCATAAGAGGAGAAACCCAATATAAAAGAGAAAATCTCCTCATTCAGGTTATCTTGACTCTGCTGCAGGCAAAACTAGAAATATTTTTTTTAATCGAGATTCTCTGCAGCAGCCCATTCCAAATGCCAGTATCCATCACTGATGACTGGATCAATAGCTCTGTTTTGGCCCCAGTCTCCTACGAGAGATGGCATGCCATCAGTGACAGACAAATATCACAGTTAAGCAAAGTATCCAGCCAGACCTAGTAACATTTTTATTGATTTTTGTTGTGCAAATAATGTCTTTTTGGGCTGAATAAATGGCTTTGAGCCAAACAGTCATTGTTTATGATTCCAAAATGCAATAAAGGGACAGGAAATATATTATAGCCTATGTCTCAAGGCACACAACATAATCATCCTTTGGTGGTGAAAAACTATCCAGCTGAAACCATGAGTGCATATTTATCCATGCTTAAAGGTACCTGTAGGACTTGCAAATCTTACACAAAATGTCCTGTTAGGAAACAGATGGTATTGCCCTTTAACCTATTGAATAACTACTAGAAAACCAAGCAAAAAATAAGCACTATATTTCTTCGATCAATACAAAAAACCCACTTTATTATTTTCCCTTCAAATGAAATATCAAACTTGCCAAAATAGCATTAAGATGCTTTGAAAAAAGGACAAAACAGAAGGTACCCTGACAGCTTTTCAAATGCTACAAAATTATATTAATGGTAGTCCAGCAACTATATTCGTTGGTTTTGTCGTCTGATTTTATTTTTTTCAGGAACTACTAAAACATACTTTTATATTCTTTTAGTATTAAAAGATCATATTATTTAACTTTCTTAAAAATACTGTTTTGCTAATATAATTATTATTTAATCACTTAAGATAGCAATATAAACAAAAATATCTCCTTATGATTATATCTGCACACTAAATCCTAAACTTTTCTACTGGACATGTGTTTAATATATCCAGTAGATTTAATGAGAAATCTCTCTTAGTCTCAGCAACTGTGCAGTGGTCAGAATTTCTAGACATACAAGTGTCATAAACACTCTCTTTCAATGATATTATTAAATCACAAGTACAAATCATCAGCAGTTAAGGTCTGATGAAAGAAATATTCTTATAACTGCTACACTATCTAAAATGAAATATTTCAACAGGTTTGTTGTTGTTATTTCCAATTAACCAGAAATATGCTGTATTAGCTGGCATTATTTTGAGGCTGGTAAAACCATTTTGTCCTCATTGCACAACCCTGTGTTTTCATGGAAAATATCAATAATTCAAACACCTCTCAGAAAAATTCAAGAATATTTATCCTCGGCCCAGAAGAGTCCATTTGTCTGTAGGGAAATGATACGGTAAGCAAGTGCCAACTTA
Organism: Caloenas nicobarica; assembly: GCF_036013445.1. NCBI lineage: Eukaryota > Metazoa > Chordata > Aves > Columbiformes > Columbidae > Caloenas > Caloenas nicobarica. The sequence goes on along the minus strand of NC_088246.1, from coordinate 98,625,654 downwards.
AACCCTGTCTCTCTCCTACATCTTTCAATTTGAAGCTTTTATTAACTCTCTCATGTCAGTCCTAAATATACTTTTGAAGGATTTGTGCAAGACAAAGGCCATTTGTCAGAAACAATACATAAAATCAGAAGGTTTCTTTGTAACATTTTGAAAATTAAATTGCAGGAACTAGGATGGAAGTCAATGGGAAACTTTAGGAGGAAACATGGCTATATTAGCCTATCTTTCTAAAGGCCTTATTATTTCTACCATAAAACAAAAGCTGTGATCGTCTTGCCAGTAAGCCAGTTGCAATTTTTTTACATTTTTCAGCAGAAGTGGGTATTCCCTGTGATTTGCATAAAAACATTCCAAGAAGCCTCCCAATCATACATCTCTGCTGTATGTCTTTTTAAAGAATTATGAAACTTTAGTCAGTATGTCATTGAATGCTTCCAAAAGTTTTCAGGGGCCTTACGTGTTTTTGTTTGTTTGGGGTTTGTTTGTTTGTTTTGATGAAATTTCCCAAAGTCTCAAGCTTGGAAAAATTACACTTGTGATCAGAAATCATATGAGGACTGTTTGTCTGAGTCAGGACATCTCATGAGCCCAAAGCTACTCCTATGTCTAAAGGTTCATAAAGATAGGATGTGAAAAGGCAAAATGGAGATAAAATGAGATTGATTTTTGAAATATCACATATCGTACAGGATAGCCACAGACTTGGCACCTCTTTTCCCCTTGCCCACCTCAACCAAGTACTCAAAAACCAGAGTAACCATCTTCTGAGAGAGATTATATCAGATTATTGACTTGGTCTTCTGTCCGTCACTGACTGGTGTTAGCTTTTTGTACACATTGCAACCTCATATCATGAGCAACATCCTTCTCTCAATCTAAAGGGAAATAAATTATCGTTCTTCCATTACCTGGGGTCAAGACTATTTGAAAAAAATCTCTTGTTCTTTGAACTCCTACCTTTGGCAGCAAGTACAGTGAAGCATGTGTGGACCAAGTCTTTCTGAATCCGCTGTTCTAGCCTTGACAACTGGGGGCTTTTTGCTCCAAGAGAGAGAATTAAAAAACAGTAAGAAACACCTATTGAGTGTGATTCATTTGGCCTGTTTACAGATATCTCTCTTAATAGGACATGAATAGTCCTCTGAAGGTGTCTCTTTCTTTCCAGTAACAAAGGGAGCCCAGAATTACTGGCTTAGATTTAGATATCTATCCTACTTTTCAATATCCAAGTTAAGAGAAATGAATCCCAAATTTGGTCACTCAGATGGTTTCAGGCTGCAGATCCTGACCAGATGATGGTCTATGTGTCCTTTCGGGCTGAACTGGGCAGGATTTCAGGCACACTTTTCTTTGTATTTCCAACTGTCATCCATCCTGAGAAGTCTGTTTACTTATTTGGAAGTCTCGCTTTAATTTTAACCCAGAAAGCTGGTACCTAATGTTAGGTATTTCGATTTCTGTCTTTAGATATTCAGATGTTTTGTTGGATTTTGCCTAAAGTGTAAGATTTATCTGGGCTGAAATCAAACTAGGAGTCAGGTGGAAGTGTTTAGACCTGCATATTGTACTGAAAACATGTACACTTTTTTTTTTCCGAAGTTTAGAGAGTTTCTTTATTTGAAACTTTAAACTCAGTGTAAATCAGAAACATTAAACCATGGAGTATGAAGCTATTGGCAAACATTTCAGTGCATAATCAGCCAGGTTACCAGTTCCCTGGAACAGGTAGCTCCCAGTAAACGCAGACCCATAGTGAATCACTCCCGAGCCAGAGGAGCAGACCTATGTAAAACCCAAGCCGGGTATTAAGAGATCTGTAACTGCTCTTCCTGCAGACCTCAAGAACATATGTTCACATGCTTGACACAAACCGTCTGTGCCAATAAAACCCAGGCCATTGTCATGCTAAGGAAATTCAACCCTCCCTGCAGACTAAGCCCTGTCTCTGTCAGTTGGTCAGGCACGTCTTCTCCTGAGGGAGTTGAATCCAGCCAACTGAGTACATGGTTTCAAGAGGGCAAATAAATATGCTGTAACTGGATAGCATGTGAAATCTTCCTGCAAAGACTAGTCACCTGGGTGTTATGAACTGTGAAGGGAAGATACTAGAATGAATATTGTTAGAGCATGAAATCACCTTCACTGATGAGGCTAAAAATAATGGAATAAAAATGGTTTGTTCATAATCTTCTTATTACCGATTCTGTTTTCTCTTTAAGATAAGAAACCCCCCACTCACTGCTCTTCCTTCAAGAGTAAAATGTAAAATATTTTTATAGGAAATGCAGCAAGGTAAAAACAGACATGCTTTAGTGGCTGGCTTTTAAAGACAATGACAGCTGTGGCCAGACTGATCTAATCGCCCCACTGGCAATATTTTTCTAGCAGTTAGCATAATGGTAAGGCAGAGGTTCTCATACTTGCATTTACCTAACCATTTTCTTTCCAACTCCTTCTTCTCTGGTGATATCTAACTTTCTGATCCATTTTGTAGATTAAACTTTCCACATATAGTGTCTATCCACACGTAAGTTACTGACAGTACTTTATTGACACTCCAAGGTGGGTGAGTTACAGCTTTGCAGTACACTGAACTTTGCTTCTTGGATGGAGAGAAAGGCTGATGGGGGGTAAAGGCGGGCTTGGGAACATGCAAATGTGAGGTCTGCTCAGATACATTTAACGAGCACAAGCATAGATATGGAGCAGCTAAGATTTGCACGAAACTGGCATCCTGCAGGAAATCACATAAACCAGTGGACAGGCCCTTAACAAATCATCCCAGATGTCTTGCGATCTATCTCTAGTTTTCTCTAGGTTGCCATGTGATCTTGGGAAAGCCGCTTCCCCTCTGGGCCTTAATTTCACAGTTTGTAGATGCTTAGAGGGACACCTAACCTACAATGTGATTTCAGATCTTTCTGAAATGCCCATTTCCAGCAACTACGATGCCTACAAAACATTAACTGACTAACAATAGTGAATTTAAGAAGGAAAAAATGGTCATTTACTATAAGTTTACGAGGCAAATCTCCAGCTTTATCGCTTTATGTGAGCTCTGGTTTTCCCTTATCAACAATATCTGTTTGTTTTGTCTCTTTTTCACTGAGTGCACTTGGTAGAGGAATTATGCTCCCAAATATTAACAGCAGATTTTAAAAGACCATAGTAGGAAGAAGAACAAAGTGAGATTTCTGCCTCATGTAGTGTGTGATTTTCTCCTCAGAACTTCTGAATAAGTTTGCCTTTGAAAACAAACAAAAAAGAAACAAAAACCAAAACCAAACAAACCAAACAAAACAAAAATAAAAAAACCACAGAGCTAGGCGATATTTAAGCCTAAACAAGATGCAGCAGTTTTTATTAAAAGCAACAAACTCTGTAAGCCACCATGGGCTGAAACAGAGCAGCTCAAGACTGCACCTCCTCTAATGTCTCTGTAACATAATCGAGATGTGATTATAGTGTATTTAAACATATACAAGCAGTCACATTCACAATGAACATTACAGGCACAGGTCACAAACCTGTATAATATAGTATCAGTAGCATTACCAATTAGTGCACAGCTTCTGCAAAGTCCCTGAAAATATCACTGGCTTACTATAGTGCAATGAAGTCCACATTATTGCATGTCTTCAGTGATACAACAAATGCACTAGATAAACTTGTTTTGCTGGGTTGAAAGAGTCTAATACGAGCTATAGGTTCATAGTCTGTAAACTGCATGGTTTCTCTGAGGATTAGGATATTTCAGAGAGTTTTATATGTTGGTTGAGGAAATCCTGATCTTTATGGGGAAACCATCTCAATGGCTTTGGGTTTCTTCTGATATTCATGCTCAGAGAAGGAGACTTAATTAGAGCAGCAATACACTCACCCTCATACAGACACATTTTTTGTATGACAGAGAGTTCCATCTCCACACTTCCTAAATATTTAAGCCATGCTGAAGTACTCAGTCATTTGATCTCAGTATCATCTGGGGACCAGCTGTCCTGCCAGCTCTCCCACTCCCCATGTGGTCTCTGCACCCCATATGTTTCCGGCCCTCTTTCCCACATGCCTTGATCTCCCTGTATCTACCAGATACCCAGACTCCATCTCCCTTACTTACCTTACAAGCTATCTGGACATGGTACAAATGGTGGTTTCCACCTCCGTTTTATACTTAGCAGGTATCTGGCCAAGGTTAGCACGAGTTTGCCGTGGTGTTACAGCAGGAGTAGCATTTGTGGAAAGTTCCTATATTGCTCAGTAAAATAAATCAAAAGAGGAAGTAAAAAAAGATGAAAAAAATCAGAGGATAGGGGATTTTTTATCATCCTGATAATGTATGTATTGCCTGGAAAAAAATAGGGGAAGATATGATCTCTGAGGGCCAGTGACTGTCTTTCCAAAAAATCAAAATTCTGCCAACAGCAGAAGGTTGGTCAACAGACAGAGTGAGTCCTTTACCTCTTTCTCTCAGTTTCTTCATCTGTGATGTTGAGGTTTCTGTAGGTCTTACAACTACCCTATGCTGTTAGAATCCAGTCTTTATTGTGTTAATATTGTTAGATATAATCCAACATAGTCTTGTACATGATTCTATCTGTATAACTTCAAATTCACTTCTCTATTCTACCATCCTTTTCCAAAGGATGCAAAAGAAAATGTCTTCACTATGAGCCAACTCAAGGTAGAAACAAGGGTTACACTACATAGTCCCTGCCTGAGCTCTGAATAGTACTTCTTGAGAACTAGAAACAATACAGCTTTGCCAGAGTAACACTCCACTAGCTTCTCAGTAGCATTTATTACCAGAAAACAAGTATTTGCAAAATATTTTCAAAATTATACATGGAATTGCAAGTTATCTCTGCACAGTCCTTTGTTTCCTTGCAGGTAGACATAATCTTCTCTCCTTACAGCAATCTGACGATAATGCATAACCACATCTTGAAAGACTATTAATCACTGTAGACAGTATCTACAATATGTTCCCTGCACTATGCAACTACACCATTCAGGATTAGACCCTGAGATGGCAAAGCATAAAGCATAATTTCAAGGATGAGAGAAGTTCCATTTACTTAAATGAACGGGTGCCCAAGAGTTTTTCAGATCAGAATTTGCACCCCCACATCAGTAACAAAGGCAGAGTCGGGCTAAAAATCTGAGGATGAAACTGAGGGTAGGGAGAGGAAGCTTGGTCCCAGAGAGTTGTGCAAATTTGATGAGACTTTCAGGCCATGACAACAGTCAAGCATTGCAACACGTTGCCCAGATCAGTCTCTGCCTGTGAAGGATTTCAAGAACAGAGTGGAGGAAGCCCTGAGAAACCTGGTCTGGCCTTGTAGCTTACCCTGCTTTGATCAAGAGTATGGAATGTAGATCTTCGAAGACCTTTACAACCTTGCAACAAATTATCCTATGACCTTATGAACACAGGGATACAAAAATTCAAAACTCAAAATCTTAAATTGCATCTATTTATCTATATGTCATAACATTACCATAATTCACAAAAATATATGAAACTGAAACATTGATGACATAGACCTAAGATGTCATCAAAATTTTGGCCTCAACTTCTGCTATTTGTTGCCTAGTTGTTCTCTCTCTTCTGTCTCATGATTATTGAAGACACTTGCTAATAAGCATAATGTTTTCAAAAGCGCAAATTAAATGAAAGAGAGGATCAGTGTTTGTAGTCCCTAATGGTGATGTTATCAGTATAACAAAGGGACACAACAACATGATCATTATGTTATAGTAGGCATTTGGGAACAAACAAAAGCTGTCTAAAGATATTTCAGCAGCATATAGCTGGACATGTAGCTGAAGAGATTTTCTAAAGGGGTGTCTCTGGCCATGTTCCTCTGCTTACATAAATACTGCTTGTTCACATAGCAATATATTTTTCTAGTTCCTTTGTTTCTTGATTGTGGCATAAGTAAAATGATAGAAAATATCATTTTGCAGAACAGAAAAGGACTTTTTCACTGAGAGGGGCTTGAAAAAAATTAAAAAACACTTTACAAAACTATTGCAGTGCTATTGTCATAGTAACCCATTCCTCCTGGGCTGTGATTATAGGAATCAGGGAGTGAGCAAAGCAGTCATGAGGATTTTTCTGGGTTATCTAGCTTTGAAAGGATCATGTTCAAACCCTGAAAAGATAAAAGAGAGACTATACAGAATGTAAGCTGGACCGTTAAACATTTCCATATGACAAACTCCTCTCCTGAGATCTGACCTGCCTGTAGATTCCCCAGTTTGCAGATCTAAGGGAACCGGGCCCACTTGCGCCTGCTCTAAAGAGAAGAAGCTGGATCTGACTAGCTTTTGAAAACTACTTTAAAATTCTCGCCAGAAAATACCTCAATAAAAAAGGAAGATACATCCATAAAACATTCAATAGAAAATGCTATGAACCAGGATTTTTAGAAAGTAACTCATCTAAAAATGATTGTAAAAACAATATCCCGTGTAGGCGTTTCTGAAAGAAATAGCTGCCTTCTGTAGAAGACATTTCTTTTTCCTACAGATTACTGGTAAGTTATGTCCTTAGGCAGTAATCCTGACGTTTATGCACATGCATAAGTCCAAGCACATGGCTAGTTTCATAAACCACAATGGAACTATCTGCATTCTTAAAGTTAAACACATGTATTAGCATTTGCAGAATTGAGATCTGTAGTCCTAAATCAAAACTTTATCTGCCAGCAAGAATTATGCTGGTGGGATAGAAAATTGGAGGCATGAGTAGTCAGATGTAGATGTTCCTCCATCCAAAAGAGTGTCTCTCCACAATAATTCCAGCATCTCCACAGATGCTAGAACCTGATCTCACCTTTCATCCCTGTGGCGATGCAGGGCCTTAGGTAATCCACAGGAAAATCTGTTTTTCTGCTGCTTCTCAGGACAGTCCTAGCTGCACACCTACCCACAGCAGTTAGTGACCAAGCGCACACTCCAACTGTTGCATATCGCAGCTCTCCATGTCATGGTGTCATGTGGCTGATGTCAGGCAAATAATGTAGCTCAAGGCCATTCCAGAAAGCTCGTGACATCATGTGTTGCAAGACCAGGTGGGATTTGCAGGCAGCCTGAAACCAGTCCACTCTTCAAACAGAACAGGCACCCATCACAAAGTTACAGGTATCTCCTCTACAGGACAACATATTGGTACTGCTAGAAAGCACTACCAAATAGCAAATATTCAATGAAACACAGAATTCTAGGAACAAAACTATCAAAATTATAATTTTGATCAATCATCAAAGTAAAATCAGGCACCCAGGTCAATATTGAGTGAGCAGCCATCACATAAATACGGATGTAAAATCCTTTTTAACATTAATGGGAAGTAAATTGAAAGCCGCACATTAACTTCTGACACCCAAAATACATGGGAGCATACATCTTAAGAAAGCCTACCAGTTAACTATTTAAAACCTCTTCTTAGCAAATTAAGAACAGCTTCTCTGGCAAGTTTCCCATGTGGATTTCCAGTAACTATTGTAAACCCACTCAAAGCACTCTTTTCTCATCACAAATTTCCTGTCAGTTAAAAATAATATTTTTAATCATCTATGTCGTCACATTCAGTCGTTAAAAAAAGCTACTTTGACAATTCTGATCAACTAGCTTTTCGTGAAATGTCGATTGTTTGGGAAAGCCGGTGCTCTCTGGAGGGCTAGCCACAGGTTGTCACTCAGCTTAGCTTGATACCAAAGGCCCTTGCTGACAGAAAGTCCCACTCAAATGCATATCTAGCATAAGAAACTCCTCTGTGTAACCAATCTGAGATTCAAAAAGTCTCCTTTCTCTTGCCGTGTAGGTGTTGCATAACAGAATCAATTTGTTGCTTTTGCCAATTATTCTTAGCAGATCGACAAGCCTCCTCCCTGCTACACATCTCTGAGGAACCTCTCAGCAGTCAGCTGCAAGGAGCGCAACCACAGCCCAACCATCTGACAGCTCAGGGATGTTTCGCTTCAGGCATCTTCTCCTAAATCAGGAATTTTTCACAACCGAAAGCATCAATAGCAGCTGTAACCTGGTTTTGTGTGACTTTTGTGGTCAAATCCGTATCTAATGGATTAAAGCCTCCGTAACACATTTCCATGTAGATGTTCTAATTCTAGTATTAGAAATCATGGTACATCTTTTATTTCTGAAGGTAATTCTCCATTCAACTACCTCAAAGCCTGTGGAAACTTCTTTTTTTTAAAAATCTCTATTCTTGTACCAAACTTGCTAGAAATTTGCTAGCAATTTCAAAATATATTAGATAGATTCTTAGATCCCCTGACTTGATAAAATGTGTTTCTTCAGGAAACCAGCCTAATAAATCTGCTAGGTGTCCATATTAGTAAAAGCACCACTATGAATAGTAGGCCTCATCTTCGCAAGCTGATTTATCATTTCCATGTGTTCTGACAAGACATTTGAGTACTGCTTGTTTAAATCCATTTAAATAATTGGGTTTAAAAACCATTAATAAATCACTAACTTACAATTTGTTCTAGTAGACAACTCAGCCATCTTTCAAAGTTTTTATATTTTTTTATATAAAGATGAGTTCTTCCGGTTAAGACTTTCACACTCTCAGAACTGACTAAGAAGCTATAGACAATTATTCTTTATCGGGAGTATCAAACACATACATCTAATTATTAAAGAATGACAGTTTTTTCACTTCTACTATAGCCTACAGAGAAAAAGATGTTCAAAACTTTCAGCCTTTTCAACTGACTGAGAATTTGAGGCCTGGAATATGGAAACTAATCAGATAGGAAGAAAATCTAGGGCTTTGGAATTCTGTGGAGCGCAAGATAAGTCACAGAAATTATGTCTATAGACTGAGGAGACAGTTGCAGAAAACTCTTTTTAGTCACATGCGCTATAAAAAGATAAACTCAATTGAAGCAAAAATTTACTATAATGATGGGAAGAATGGAGTTATTGCAGCTGAGTATCTATATATATGCTGATATATCAGTGTATTAGAGATCACTGATGTGAGTAATGAATGAGGCTAATTTTAAACACTAGAACAAATTTTACCAAATTATTTCAATAATAACACACTTTTTGCTAAAAAATTGTACACTTTTAAAATAATTTTCACTACATATGGAAAATTGTTAATTCTCAACATTTATGTCCTTATCTGTGAGTATACAAATTAGCTGTGAGTGTGCACAATTACAAGGTGGTCAGGATCAAGAGCTCTTTTACGAGAGAAGCTGTAAAAGAAATTGAGTCATTTTCTTTCTTCTCCATTTTTCCTTGCTTTTGCCCAATTTTTAATGCTATTTATTCCCCTCCCAAAAGGGATCATCCTCAGCTAGCCCATGTGCTTGTTGTTTGTCTTCCAACCTTTTGTTATTTTTTTTATATGTTTTGTTCATATCTGCACCTACGCACATCTTTTCCCCTTTGATGGTCACACTGTTCACATACTTACATAAAATGCTTATACATTCTGTCTGGCTATGCCATCACGATTTTACAAAAAATTTGCATACTGTTGCTGTTCAAACTATTTTATTATGGTTATATTTAATTGACCATTGTTATTTATATACTGATTAATACAGTTATTATTTCTAAGTGTCACAGATTTCTGCTTTGGCTTCGGAGTCCATCTTACAAGAGGAGAATGAAATAACTTAGCAGAAAAACTAATAAAATCAAGGTGGTAAAGGATTGCCTGTTGGTGATGACCATGAGATTCTGGAACAGCCTTTTTCCAGAGGAAACTGAGGGGAAAAGAAGGAAAAAAAAAGTTTGTAATTTTTATGTGGACCTCATCAGTATGTTCCATTTTTGAAAGGAGCAATATCTTGTGATTTCTGCAATGGCAGACAACCAGATATGATGACTCATTTCAAGTTTTATAATCTTGTGTTCTTCTTCCGTATGTTGGCTGATGATTAAGTCACGTAAGGGAGGAGAAAATTAATAGTCCATGCAAAATAGGAACTACTACAGTGACCTGCCATTATGCACATCCAGCACAGAATAAGGTTCTTCTGGACCCCTTTGTGACTAAACCATTCACAACCTGCTCCTGCTTTTGTGAGGAGGCAATGAGCATTTAATGAGTAACTTCAGGCTCTGCAGCCTTAAACAGGAATTGCACTGTTCCTCTTGGGATTTGATCCTGGATTTTCATTTCTATCGTATCAGCCCTAAAACTGAGAGTACTATATGACCTTTTGGGAAGTTTTATCTGTTTGGTCAAATCAGAACGACAGTTCAATATTTCTGAAAAAGGGAATATTAAACAACCCAATAGGAAAACAGAATTCATCCTCTATTTTTCACTTTTTAATATTGTAATAGGAAACCGGAAAACAGGGTGTGTACTTTATACCTTACCAGCAGCTAGTCAGTCAAAGCAGAATTCATAGCAGATAGAGACAAATCATCTGATGGCAGAGGTTAAAAGAAACCTGTTACTATGACAACAGATAGGGTCAGATAACAAAATGAACAGACACTTTTGATCTTCAAAAAATTCTTTTTCCTTTGCTCTCTCCTCTGTTATCTGGACCACTCCATCAAACACCTAGCAGATAACAGAGTTGAAAACCCAATCGACCTTCAAGGAAGACCAGACAAGTTGGAAAGTCTATGGAAAGGTTACTATTACAGCACAAATGTTTATGATTATATTTTCTGTGTGTGTGTGTATGTGCATGTGCATGTGTGTATTTTACCAAAGTAACAGAGTACTGTTCAAAAAGCTTTACAAAAGCCTCTATCATTGCAACATTGAAGTATTTTTTTATAATGCCACTCAAGGAAAGGAAATAGAATATAATGTGAACTGAAATGATCTGCTACGTAGTCGTATTATACAGTTAGATTACTGTGGGTTAAAAAAATTATTTAGGCACTTTTGGATTTTGGAACAGTAATTTAATGTGCATGCCTTACCACTAAATGTTACTTCATGGATGCTGGAAAAATATCTCTGAATTCCAAACCCTAAAAAATATAACAATGTCATATTTTAGTATTATTTTGCAGTATTTTGAAGAGTTTTATATTAGTAAAAAGCAGTATGTTACACACTGATGAGCTGGAATGAAAAACAAAGCACCATGTTACCACAGTTTACAGTTGAAATGACAAAAGAAGAGTGAAGAGGAAAAAAAGACAGCAAAACTGCACTAACTAAAGGGAAAATGCTGTTGTTCCATCTGAGGCTACTGAAGAAGTAAGTTTTCAATGCACAGGTTAGAAAGTCTGTGTAGGGAATGGCACTTCCTAAATGTAGTGGTCCTGCTGTCCCACAGGGATGTCTCAACCCAGGAACTGGGTTATGTAGCCGAAAATATTTGGGGCCAGGGGTTCTACTCTGACATTATTTTCTGTTCTCCTCTATATGGCATTGGAATTGACTGGTTAAGTGAGATGGTGACTGTTCCAAACATTGTGTTAATTTAAGCTAAGTATGAAAGATCTTCAGAGCTGCCTGCCATGGGTCAGGAATCTCTCCTGGTGACTCTGGCCCACATTCATCCGTGCTACTTGTGTGGAATATTAGATTTATTATGTGTGTCAGAGAAAATATTTATTCTCCACAAAAGCAAAAGTTGTTTGAAACTTTCATACGGACTCTTGCCCTGATTTACCTGAGTTTCACACAAAACCAACTGCCTTATTGCTAAACTTACCAAGCACTAAAAAAGGGATGACAAGGTGTGATGCTATTACAGAAATTGCACTGCTACTTCCAGTATTATCAACAGAGAGAGGCAAAAAATCACTATCTTCACATTAATTAAAATGGACTTTTTACCTTCTTTCTTTTTTTCAGGATAAAAATCTAAAATCTCTTTGACAAAAATTTATGTTTAAAAAATATTAATTTCACTTGGCAAATGTTCCTATTGAGGCAAGACATTTGCATTTTAGCTTATTATACACTAAGACTAAAAAAATGCTCTGATTCCTGGATGAATAAGACTCAACACTTCAAAAAAATAATTTCACACTTCATAACTTGCACAATCTTTTGTTGCACAACTAAACTTTCAAAATAATTATTTTCAAAATATTTTTCTATCCTTATCAGAAAAGAACTAAAAGTTCAATGTTGGTATTACCAATAGTTGTGTTGACTTCATTTTTTGGCCAAATATTTTATTTATATTTTGGGGTTTTAAAGGTTTCAGATATTTTGAATTCACTTTTTAATGGTTCCTTGTCCATAGCAGCAAGTTTGGAAGTTCGTTTGGGTTCCATCGCTTTTAATTTTCAATCTGAAAAGATATTTTTATTTAGCTTAAATGATTGTAAATATCATGTTCTGAAACTCATACAGCTTCTGGCCACAATTCTGATGGAGAACAAGGACAGAAAGTGCTGTGCTATAAACATTTTACAGTACTAATCAATTTCCGTAAATTAATCAACTACAGATAACCCTTGCATGAAAATCCTAGTACAAAGCAAGAAATAGTCATGGCATATAAACATAATTCCTTATGATTAGCTGATCTTTGAACTTTTCAAGAAACCTGAAAAGAGTCTTCTTTTCTCAGTGAAATGGTCTCCAAAAAAAATCCTAATTTGTATTCTTTCCAAAAAGTACCAAAATATCCATAGTTTAGAGTAATGGGGGAGGGGGGATGGGGGCGGGAAGAGGAAACAGGCTTTAGGAAATTCTGCATTTGAGCAAAGATAGTACTAACTTATTAGCACCTGTTCACTGCATAAAATTTGCATGCCGTGCATTAAAAAAAGTCAAGTCGAGGCAGCTGTCAGGTTTGGAACAGTGGCACGTTGTACACGTTTCCTCACCACTAACATGCTTGATAACATATTGTTAGGCCACAGTAGTCGTGAGATTATCTTTAACGTAGTAGTTGTTTAAAACATGGTTCCATTTTTGTTTTTACTTTTGATCGAGTTTTAAGCTCTGCCTTTCTAAACTTTCCTGGTAATTCCTTATACTATCCACCTAATCTTGAGATGAACCAGAAAGAAAATAATCCATATTAGAACATTTTCAAAGAACATATGCTATACCTAAAGAAGAAAAATATATTATTAGATTAAAAAATATATACGTGCTACATAGTATGTATTTCATCAATGCATCTATATCCCAAGACAGAAAGAAAAGTCCAATCCCATTTTTTTCTCAGTTTTATTCATATGGGAAAAACAATTTCTGATTTCAGGCAATGAGTGTTCCTGGTTAGTGAGTATATCTATGCCACTTGCTCTTTATTTTTTTCTTTAATGTTCTTTTTAAGAAAACCCTTCAGAGAAAAGATTTCTAGATAATTCCACAAAGTGCTGATGTCAAAAAACCTGTAAAAGGCCGCTGTTTGGTAACTATTCAACTTGCCCTTTTAACAAAATAAAAGTGTGCAGGTGAGTATTGTACTGTACGTCAATAATTGAAAAAAAGAGATGTTAAAGCAAGCTAAATAATTGCCTAACAGTACTTGTACTAATGACCATAAACTTCTACTATGCTAATTTTTCTCTGCACTTTTAATTACAGATCAATAATACTTTGTGGTTGACATTTAAAAATGCTGAACTGCATGTAGGAACACAGACTGAATAAAAATATACAATGTGATACTGAATTTGCCAAATCAATAAACTTTGCCATTTAACAAATAGTAGCATGTAAACAGTCACCAAGATTAGCAAGTGTAAAAGACTATGCTTCAAGTGCTTAATTATTGTTTAATAACATTAAGCTTCAGTTCATTGACAAAATTCCACTGGTGTGAAAATCAGCCATTCTATTGTTTAATTTATTTAAGCATAGCATCTCTTTCAACGGTTTGAGTTTATTTAAACCAAATGCTAAACAGCGCTCAGACATTCTCCTTAGAAAATAAGGTTCTTAAAAACCAAAAGGTAAATAATCGCATAGGTTTTATCTTACCTTCCCTTACTTAGAGAAATGATTTTTTTCCTTTAAAAATTCTTTATTGTAACAAGTACAATTAATAAATAGGATCATCACATTAAACGGTAGTTACATATGAGAATATCAATATAATATCAATGGTTCTGTTTGAAATTGAAGGCTAGAATCAATAAAATGGCATTCAGCTTTCCAATACCAGTTCATGCTAAGATAAGCAGGAAAGAGCAATATTTTCAATATTCTGACCCTGAAAAAAAAGCCTTTTTTTTCTTTTTCTTTTATTTTTATTTTCCTCCTCTGGATTTTGACTTCATTGCAGCAGTAGGCTGAATTTTCAGTGAGCATTGTCAATACCTGATTCCTATGCACACAAAAACTTTTCTAACCATGTTAAGTAGAGTTTAAACTCTGAGGAGTATGGAAGGAAACATAAGTGAGACTGAAAGTAATAATCAGCGGGACAATCAGTGATTCTGTATTGCTAATGTACCTATTAATTTCAAGTGCTATTCTACCATTTGAGTTTTCTGGCCCAAGTTAGTATTGTTGAGTTAACTGTGGGTAACTAAAGCTAAAGTCATAATCTCAACAATATTATATAAAGCATGTGATCCCTGCATTTAATTTCCAACCTAAATGATCATTATAGTAACAGATACTACAATGGAAATGTTCCTTTTTTGCTACCGTGTGAGATATGGCAGAGGTTCTGACATCAAAGCTGGATATAGAAAGGAAATCCTAGCCTGTGAAAAATGTTGTATTTTCTAGAAGAAAAACATGCATATTGAATCAGGACACCAAAAAAATGGATGTCACAGGTGTCTTGTTCCTCCTGCAGACTGACTTGGAGGAGAGGTTTGGCAAAGTCAGGCAACTGGGATCTTCTGCCTATATTCCAGCTCATCTACAAGAACATTGACAAGTATCTTCTTGGGAAGGTCAAATAACTGTCATTTTTGTATCAGGGTGGTACATCAGACTGTATAAAAAAGTTCATTTCAGGGAGGGGAAAAAAAGCATTTTCCATTGGTAAAACATTTTAGCAGGATATTACCAACGAGTTGTGTTTGCTGTTTACTTCCTGGAGCTCTCAATTAGAGCTGAACAGAAGTTGTCTCATTAAGGCAGTTATTGCACATTTGTAAGTTGAGAGCTCTCTTTTGCAACTATTATTGACATTAAGGAGCACTTAACTCTGCAAGTGGTTCAAATTAAGTCCCTTTTAAATCAATGCATTTACTATTTCCTAACCAGGTTAAGTATCTCCATAGGTCCTAGAGCTGAAGCTAAGCCTGCTTAGAAGGCTTTACACAAAAATAACTAATACAAAACTTCTTCAGTGACTAGAACTTTTCCCTTCCCTACGGAATTTTCCTTGAGTGATATCAGTCTCCTGCAGTGTAAAGCAGTGTAAAGCTACACCATCCAACATAAGACTGGGAAGGAGACAGGAAGGGGCATGGGAAGCTGACATTTAGGAGGGGTTTATTATAACTGCTTTCAGGGCTTTGTACTGCTACCACACATATCAGGTGGATGGAGAATTGTGATTAACATTACAGCTTCTAAATATTGGTGGCCTGCTGTGCACACCAGTAAGTCATGTTTGAGATAGTGTGCCTAGGCATGCCTGTCCCAAGGTAAGCCTATCACAATGTCCACTGAAGAATGTGGTTTGCCAGGATTGCCCAGAGTATACCAAGTGCTATAGAGAGGTTCATTTAAAAACACAGCTAAGAGGAAAGGAAAACAAACAAACAAACAAACAAACAAAATACCACAAACAAAAAAAACCCCACCACCTTGCTCCTGGGACTGCTTTTGCATTCCACACATCATATGTTGGATATATAACTGACGTAGTCAAGGGAGAATGGACTGAACAGCCAACACTTCATATGGGCTATTTTGGAAAAACTGTACAAAGTGTGTTGGATAGTATGAACCCCACCTTAGGTGCGTGAAACTTCTCCATTCTCTCTTTCATGACTGTGAAATAGTGTCCTAGAGCTCGGCACCTGACTTTCAGCTGTTGTGGCACAGTTTTACTGTGCTTGTATTTCACTCTGGATTTGATCCGCAGCCTCCCTACTGTAATGTCTGAGAAGAGTTGGATGGCAAACTCTGTTTCATCTGACAAAATGAAGACGGAGCCAGCTAAGCCGGTCACTAGGGAAGACTTCAGATCTGAGACCCTCAATTTCATTTATTTCCTTGACAGTTTCAACTATGAACAGATTTCTTGCATTAGGTGTCAAATATTTCTCATACAGACAGTGTGGTGTGGGACTACCTCCCTACCATGAGTGCTGAGATCTTGGGTAGAATCTGGAAGGTCCAGGTTGCTGGTACATCTGATCCATGTCCAATCTCATCTGGGCCACATCAGAGACCAGAAAGTCTGATAAGTCTAAGCAGGCACCTACTCATTCCCTCTGCCTGGTTGGCACTCAGCCTATATAAAAAGCAAGTATTGTTTGTGCCAGAGTTCAAGGAAACAGGTTACTAGAATACACACTGGGGATTAGGCTAAATTCCCCAGTACAGCAATGTTTAAATTATTGTTCGGCAGCAGCAAAAAGAGAATACGAAACACATAACCACTTCTTTCCCATCACTCTGTGTTAAGCAGAAGACAGCCTCCATCTTGGTCCTCCACATCTCAGCTGAGTGATAATTGGAGTGAGATAAAAGGCAGTGAGCAGCTCCTTTGGCACTGTTTTGTGTAATATTCTGTCCACTCAGCACTTTTAGAGGACAACTTTTTGAATGGATCCCAACAATGAGACAAGCAGAAGAACATATAGCTCGTGTGGTGCCAGCAGTATTTTCTTCCAAGTACCCTCATCCGGTCAAGATGTGGTGGTCTTGTGACAGCATCTTAAGATCATAAAAGAGTCTTTTACAAAATTACTGTTCTCGTTGTTCACTCTTACACTTTCTCTCTTGCCTCATCAACTCCCATGCTTGGCCATTTGTCCTTGCCCCATGCTACGTTCTCTATCATACTGATGCAAATGTCTGTCAGATGGTAAACCAGACTAGGACTTCATGCATAACTAGCAGCCAGAGCAGTTTCTCAATCTATTTCACCTTGTGCGAGCACACAAACACTTGTGCTGGCAGAGAAGCAGCATGATATGAGGACAGAAACTGTAGTCAAGAACAGGGAGGAGAAAATTACAGCTTTAGTTGCCCTATACTGCCACTGAAAGTAAATCTATGTACCTAGAGTAACTCAATGAGGGCATTCAAGCACCTCCATGGCCTTCATGGCCTGCTGCAGCAGGAAAGTGGTTAGGATATTTTTTTATTATGACCTTGCCCCCTTATTCCTGTATTTTTTTTCTGCTCATCGCACTGTGACACTATCATGGTGCTCCACTTTGCTCTGTGCTTTGTACTTGGTGACTGATATCATATGCTATTTGACTACTACCTTAAATATTAAACTTCTGGTCGCAGATGTCAGAATCAGTGAAGCTACTGTACCTCAACTGAGGTCACCTACAGTGTTAGCATCCAGAACTTCAGCCATTCAGAAAAAGTAGAAGATATTTTGAAAGGCTTCCCCAAATACAGCATCAACACAAGCAACATGTTATTGCAGCAAACTAGAATTTCTGGGCACATAAAGACAAGTTTCTTTCAAATGAGGAAGGTCTGGGAAAGTATTTTGAAATATTTTGAGAAATATTTTGAGAAATACTTTAAGAAATACTACAAGAAAGTAAAAAAGCTTGTGGTGTGTTTTGCTGCTCTTGTCAACGAGACTCCAGTTTCAATTTGCCTGCCAACAATATGGTCAATATTAAACAATAACCACCAAGTTTGGTGAAAGCTTTTGGTTCACTCTGATATCAATATACCTTCAACTCTGAACACATTAAAATAAGGCCTGACTGACCATGAAAATTTCCAGTATACATTGCCAAGTTTCATCCATATCATTCACAAATACGAGGGTAATGGAGAACCTAACTTCAGCCTCATTAGTCTGCTTTGCTAGTGCCTCTTCAGTTCTGCTTTTCCAATTCATCTTCACATGGTAAAAGTAAACTGGAAAATACAGTTACTAAAAACACATTCCAACAGCACTTGAAAATTGTCTGTTCTCCAGTAAGTACTTTACAGCTGTACCTAGAATTATCAACAGTGAAGTATTCAAGAGGAAAAAAAAAAATTCCAAGCACTAAAATATTCAGTTCAGAAAATCCTATTCAGTCAAGACCAAATACTAGCTAATTGGTTTTTAAACTATCAAATACAACAGGTAAAATGTAAATTCTGAATTTCAAAAAGCTATTGACTTAGAAAACAGCTGAATATGAAATACTTAAAGAGTATCAGAAGTGTACCCATTGGCTTACTGCTCCTCCTAGTTTAGCTACCTAGTTTATGCTACCTCATAAAGGGAATACAGACATCGTTTAGACATCAACATATTTAACCGGATATTGTTAAAAGCTAGTGGGAGAGATTTGTCCCCAGATCTTCTATTCTTGTACAGTGGATACAAGAAAACTCAGAAAATAAAGCAAGAAAAGAGGAAACTCTGAAGTAAACTGATGAGTGAATATCATTATGGTGATTTCTAGCATTTTTATCTTAAAGTTCTGAATAAATTTAATATTGGTATGCCTAAGCTCTTGTCCAAAACATCTATCCTGTTTTTTTAACTGCCTGGAATAATAAATTAACAAGCTGATATATCTCTATTGCATCAAATGTGAGAATTAGAATGCCAGATTAGAAAAAGTTACAATTTACTACAAGTAATTTAGGTTAGACAGAAAAGATATACAACATAACAGTAACCAAAAAATAGTAACTTCTGCAAAGGTGACAAAAACGTAGCAATTTTCTTTGATCATAACAACAGAACAAAGGGCAAAGGAAAATTTTATATTAACTGTTTGATATATTTTACTTCACCTTTTAAAAGCTTTTGACAAGCTCCCTGACAGCTTACTGTTTACAAACAGTGAATGACAAGTTTTAGCAAATATAGAAAATAGATAACTGCTCTTTAGCATTGCTTATATTACCGGGTAAAAGTACTCTGCAAGGTGCTGAAGTGTGTACTCATCACTATATTACTGGGGCAAATGGGACAGTCACTGTCTGAACAGAGTGCTGTGACTCGTTTATACTCTAATGCTAATATCCTGATTCCTCTATTTTCTTCTTTGAAGTTAACATGGGCTAGTTTAGGTCTCCTTTTTCCCTGTGAGCTCTATTTTCTCCAGTACTAGCAGGTAATCAGCCTCAGATTCCTAAGTAACATCTTTCAGGACATTATAACAGCTGCAATCCCAAGTTTGCCCCAAAATATGATGGATAGCATAGTCTCATCAGTTCTATCTCAGCACTCATGGTAGGACTGTTCATACAAGATGTTGCCAGGTCCTCAGACATTGGAAAAGTGGATTGTGCAAGGAATCTGATATAAAGGGAATGTGGAAGTGGTTCAGATGTCTTTGTGTATGTGGGCTCCAATCATTGTGCAAATGAAGCAAAGTAAGAAGAAATTTCTGAGCTATATATAAGCTTCAAGAAGGATTTACTTCCATCACTTTCATGTGGAAGAACCCTTGCTGGCAACACTATCTGCAAAAACAAATGTGCCTACAAACTGTCTTAGCCATCAGACTTGCCTTCATTTTCTTGCTAGACTCCATTCTAGAAATAAATATGTTTGTATTCTTTAAATTTATTTGGTTTGTACATGATCAGCTAGGATCCTGTATACTCCTCTAGAGCTGCAGACCTCATCATTCTTTGCACAAAATGAAAGCTGAATCTCAGCCAAAGAAGAGGAAGGAAATGTAAAGATCAGCGTATGGCATTACAGCAGTCTCTTTTGACTTTCCTGAATAACAGAAGGCTGAGATTTTCACTAAAGAATTCCTACATGAATTCTACTTACTGTGATTTAATCAGAACATGTCTTTTATACACTCATCAACCTTTATTTAAAAGCTTCAAGTAATGCAGAAGACATCACTAGAATTAACAGATTGTGCTGATAAACAGCAACAGTCCTCACCATTAAAAATATGCACTTTGTCTGAATCAGTTTCACTTTACCCTCCAACTGAAAGATCCTGTCATGCCTTTTCAAGCTAGATGAAGGACCTTTCTATCCAAAATGTTCTCTTCAGCTACACTTAAAACACAGAAGTGAGTAACCACTCAACTTTCTCTCAGATAAACAAAATGGACTGGGTTTTTCTAGATTGTCCCTTAATGCAGATTTCTAGACTAAGTCTTATTACTGTAGCTTTCTTCCAAATCCTTTGAGGTGAAGGTACCTCTGTTCTGGCATTGGTGGATATTTTAACAGGACTGCTGGTGACCCAACATATATGTTAGTGCTTTGTTTACCTAAAAAAGTAAGGACTCTAAGAACACCATTGTGGCAAAGTTTATACTGCTTTTCTTTAGCTATGTTCAGCACTTGTAAAATACAAGATTGATTAATATGCAAATGTGGTTATTCTTGTCTTTAATTTATAAATTCATTTTTATACTTAACTGAATGAACAGTGTTTTGTCACTTCAAAAACATCTTCTTTCCAAAAGATTTTGACTACTTTTATAAAACATTCAACTATGTTTATAAATATTTAAACAGTTACTAGCTAACTTTTAGATTCCAGGAATCAGAGCTATTTATTTTAAGGGCTTTGTAAACTATGTAAACTATGTGTGTGTCACTCCTTGAACCACCTTGTTTGGTGTATAGAGCTTCAAAACAATGCTAAGTGTGTTTTTTAAGGTAGATCTCTTTCAAAAAGATATTTGCTTCTTAGTCTCATGAACTATAGAGTTACTAAATCCCTAAACCTGATAAGTTTACAATTTTTTTGGACCTGCACTATGAAAGTTGTACATGTTTAAATTACCGTAAGCCCTGTGGCAGAGATCTGAAAGATGTTTATAAGGTATATTGAGATGTCATAATATTTTTGAGCTCCATGAAGCTCAAATGTCCATTACCAAAATATTAGCTAACTAACCATATACAACATCAGGAAATATTTCTTGTGGAATGCAGGTGCCTGTGATTTTAAAAAAACAAAAACAAAAAAAGTATTGCTAGATGCACATCACATCAAGGTAAATCAGCTTCAGCCAGAAATTAATTTACTCTAATTACCTTGGCACCTACTTCAGATGTTGCAGATAAACAAAAATGAGTTGCAGATGTAAAAGCTGGAGAAAACACAAGAGAAAGTCGCTGCAGCAGAGGCTGAAAGCATGGATTATAACAGCAGTTTTCCAAAACCTGAAAAGAGTGGCCTATCAGAAGAAAATTACATTTCTGTTCACTCCAAGGTTCCTGAAATAATCCTGATTCTGAGAATCTCTGAACTAGGACTGTCAGATCAAACTCCTCTCTTCATCGACTTAAGAATAGCTTTAAATTCTAGGAGACATCAGTTCCATTTTATTATGTACCTAACTTCCCAAACACCCTATCTAGTATACAACTGCATTTGGGAGGTCCTGGCTAAGGTGTTGATCATAATGACAATTATCAAAAACTGAGAACGTTTCAAGGACCAGCTATCTCTCTGGATGTTTAAGCTGTCAAGTTCTTTCAACCAGTTCTTTCTAGCTTTACTGTGATGAATAACTGAGTCATTTCCCACTAAGGCTTTGGCATGTTTTGAGGGTTAACTGGTGATCAAATTCATTGCTAATGTATTCCTACCCTGTGTTTCAAGGAGAGAATGAACACATTTTATTTAGTCCAGCTATGGCATACAAAAACTTTCAGGCTACTTCAGATCGCTGAATGCTCTCCAGATGCAGTCCAGTCAGACCAGTCCTTACACAGCTGGCCTTGCTGTAGATAGCAAAGGAGGCAGTTCTCATATGCAAGGCAATGGATTGTGTATGTTTGAATAAAGAATATTAATCTGTTCATGTATAGCATAGCTATAGATTATACGTATGTCTGTATATCAAACAACTGCCATCTCATTTTTTCTGCCATATGAAAACAATATTGGTTTACTGTCCTGATTTCATAATATAGGTATGTTGTGTAAATAGAAAGCTGCTGTAATTCTATTAAAGATTAAAAGTATTCAATGAGCAGAGGAGTAGCAGGAATATTATTCAATTTAAGACCAGTAATTTGTGTAAATAAACGTCTAACATGAAAGAATCACCACAAGTGGAAATTAGGAATGTTCAATTTTTCATGATACTTATCAAAAGAATAAAAGAGTTCACGCTCATTTAAAAAGTTCTGAAAATAACAAGGTTCAGTTTCTCCTATGGGTTCATATGAATTTTTTATTTTCCATTTTAGAATGGGGATTGTGCCATATACATGCTTTTTTGTGCATACATGAATTGAATTTAAACTTTTCTGTTAAATTATTAATCATTGTTTTAGCATGCTCCAAGGTGAGTAAATTAAGAAATCTTGAGTTGTAGGAGATGTAGAAAGCGCCTGTATCAAGGGAACTGGTGATAAAATTGCCTGGAATTACGTAGGAATAAGTACTTCAGATTTCTTTGCAATAAGAAGAAATGTGACGCTTGATTTTAACCCTAGTTTTTTGGGGCTTTTGATTAGTTCACTGACTGACTGATTAATGCTGGTATATTACAGCAGTCAATGCTCTTCCACATGATAGAGTTCCATTGATACTAAGAGGGTTGCATGATAAACAAGAGCTGCTTTGAGGTTAAGATCTATATCATTTAGGTATCTAAATAACAGGACGTCCTTAAAGTTTGGAAATATTGTTGCCCAAATGCTAAAGGAGAAGAGAGGATACTTTCCTTTAATAAGGGTGGTCACTTTTGATCTTTAGCAACTGACCATGTACAGTTTATACAAACTCATTCTATATTTGTATTTCAACAAATTAGAGGTAAGTGTGTGGTGAATGACTAACTTTACAACAAAGTGGAAAGAAACGACAGTGAATAAAATTTATGAGAGCAATATTATCCAGCTAAGGGCTGGAGTTCAGAATTGTGGGTTTTTTTCACAGAAGCACAATTGCTTATTATTGACTTAAATGTAATAATTCCGGAAGAGGTAAATTCTGAAGTATTTCATGACTGCCATGATAAAGACTCTCTGTGCAATTTACCACCTAACTGCTCCAGACCATACCTTCTTCAATGTAGCGACTGCATCATTTTAACACTACTGTGGAAGACATTCAAGTCACAGGATGGTAAGTCAACATCCTGTTGATGCAGTTTTGGTCAGTTTTGCCTACTGAGACATAAAGACTTCTGGCAAAATTGTGATGTGTAGTGTACAATCAACTTTCATGCTCAATACAGTCAGCTTGTATAAATAAATATTTATGCTTATAAAGATTGTTATTTTCTATAAAATGATCATTTTTCACAGGGTTCTATGTAAGAAGACATCTCAGAGAAATGCCTTATGAATTCTAGCATTAGCTGAGTCTTCTTATCTATGGAGATAACTTTGAGTTTGATTAAGCTTAGATGTGATTAGGCTTAGATGTGGCAAAGACATTTAGCTCATCTCTAGGCTGAATATCAGTTCCCCATCACAAGATTCTGAAGGAGTTTTAGACAAATAAAATTTGATGTCTATATCTTTAGGCTGCCCTTATAATCAATGAAGTGTTTCTTAAGGGCAGTTAGACTGTCCTGTTTTAGATGCTTATCTTAGTCATCCCTGGAGATGTCTGTTTTCTTCCACTGACCACAGAGAGGACATAGGGTGACTGCATCAGAACTAGACATCATACTTATAAACTACAAAGCTACAGCAGAGGTATCCATCCTCAGTGATGAAGATAAACTGTCTTGAGCCTGTTAGCAGCCTTTTTATTCTTGAGCTATAGAATGTTTTTAACTTGCCTCCAGTTCCTAGGTAAATAGAAGTGTTTTTCTTTTCTGAGCATTTGATCATCTGCCCGTAGCAATTTTTGGGCAGGATTGTGAAAAGTTCTATTTAAATCATCTGCCATATCCCTCATGTATAAGAGGCTGAATGATATTCCCAGTGTGCATATCTTTTTCCCATCAAGCCTGGATGATTATGTCTTCACTTTCTGAAGTTCAGGTGAAGTCAGTATCTGTACTTCAGTCTGTGTCAATCAAAATGAAGGAAATGTCAATGGTTCTCAACTGTAAATGTACGGTAGGGTAGTTGTTATCTCTTTACAGCGGATTTCTTATTCTTTGTTCAAAAGATCTTCCATGTATTGTGGACTTTGTTCACACAACTTAGCATCAAAAGCAAGCAACGCATTTTTTGTAAAGTAGGCATTTGAAGTCAAACTAGTCACTTGTAAGTCGCTATATTAAGCCAAGACATTAGGCCCTCTAGAGTGAACCACAGGAAACATTTTTAACTGAGGATACCTACTGTGACCATGTGAATTAGTAGTGCTATTAGCGAAGTCAAAATATATAAGAATAATAAAAATACTAAAGAACATTATTTTAGCCATTGTATTTTAGAAGAAACTTTGCCTAATCTTTCTACGTCACCTAATAAAGTGTTTAATACTGACAATACTTATTGAAATAATTACCTTTATTTGTCTACCATTAAGTTCAGAGGAATGATAACATCAATAATAACGTTATTTAGAGAAAATAAAATAGGCAGACTAATTATAGAACTCTACGTAATAAAAACCTAACTCTGTTGCCTTTAGCAGTGACATAATATAGTATGGTATAATGATTATAGTTTTTAGGGGGAAATAACCAGCATGTTTGTCTCACTATCTTTATTATTTAAATGATCATATATTATATAATTACCTTCAATGTAACCCTCTTATCTCATGGAAGATCTGCGGGAAGGGAAAATAACTTAAATCTAATGACTTTTCTGGCACAATCAGTCCTTTGTTCTGTATCCTTTTATGTGAATGAGAATACTGATACTGATTTGAAAAGGGGAGACTGGAAATGCATAAGAAACACTGCCCCAAATCACCTAGATATTTAAATACTTCTCAATCATCTGATATCCAGATTCTAATCCCAGAAACTTATCTAGATCTGTGCTAAACATCTGACTCATCTTGCCAATCTCTACTCAGGCTTTTTCAGAGGATCACGGTTTGGTTTTTTGTTGGTTTTGGTTTGTTTGGGTTTTTTTGCTTTCTTCATGTGCTTCTTCAAGCTCATTCCCTCCTCCCACAGCTTTGTGATTCTCTGTCCCAGCTCTCTTTGTGGGTGCAATTTCATAGGAAAATGTTGCCATGTCACAAGACTCTTTGCCCTCCAGCTCAACAAGTAACTGAAACTTATTATGCTAGCAAATTTCACTACAAAGTCACTTGTGCTGTGAACCCAATAACAGGATCAGAGAGCAAAGGGAAGGGAGGAATCTTTGCGAGGAGAAGCTAGCATGGGAGTGGGAGAAGAATCTCAAAAGCTGGAAGCTCTTCAAGTCTCATATATCTGGAATGATGCTTGCTTATTTGATAGCCTGCCATGGGCTCCTGCAAATAAGTTAAGCCATGGCATAAACAGCTGAGACTAAAGGATGGGTGACAGTTGCTCCTTCTGCCAGCCAGCCAATTTTATGGCAGACGGGACCATTGGTGTTTCTATGATATGGTCCTTTGTGTGACTCAGGACCCCTAGGTTTCAGTTTTGGAAGAGTTCACACTTTTGACTTAAAATGAAGAATTTACCACAGCCCTATCAAAGCTGCTCTAGGAGAGCCAGTGCTTTCTCTAGGCAATCAGACGAATGATCATCCTGTCCATTATGTCTGCTGTACCTGAGAGAAGAAACAGCAGGTGGGGAGTACTGCCAGAGACAAATGAGGATACCAGTATCTATCTCTGTGTTTGTCCCTTTCTCTAATGAAACAGAGCCTGCCCTCAGATCTAGGCACCTGACAGTTTTCCATTTGTAAGCCCTTCCCTTGACACCCAAGTATTCAGCCATTTATTCCCCCTAAGACTGAAAAGAGTTGTACGGGCTATGCTTTTTCTCAGGTTTTCTTGAGAGAAGATATGTTGCCTTATCACCGGATGTTTCTGGTTTTGTGTAACTGAACTGAAAATATGCAAATTATCTTATTAGCTAATGCCAAATATGGAACTACAAAAAGTTCAACAAATAATTCATCTGCTCCTGGCCACAGATTTGGCAAGGCTGTAAATTATTACACTCTGGGGCTATATAGACATAAGGAAGAGTACTGTAGTAAAGTCTGAGTCATTTTCCAACACAGAGAAATTATTGTGCATCTACTTTGGGAAAATGCAGATGACTGAGAATAAACGATGGATTGATTAAAAAGCATATGTTTCTGATGAAATTTGAAATATAATGTCACAAGTAAGTTATACTACAGCCAGTGACTAACTGAAGCCCATTCAGCACATAAATATCTGTGTCGTGTGTGAACCAGAAGAGATCTAGATTCCTCTGGCTTCAAACCTTGAAATTGAGTTGGCATCAAACTGTATCATGGCACAGTGATTAGCCACACTGTGAGTAAGCTTGCAGCAATGTTTCTGTTTGAAGACAGATTCTCAAATCCGTCCAAAAGCCACATGCAGTGACATCACCTTGAACGCTGACAGGGTGAGTTTTTCTTGGGTCTTTCCCATTTGAAGTCCAGGGTTGGAAGTCCCACATTTTGTATGCACTTAAGGAACAGAAGATTGATTAAGGAAAAACAGCAGGGGAGGCTGAAAGAGGCTGTCTGAGCAGGGTAGTCCACATGTCAGTAAAAGGGAGCTGGTGCAATCTGGACTGGAAGCATTTAGGAGCATTTTCCAGCATGACGCACCCCATTCCGCAGGTTTACAAAAGAACACCTGATAACCCATTTCTACAATACTTGGGAAAAAATCCCTTAGCAGGATATAAAACATGAAATATGACAGTCTTTACAGCAGTCTTTTTTACTTTGAGGCTCTAGTTTGTGCTGAAGGATACTTGTTTGTGCAATCAGTAGCCTACAAGCATTCAACATTAAAGCTGTATGTAAAGGACCAAGATGAACTTGCAGATTTGTTTTTCAATACAACAGTGATTTAAACAGCTGCTACAAAATCTGATTGAAAATTGCAACTATTGTGTTCAGGATGTTGCAATCAGGTTCTTTTTTTCAGAACTTTTTGTAAGTACTGCCTGACAAAAACAGGACTGTGTGGCAGACCCTGAAAGGAGAGGTGATTGCTGTGTTTTGTGGCATGAGAACCACAGGAATGCAAAAAATGACAATTGGGAGTCTTTTATGTTTGTGCTGTTATGGATTCTATGAAGTTAATGGTACTATTTGGAGTGTCTAAGATTAGTCAAAGCTTCCTTCAGATGGCACATTAATGTAATGGATTGTTTTCCATGTCTGTTTAATTTTAGCAAATTGTTCAGTTGCCTCAATATTGTAAGTCTAAGGAAATCCAGCTGTCAATTCCTATTAAACTGGCCTGAGTTTTATACCGTTAATTCAGTTGTCTTTCACACTCTAGCTGCTAAACCTAAAGAACTCTTTACAAAGGCAGATTTATGATGGATGCCATCTGGCCTGATAGAAGGAAACAGATATTGATTTTTAATATTTTCTCCAAACTTGTTTACTCTAGGATAATACAGCAGCTGTGTGGCGGCTTGTCTCAGAGTGGAAAGGATTATTACCAGTGCCTTTTGATGAGATAAATTACCTAGAATGACTTGAATGGCTAAAGGGTATACTTTGATGTTATGTCGCTTCATTTACCCTTATGACTAAATGATTATTGATTTTATATTTTTAAGCTCTTGAAACGTGAAAATAAGTTGGTAGAGAAGCCTAGCTGTGTTAGTTTTATTAATTTATTTCTGCAGGGCATAATTCACTTTGGACCAGGTTGTGAAGGTTTTGGGTTCATGACCGACTCCAGATACAGTTGCAAAGAAATGGCTTATTTATATAGTCATTGCAAGTAGTTCCAAAATCAATACAGTCTGGGATTGGATGATTAAACTCAGTCCCTTTGTGGGATTCATTCCTGTAGCTACTTCTGAAATGATCTTGACTAAAGCAGATTCATGTGATCCAGTCTACAAATAGCAAGTTTGTTCAAGTTGAAATATTATTTTTTGCTCATCATTTTTTTTATCTACTGTGTTCACTCAGTGACATTTTAACAACCAGAAAAAAAGTGGTTGATTGACTACTTCAATGAAATCACTAATCTGCATTCAAAGAGTTGCCTCCAAAGACTACTTAGATTTTCCATGGATAGATTTAACTACTGCTTTGATCAGTTAGTCCCAGTATGCAGTGGATTTAGGTCTCTGTACTTATGTAGGCAGCAGGAATCCAAGGTGTACACTAAACCTTTAAATAGTCTTCACAGTTCAAAACAGCTATTTGCCTTTTGTGTACAGCAGACACCTACATATTTCTGTGAAGTATTGCCTTTTCTATCATTATTTAACATGTTGGTGCTATTTAATGTTTGTCTGAAATGTGACTCTGTTGTCAGTCTATTGAAGTATTTTGTAGACACTGGAACAAGTGCAGAAATGTGCTCAAAAAAAAAAAAAATCTCTCTCCAGTTTCCCACAATGCCTGTTTATATACGCACTTTGCTTGGTGCCTTTTTATACCTTAAACAGCAATACTTTTAAGCCTAATTTCTTCTGGAAAGGTTTAACGACCAAAATGCTGTGTTATCTTATTTAGTCTCCAAAACTGTGATTCCAAATTCTGACATTTCATATATGTAGACCGTGAACAAATTATAAATAGTATTGCTAATAGTATTTCAGCTGTCTAAAAGGAACAGAAGGCAATAAGCTGTAACAAAAGCTATGGCTCTGACGAAGTTTATTACTTGGAAGAGTTAGCAATGCATGAACCTGCACAGGACTGCCTAAACTAAAGAATAATATTTCATGATTTAACAGTACATATCTATCCACCTTCTGTACAGGCTATTAACCATATGCTTGTCTCTTGTTTGGATGTAACTAAGTGTGGAGTTGCGTGGGTTTTTGGTTTGTTTGGGGGGTTTTGTTTGTTTGTTTGTTTGTTTGTTTTAATCTATGTCTCACCTAAAATTGTGTGTTTCTAAAGCATAGACATGTTTCTAAATGTTAAGTTTATGCAGATAACATTATTTACTTTATATATATGTGTATGTGTGTGTGCGTGTGCATGTGTATGTATTGTCAGTCAGAAATATTATTCCCCCAAAAGATCTTTTATTGTTATAAGCCTTGGCAGCATATTTTACAGAGTTAAAAAAGGTGTAAAACACTTTTCCTTACTTTAGCCACCCTATATGTATAATTAATGTGTAGTAAATTATATGGCCCAGTTTAAGGCTTGTTTAAATGCATAGAATTTGAAGTCTAATGCAGGAATAAAATAACTTTCAGATCAGTGTAATGTAGTATGTTGATCCATTTTACAGGGTGGTGGTGATTATTTAATTAATCACCTTTTGACAATTATTCACACTGGTCCAAATCAAAGTCTCCATTAAAACCAAAGAATAGCTTCATTACAAATGACCCATAAAAGTGTCAAGTGCTGGCAGTGAAGACAAGTAATTTCCTTTCCCTTTAAAACCACTAGATCGAATGATGGGGGTGGGGAAGGTGATGAAGTGCGTAATAGTGTGATTACAAAGAAAAGCTTAAACAGTAAATTTGACAGCCATGTTAGAGTGGATAGAAGATAAGGGTTATAAACTCTTGGTTCTATACCTTCAGAATCTTTTAATTTTATAAGAAGACAGGAATGAGTGGATTATATTTTTCCGAAACTTTTTTTATCCTCTTTTGGTGTTTACTTATAAATTGAGATTTGAAAATTGTCTGACTGAAAGCCATGGAGATATAAAATAAATACTGTATTGCCTTCTGAATGTTGCTTAAAATAGCAGTTAATTGAGGCAAAATTGGTTTACAGCTTTGCAACTATTTTCAAAGCCTGCTTATCTACAGAATCTTATTGGTGAGAAAAGCAGCAGGACCTTTATGTCAGTGTAATTATATTGGGCACTTTCTTTTACATCTGGAAAGTACCAAGAACTACCAATTGATTTTGTGGAGAGATAAAACTGCACTCATCTTTGATTAAAGGTAAATACTGCATCTCTTGCTGAAAGTCTTTATGTTCATGCTGTGTAAAAATACGTAAAACAGTTTTAATTCTTAGTTTCTGATAAAAACTTGTATATTTCTCTAATGACCAGTACAGTTTCTCTACAAAAGGATTAATTTTTAATCTTAATTTCACACCTTTCAAATCAAAATCCTTTCTCTTCAATATTAGATCCTGCCAAATATGCATACATTGAAATTAGACAGGAATGTAGCTTCAGAAAGTATAACAAGAATATTACAGTGTCACTTTCAGATGGGCTGAATAAAATAGAGCATTATTCACAAGACACATTCGCATTTTGAAGACATATTTAATAACAGTTGTAGACTTCGTTGTCATTTTGTTTGGTTGTGTTATCTGAGATTGTGGAATAAAGATTTGCTAAGGAATTCCATGTAGTGACCTTACCTCTTATGTAGACACACTGACTTCTATTTGTGAGAGCTAGCAGGTGGTGGTTATTAGTTCAGCTATCATCACAAAAAGATGTTAAAATAATACTTTCACTTGAAGGTTCTGAATAATCTTGCTAACATAGATTCCACTTACTACAGAAGATGAATATATATTTGCTAGTTTTTCAAAAGCACGGCAAATATTGACCAGTCCCAGAGACATATTTGTTAAATATACTTGTCATTCTTTCTTTGATCTTCATTTGTTTTAAAATCTTGCACCTAAGGTTGGACTAGTTACTGTAAAAAATCCCAAAAGTTCAAGTGCTGCTTCTAAAAACTAATGGCTATTGACTTTCATTAGGATTTCTGTGATGTTATCTAACCCTGTAAAGACATTTGTGGTATGCAGTTTACATTGTATCTAGTGATTGTATAATCATTATTGATTTTCCTTGTGTGTAGTACCTATGTCAAACAACCTAATATATTTAAATGGTGATTATTTCAGCAATATATCTATTATTTGATAAGATCAAAGACAGTTAAATGTGTAGCAGATAGCGTGATAAGATGATATAATGCGTATTTGTGCCAGTACCTATGCCCTTTTGTGCATAAAACTGCAATTCATAGTGTTTAATGATTAACACTCTGAAACATGTTGTGATTTCTATCCTCTAGTAGGATAAAGTACGGCAGATGGATTAAAGGAAACCCACTTTTTAGTAAAAGGCCTAGGAGTTATGTAAATGTAATACAATTAGATGAATTTCTTTTCAAAGACCATGGGAAATCACTCTGTATATTCCATTCACTTCTTGTTTTCCTACCAGTACTTCTGAAGAAAACTAGAAATATATTTAGAAAGCTGTATGATTTCCCAAAGGATATAATTGCTGTTAATCCCATGAGTATGGATTAACAGAATAACTCGGCCCATAGAAGCAAGCGATTTCTCAGACTAATCTCATGAGTGGAATGGTTATTGTATTTTATTAGTGATCAAACAGCATTCTACTTAGACTGTAGTATAAAAGCAGCAAAACTAATGCATTCATTTAATATCAAAGAATGTTATACTTTACTTGTGGAGTTTCTCTGCTTTTACTAGTATCTTTTAGTTAAAATGTGTTTCTGGTCAGTTGCACTATACGTTTAATGCAATAAAAAATTTAAAAAAAATTAAAAATAGGAAAATAATTTTAAAAAGCTAAATATATCTGTAGTGATGAGGTGAAAGTACAAACACAGGCTTTTCATTCTGTCTTGTTACTGTTACGATTTTATCACTCTCTGTGTGGCTGAAAAAGCTGATGTTATATTTGAAAATGCAATTTCTGTGCGTACAAAATGTATACTTGGATGCATGAATGTACTTTCTTAGCAAAACTTTTATTACAATTTTTAACTAGTTCTGAAAGAGCCATGTGATGGTACAAAAGGCCTACATTCATTTTCTATAGCTCCATTTTCAGTTTTGAAACGGTCTCTGTGCAAGTACTAGGCCTCAAACTTGAGTTATTGCTCACAAGTCATTGTACAGTGTGTATGTATGAGTTCTGTTAGTGTTAGACTGACATCCTCTCTGCCACTCTTCATTACACAGTACAGAGATGCATGCTTTGGCCACCCTTTAGTTGCTACTCTTATCTGCAAAATCACTCTTTGATTTCACTCTTTATGTCTTCTGCATCCAGCTGTAAGAATGGAAGCCATTACCATCCATAACTTTATCTTCCACTGGGAAGTTACCAACATTAACAGTCAAATGCTGGAGCCTATCATGTGAATGTTCCAGAACTAATCTCAAGAAAAATCAGACATACTGTTTAAACAAATAATATGATTGTGTGTCATAACCTGTCTGAATCCACTTGAAGCAACTGAGGAACATCTGAGAAACTACTCTTCCAGTAACTTAACACTAAAGGTGATCATTCTGACGACCAAGCACTAAAGGGGTAACTAGCAGAAAGTAGTGATGAGCAGTCAGAGCATTTATCTGTTCACTGATACAGCTGGATTAAGAACAGGATGCTAGTTCCCAGTGGTCTGCTCTGTTTTAGCTGGTTCACAAGGATTAGATGACTATTTGGTAATGCCACCTCCTGGCTCCAAGTGCAAGGTACTCACACAGTGTCCCTTTGCTGTAGTTTGCCACTGTGGCCCATTCTTGAATTCCCCTGATACTCCAGGCTGATGCCCATTCTGGGTAAATGTGAGAGTCTTCATGATGAACATTCTTATCTCAGATAGGAGAGCTCTGTGTTCAGTTGGGAAAGCTTCTTTCACTGGTGGTGAAGCTCCTTGGCTGATTCTCAGTTGTGGAAACTTAAAGTCTTTTTCATTGGAAAATTTCCATATGCAACTGCACAGTGAAGCTAAATGGTAACTTCATTTTAACCATTTTCTCTAGGTCCTGATTGTGCAAGTCTCATCAAATCAACAAGAACTGGAATAATTCTGTTGAGGCTGGTAGAATAGCAAGTGTTGCTGTAAAGCTACTTACCATATGGGAATGCTAAGGACAAATTTTAGATTGCAAAGATTATTTCTTCATGTTCCAGATTAACTAAAGATACCTCATTCAGTACAAAGAGTTGCAGCCCAACACTGACTATTGACCTGACATTACAAATTGACTTAGCTGTTTCTGTGCAAACCATCCAGATTGGCTTAATTGCAGGACTAGGACCTATATAACTATCTCTATTATACATGCAAATACACCAGCTGACCCTGTACCTTATGCAGTCCCACAATGTGTCAAGAAGGTAAACAGAAGCAGGAACTAGTGGCTTGAAGAAGAGGAAACTCCTAAGTAAAGACAGCTTCGCAGAGAATGTCACACCAGCACTTTTGTCCATACACTCATGATTCAGTTCCATCTTAATACTGTTCAGAGCTGTGAGACAGCCTCACAGAGGAATGGGTGGAAAAGCACAAGTGATTCATTCTGAAGCATTTACTTCTCTGCATAAAGTGCAATAATGATGTTCTAGTTTGCATTTAGAAGCTTAACTGTATAGGAGTTTCCTCTTTATCTTCCGATATACCTCACTTTGAGTAGCAATGCAGTTACTTGTGCAAAACTGTGATTCAGCCTATTGCAGTCATTAGGGAAAAATGAAGAAAAAACGTCTACGATAGTAATGTCTGGAGTCTACTTTTCCTTCTACTACAGGCAGAGTGTGGGAGAAGACGGAGTAAGCAGCCAGGAGCAATGCTATGAGCAAGCTTGCAGGGGGTATCCTAGCTGTCAATTTATTCTCCTACATTTTTGAGTGTGATCATTTAACTAAAATACTCATTTGTTTATTTTAATGTGGTCTTTTCCATGTGCAGGAAACAAAGCACCCAGACAGGAACATACTTGCTCTTTATGTAAACGCATATGTTAATAATGTTTGTAATGCATTTTTTTCAGCTGATACAATTCTTTCTCAAACTTCAGGCATATAAACAATCTAAATGAGTCTGTATTTACTTCCTGAAGCTTTAAAAATGTCTGTTAAACAAGTTCAAGTAAACCTCCCCAAAGCTTAAATCTTTTCATGCCAAATACTAAATCTCATAGCATAAGGATCCAGAGGCCAAAAGGGTGCCATGGGGCAAATTGCAGGCGGAGTTTCTAATTCCATGTGTCCTTCAAT
Source organism: Caloenas nicobarica (assembly GCF_036013445.1). NCBI lineage: Eukaryota > Metazoa > Chordata > Aves > Columbiformes > Columbidae > Caloenas > Caloenas nicobarica. Next base: position 98,591,598 of record NC_088246.1, on the reverse strand, counting down.
TTTATTGCACAATTTCTGTCTCTTTCCAAAAGGGTGCAAAAAGGAAGCTGGGAGGAACACGCTGAGAGTATGACTATTATTATGTCTCTGCATCATGTAGAACCGCTATGCCAAGGAGCTCCATAGTGATTGGTAACAGCAGCATAACTTCTGCACATCATAGCTTTGGGCTGCAGGGAAACAATTCCTCCCTCCACCCTCCCCTTCAACTTCACATTGTTTTTCTCCCTTGCTAAGTCCATTCAGTCAGACTTTGAGAAGGACGCAGGAGAGCTGGCAACTAATTCCACTCATCCATTACCACAGTGCTTAAGGACTTGTGCCTGGAAGTGATTCAACCTCCAAGGCGTGTTTAGGACCAGGACAAACTTACAGCAGGTTTCTTTAGATAGGATGACAGTGTATGCCATCTTTGATATTTTATTTTGTTCTACTTTTGAGGGGTGACAGGTAGCTTTCCCTCTCTCCTCCTCTCAAGACCATTGCCCATTCTCAGCTGTGTGACAAAGCCTGGGAGACAGACACCTTGACCCTTGCACTAGACTTGGAAAAAGTTCGCCTCCAGATACGTGATCCTACTGTTAATCACACTCTGAACAAGGAATTACCCCATATCCCAACCTTTTGTTTTCATTTAACAGATCATCCTGGTTTATATGCCTCTTTGCCTCTCCCAGACTCACCTTCGCTACGCAGGTGCTGAGCACATCTGAAAATTCAGGTGAGGAAGAAAAATCTCTACCCCAAGATAAAAAACATTAACAAAATCCCACTGTTACCCTTTTATCCCATTTGACTTTCAAACAAAATCAAGCCTTTTAAAATGTTCCATCCAAACTTGTGGGGCTTTAAAGGGAGAGAAAGTGGGAGAGATTGTCAGTTTCATCTTTAAAAATCAAAAGGTTGATAGGAAAGGAGTTCCCTGCAGATTTCACCCATGTGAAACCCATATGAATGGTCCTGCATGGCAGGACATGGAGCAGGGACTGGCTTCTCCCCTGTTGCAAAGGATCATCCTCAATGCTGCTATTCCAGAGACATCTTGTTGTCTTATTTAGGCTTCATAAAGGAAGGGAGGGTGAAAGTCACCAGTCAGCTGTAGATCCAGGCTGCTGTCACTGTACTGTACCAAAGCATTTACTGTAAGCCCTTCTAGGGAAGTTACAGCTACTGCATTTGTTTACACAAAAAAAAAAAAAAAAAAAAAAGCTGCCTGTCTTTTCATGTGCTAAACATGGAATAGAAGAGATTTTACTGAAATTAAAAAAAAAAAAAGTATTTTAGGTTATAGTCATTACTTATACAAAATAAATGATCAAAACTAAGTAACAAACTCACATCTCTCTTTTGAGATTTCTATACACAAAGAAATTGGGTTATCTACAAACACATTATGGTTTTGAAATGTGTTACTGCATTCTAAATACTTGAATTAAAACAATTTGGTTTGAATTGTACTCTTACAGCAGACTCAAATTCCTTTTATCAAAGGTTCTTTTTTTTCCCCTCTCTTTCTTTTTTTGGTATTATTAAAGGATTTCAAGCTTTGTTATTTGAATGAGATAAACACTATGGTAACTAGGAAAGCCAGCATATTTTAGAAGTCTGTGGTTTTGAGTGTTTTCCAAAGAGACAAGGTAGTATCTGTATCCTAATATTTTCTCAATGCATGAAATACAATAGAAGGCAGCTATTTCAAGAAGATTCCTTAAAAACTGTTAGGCATAAAAATCCTGACACAGTGGAGATATTGCTTGAGGCACACCTCCAGGATCAAGGTCAGTCTTAATGCCGAAGCACCACGTTGTAGGAGAATCTTGTTTTTGCAGAATATAACATAGCACCTCTTAAGTAAATCCTAAATGCTAAGGAAAAATATTTCACTCTCAGGTATGTGGAAATTCTACTTGATTATGTCCATTTTTGGTGGACAGGTGGCTTAAATGGCAAAGTGAAAAGAATACCATATGTCTTTGCTATTCAAGTGAAACATGAAGTCAATATTAAAAAGTTCCTGGTTGAAACTTACTAAGTAAAGATGGCCAAATTTCAAAAGCCTTGAAGTCTCAGTTCACAAGTCCGGGTACTAGTTTGAAGTCTTCTAGGCTGTACAAATGTTTTGGATGTGAAAAAGTGGATGGACATCTTTGCCTATTTAATTTCTGAATCTATGTCCTTCAGACTTTTCTTGTTTCCTTTTTTGAATCAGAACCTTGCACATAAGGACATATGGCATCGTGCACTTGCTAATGGTCACAAATCCTTCAGAAGGTGTGTCATAACCACAGTAAAAAAAGTCCTAAATATGTAAGAAATTAGAGTTTCCAATATACATTGACATCCCCACTGGGTAATACTTCAATGCATACAAAAAAAAGCATTTGTTTTAGACATTACTTTAAAATTTTTTTTTTTTTTTTCAATTTTGGGGGAGTTAAACATCGTTGCATTTTTGGTTTTATTCATTTACTAATTAGGCACTGTCTGCAATGATTACATCATGTTTTCACTTTTGAAACTCACCACCACAGGACATAAAGGCCAAGATCTTTACATTTACAGGATTTATATTGTTATAGGATGATAAATAGAAAAACCCAGGAATTTAATTTATAAAAACTATCCACTTAAAGTCATAGATCAGCTTCTAGTGATCTGGTGGTGTGAAGTAATTCTATGGAACAGAGCAAAATGTTATATATCTTCTTCTGAAACATCTGTACCACTTGCAGAGACAGACTGCTCAACTAAATGGGTGCCTGGGTTAATTTTTTGCAGTAGCAGAATTTGCTACATGAGGAGTTTTCTTCCACAAATACAGGTTATGAGAGTTCAGACTTAGAGTGACAAATCCAAAGCTTTTTAACCCTACTCTTATCATCAATTTAGGCATTTTTTTACAAGACATCATATAGTTTCATTAAAGGAGGGGGGAAAACACCTTTTAAGAAATGGTTCTCTTTTGCTAAATTGTTTTTTCTTATTTTTAAAAATTCAGGGATTTCTTATGTGAATTTATGACAAGAGCTAGTGACTGTTCAGTTAACTGTAGTGCATGTATAATGTACCTTAGATCCTAAGAAAAACAGATTGTTTAAAAATTTATGAAGGAGCTTGTAACTTAGCAGGACAGCTGCTTTTCACTGTCTCTTGTTTTGGTCATGTTCTTGCTTTTTACTTAAATAAATAAATAAATAAATAAGGCAAACTTGCAGCCAAAAATTTTACTCAATGCTTTTGAATGTAACACTCAAATTAGGTGTTTTTGTTGAAAGGCTGCAGATTTATGCCCGTAGAATTTTATGTGTACTAGGAATTTTACATTATTTAATATATGCTGCATGTTGTTCTGTAGAAATGACAGATTCTGAGTCTTGATCTGCTGTTGGGTCTGCCAGAGTCTTTAATTCTTGAACAAACATTCTTGGTGGTCATGGTGAACAGAAGAATGAAAAAATAAAGGAATCAGATTCATGAGTAGCAGAATACTTATTTAAATAAACCATTTCTCTTTACTTCACTTGTCTGTTTGGGGTTTTTTTTGACAATTGTGTGGAAAGGCATTGCTGAAAGATGATCGCTTTGATAAGCTGTTAAAAGGTTTCTACATTAATTCTCCAAGCACCATTACATGATCCAGACTTTAATCTAGTAAAGTAAATCCTGTTCATAAACCACATTTCATACTGTATGTGCCCACCTAGCAAAAACATTGCTACTTTCATTTTCTCCTTTTACTGACAGCCAGTTTTGCAGCAAGCCAGCAGTATGCAACTCGTAAGCTTTCAACAGGCTGACAGCAAACTCTCTACCTCTAGAGGCAGTAACTACTACCTCTAGTAAATTACTCAGGGTTTCTTTACCTCAGATTCTTTTCCATAAGCTAAAATATTATCTGCTATGGACAAGACTCTTCCACCCATAAGCAGTAAAAAGGCTTCTCCAGAAGTGGCAAATTAACTAGTCTGAGTTTGCAAGTAGTTCAATGGGTCTGCAAGCACATGAAATTATTTACTCCACGTCACAGACTAAATACGAGTCAGTAGAAGAGTGAGACACTACTATTCTTTTCTGTGAGTCTTTGATCAGCATGTGTTTTAACATTTTAGTGACTTATTTTCTAAATAGTGTTTAGGATGAAAATTTTCCAAACATTTCACATTGGGACTTGATTTCAGTACATACTTAGCACAATGCATCACTTTTTATCTTCAGTTCTAATTTCTGTCTGCTCTTCTGAAGTAAGAGAGGTCAGGATGTCAAGTACAAATCTAAAAGATGAGGAAAAACACAATTAATGGCTACCATTGACACCACTAATTTAAGTCATCTTCCCAGGTTGTCTTTTGACAATGCATCAATGCAAGGGTGTCTAAACCAAACTCATTTTGGATGATCTCCATCATCCTGTCCAGTTATCAGCTACTGCTCCAGAGGTGTGTGGGTCTTCCATGGCTCTCGTATCATATCTGACATCCCTGTGTAGGACTTCTATATATTCTCTGGACTCTGTGTTCAGGCACTCGAGTCACTTCCAGGAACCCAAGAACAAAGACACAGAAAGTATTCCAGGACAGAACTGAGCTGTCTTTTGTTCGCTTGCAGTCTCCATCTCTGATCACAGCACCATTTCCAGTGCTTGGGGTGATTTTCCCAACAGACAAGATGCTTCTTTGCTATGCTGCCTTGACTCATTCCAGAAGCAGGATTCCCCACCACCTTACCTCCTTAGCAATTTTATTTTTTCTCTCTTAATGTCACTTTTCCTTAAATAGGCAAAATCCTGTTCACATGAGTCTTTCAGGAGATAGAAATGTTAGCTTTCCTCCTCAGTACTTTGTCACTAGACATAAATGAAAAATATGATGGCAGACAGTGCACCTGAAGGATTCTTTAAATTGAAGCACAGTCCCATTGTGCTATTAATTGATTGCCAATGAGACAGGATATTTGGAATATTATGGAAAAAAAAGGAATCCTGAAAAATGGAAATGTCAGAATTGCCAATAATTAATACAAGAAAGCAAAACTGTTCTGTGTCTGGAAGAAAACCAGATTATATAGGTACACAATGCTATGATGATGAAACACTTTCTGCTGGAAAATTTATTACCTGAATATTACGCAGCATCTGTTAAAGCTAGTCATTTTTGAATCAGTAACTCCAGAAAATAAGTAGTTTTTTGAAAGAATTAACCAAAGAACTCTCTAGATTATTAAGGGTTTTTTTCAGTAATTCTAGGAATTTTGGAATATCCCTCAAAATGGAATAAAGTCATTATTGTGTACATATTTTATAACTACAAGCAGGAACATAAGCAATTAGAGGCCTTCTAACCTGATGCTGACCACAGATTAATCAAGTACTCAGCATGATATGTGATTAAAAAAGAATTAAGAAGAGTTATATGACTGATCCTACTGAACACGGACTTACAGAAACTTGCTTTATAGATCTTTCCATCATACATCTTTTACCAAAAAAACAAAAAAGTAAAGCAATATAGGGATGTTGGTATTTTCCGTAATTGACTAGATACCACATATTCTAATGGGATCAAACTAATCCTGAAGCCTAAGTAATATTCATTAAACAAACAAAAAATCTTTCTAACTGTTCAGTGAAAGTATGAATATTGAAATATTATTGATCCGTTCTTGTCCCTTCTTAATGTTTCTATCAAAATAATTACTATTGGTAAAAACAGTGATTGATAAAGGATAGGACAAGTGTAATCTATAACATAAAGAAGATGGGTCTCTGATTAATGGACATGTGGATAAACATGAAATATTAGGGAAGAAAACTTTTTTTTTTGAAGGTTGGTCACGCCTCACTAACCTACAGAACATTTTGAAGGAGTCAGAGCCTGTGTGGACAAAGATGCAGCTGATCTAGCCTTCTCAAATACCTGAAAGAAGTTCAGGAAAGCTCCTTTTCAAAGGCTTTTTGAGGGAAGGTCAATGTTTTAACAAATGTTAAGAGTAAATGGTCAATATTCATAATAAAAAAAGGAAATTACTTGATGAGTCTCAAAGGGATCTGTGCTAACCAATCATCTGAGAAGGAATGAATATTTAGGCAATAAGTTTGATATGATGATACTAAGGTATTTAGAATAGTAAAGATAGCTATAGAAAACTACCAAAGGAAAAGATAGCTCTCAGAGATTTGTTGGTACAAAGGCAAACTCTGGATGCTAAATACGAGTTTGGGCTGAAAAAAAAAAAAAAAAAGACTAGACAATTTCATGGAAAAAAAATTCATCAATAACAGTTAACTGTCAGGACATTAGTTCAGCTTAGGAAATTCCCATGTCATGTACTATTGGGGACTGGGAGAATACTCTCATAAAAATTACTGCTACTGTACCCTTTTATTTTCCCTTAAGCCTATATTATTTGCCACCGGGGTTGTTTTAGGCTTCTGTGCTAAGCCAGGGGAGTGCTCAAATGTGGTTCGCCAGTATCACAAAATATATAGCTGTTTGCTGCATCTGAGGAAATTGCAGGTACAAACACATCTGATGAGCTTTTCCCTGGGAAAATCACCTTCTGGTCACCATGTCACCCCTGCCAAGAAGCTAAGCACTGCTGCCAAAGAAGGGATATTTGGCTAAATGGCATGGTTGTATGCCTGTAGCTGAGAAGGTAATATAAGTTCCTTGGTAAACTGATCATAAGCAAAACCTCATTTTTATATGGTCAAGGAAGAAGTGTAAATGGTTATGTTAAAATGTAAATGCAGAGGAGCAAATAGATAAAATTTCCCTGCTAGCAAAGTAGTACCTTCGAAAGACCAAGCATCATGTAAGCAGCTGAATAAGAACCTCTGCAATGTTTCTGTAGCCGAAGAGGATTGTTTCTATATTGCAATCCTTTTTACCTGATCCTGAAGGACTGCTCATATTGACCTAAATGACTCTCAGTCACCTGACATTTAGGGGAAAAATATTTGTTACGAGAGAGGATACAAATTTTCACAGAAGAAAATTTGAACTTACTAAGACCAATCAGTAAATGAACTGCACCCAGGTCATTTTATCACTTTGTTTAGATGTTCAGTACCAGAAAGATTATGAGGATGAGGATGTTACCTGTTCACACTGAAAAGAATCTCAACCTTTGTTAGTTTTTCCCAACTGTAGATGTAAATACAAATGTGTGTCCACAGAACTCTGAAAGATATAAGTGACGACCCTTTAAAAATAATGTGCATGGTTGGTAAAAGTTTTCTAAGCACCCTTAGCTTGGCAAAACCTAAAAGCTTGTCTAGAATTAGACTCCGCATTACACTTCAGTGAAATATTTCCATATGAAAAGGCACTTTCCAACTCCATACATTTCAAAAGCAATTTGCTGACCAAAAAATTGGATGAAAAGTCATTTTCTCTGATCTCTAAAACATATAGATCTGAAGAGCTTTCCTCAAACTTTACACAATCTTGTGAAAAATCATATTCAGGATAGGTGCCATAAGCAAGAAATTTCAACTAGAACAGAATGCATAAATGAAACTCAGATCATAAGACACATGAAAATGCTTTGTGACACTGAGTCTGTCACATACTTTCAGTATTCAGGTTTTTTCCACCAGTTCAAATGGAAGGGTTAAACATAAATTTACATATTTTTCTGGTAGATCTGCCGTGGCAATAGCTAAACCAGAATTCTGGAGACTTGTAGCATCTGAATGTTGGTCTTGAACAACACAGTTTCTCAGTGGGCCAAATTAGAGAATTCCTCTGAATATTCTGAGTACAGCATTAAGGCTGAAGTTAAATATCGTTTAACAGAGGTGTAAGGCAAAAAAAAATTCATTGTAGTGGCAACCTCAGTGTTATTAGTAGAGGTCATATAATGAGAAAAATTATACTTTTCTGTGGCTGGACATTAAAATTCATACAGGCATACACCAGATTAAAACATATCTCAGTATGTTCTAGGACTGCAAAATATCCTCAAAAACCAAGACGGTATAATATGTTTTGATGTCGGTGGTTTCCAAATGACAGCTGAAAGATTCATATTTATTTCTGTACAATTTTTCTTTACTACCCGCTCCTTTACTTTCTTTTACCTTTTTTTCCTTCCATATCTCTTGAAAGAAAAAAAATGTATTACTTTATTATAAGACTAATAGCAGAGTTTATTCAGGAAGGTTATGGGATATAGATTTTATTTGGCTTACTCTTCATCTATAGACACCAGGAATGGATGAAACCTGTTAAAATATGTAACATTAGTTTTTGTGAATAAAAACCCTTAAGAAGCTAGAATATTACTTGTACTAAGCTATTCCATTCTCATAAATTAGCCAGTGGTCATTTAGAGGCTTACTTTTGTGTACTAGCATTGCAAGAATGTTTACAAAGTAATTTTACTGTGAGCATTAGGATAATTGGATGATAAAGCAATTAATATATTAATATATAACTAGAAGGCTTTTCTTTGATTGTATTATTTATTTTAAAATAACTGAACACATAATAAATATATACAAATTCCTTTTAGGGGTAAATTTATTCAGTATTTACTTTTTCTGCAAGAGGGTATTTGAGCTATCCCTCATTTATGTTGAATAAAGCTGCACAGGAACACATCTAAAGAATTTTTTTTTTTTTTTTTTGCAGAGGGCATAGTTCAGTACGTTATTCAAATAGCTTGAGGCACTAACTGGACTTCATTAGGCTTTATCAAGTTTGGTATCCTTTGTTGTAATTGCTACCTAAAAAGATGTGTGACAATCTTTGTCATGGTACAGAAGGGTGGATGAGGTACATAGTGAATGGGTGGAGGAAAAAGGTGTTGGAGTAAAGATGTAAGAGACTGCTGGTGTTAATCTGTGTAGTTCTGTTTGTCTGTAACCTGTCTCCAAAGGTTATTCTAGTTGCTTCCCCTTAAATACCAATCGCAACAGCTTCTAATCCAAGGGATGTAGTTCACCCATCTTTTTCTGTCAATAACATCTTCCATGTCCAAAAAAATATCATGGAGTCTTTTTACTCCCCTGTGTATTTCAAGAGAGGTATCCCTTCCTGCTAGCTCTTTCAGTCTTTTGGGGTTTTCTACCACTGCACAGTGTCAGGATGCCCCAAGATGGCATCTGTAGCTGGCCCACAATATCTCTAGCAATTTACTCCTGCTGAAAAAGAACCAGAAAGACCAACTAGAGTACCCCTGTCTCTGCTCACCTGTTTGTTCAGGGAAAAGACTTGGCCAGGGAACACTTCAACATCCTTCTCTTCCTGCCAGGGCTCACGTTTGTTTCTTGGCCATTTGTTTGAGCTGGGTGAGGTCTGGCCACAGCTCAACAAGAGAAGTTGGCTATATGGGTTCCCTACTCCGCACCACAGGCTGAGAGATTCACTGTAATGAACACATTGTGGCGATGCTGCCCAATTTATTTAGCTGCAACACAATTCTTGTGCAATTTATGTACTACAATTTCTATGCAACTGCTTTATTCTCACCCCATTTGTCTCCAGTTTAAAGACAGGCCTCATGGTAAGGTTTTACTGACTCCTGCTTTTGCCATTATAAACCCTTCTGCCCTTACAGGGAGCAGGGCAAACACAGATTATAAAACCCTATTTCCTTTGTAATCACTCTATTTCCAACAATTTCCTAGCAATTTATTATTTTGACCTTTGCACATATTTTTGCAGACAGAAGATGGGAGGGGGCCAGCCTGAGACAGGTGTAAGGAGACTGAGTTATAAAGAGTTATGTGCAGAGAGGGAGCAGACTGGGAGACGTAACTGTTATTTCCCAGACATCTGATTTTTTTTTAAAAGTAGAGAAATATGGTTTTTAAAAAAACATGATGTTGACTGTTGGGTGGCAGCTGGATTCCGCTTCTAATGGAAGCTAGCGATCTGGCCCTTAATCCTCTGTTTTGCAAAGAGATTTTCATATAAATGAATGTACCTGGTACTATCACGAACCTCTAGACCTTATTTTGGAATCACTAGACAATGAGGTTTTGTAGAAATATGCATGGAATTAACAGAGGCCTGGTCATAAGGGGAGAAACACAAAGGATGGAGTGCAGCCCAGCTCTAGCACTTCAAGGGGCACAACAAATGAAGCAGGATGGGTTTAGTGCCCTCAGCCACCTCTATAAATTCCTTCTTGCAAGCCATAGTCCAAGAACTGAAGACTGATAACTGAAAAATCAAGCCATGGCTTTGCTTGTACAAATTACATCCAGAGAACTGCTTATACACACATGAGTTTCGTAACATGCCTATTAGCAGATCTAGATCTGTTCCAGGTTAAAAACACATGTTAATGTATTATTCCTCAGAAGTGATTTCCTTAGCTGCCTTAGAGAAATGCCACCTGAAGGGCAGGGCAGAGGGGAGTTCCCCTGCTGGAAAATATGCCCCTTTCCAGGTATGCACATGAACTGGCGGAAGGACAACTTCAACTGATGAATACACTGTGCTTCAGGCATCTGCTGGGGTTACTAGCACTGATTCTTTCAGATCTCCTTCCAATACCCCAGGTAGTACTTAAAGAGTAAAGAGAATATTTCAGTCAGCTGCCACAGGCAGCCACAGACAGTAGTTTTTGCAGCCAGAAGAATTTTAAGACAGATAGTTTTGCCAGGTTAAATTAAAGAAGGTATGCCATCAGTAGAAAACAGCACTTTGTATTGATATGAGATTGATATGATATTATATGAGAACATAATAGAATCATAGAATAGTTTGGGTTGGAAGGGACCTTCAAGGGTCATCTAGTCCAAAACTCCTACCATGAGTAGGGAAATTATATGATACAGTATTATATGATATGATATGATTATGACATGAACTCCCCACAGCATGATATGGTCAGCTGTAAGCATGGCAAAGTAGGCAGCTCCTGGAGGCAGGAAATAGTCCTGGATCTACTGTCTACTTTCCCCTGCTCTGGGGAGCCTGTATCGCTGAGGACTGATGTTTCATGGGCAAGTAGGACATCCCCTTCCATAAGAGCAGTTTGCCCAAACAAGGAAACCTTTTTGGACAGGAGCAAAAAAACCACGTTCAACTCTCCAAGGCTCTGCTCTCAGCTTTTTATTTAGTTCTGACCTTTCCCCCTCTGCCTTCCACTTTTGTTGTAGGAGTTCCCACCCTTTTCCTGGTCCTGGGATCCCATTGCTGGGAAGAAAAGTCAGTTTTCTCTACAGGCATTGAGAACTTCTGAGCCAACTTTAGCCAAATAAGAGTTTTCTATCTTACTGTCATGCTTGCTTTTAACTAAGTGTTACTAACTGGACATCAATGCCCTCACTGTTTGGACTTGGAACTTGGCAGTGCCATTTTGCCACCCTGCACCATGCCTCAGGGCTGACTGGAGTTGACTCTGCTGTTATCAAAGGCTTTAAAGGAATGGTACTGTGAGAAAGGCCAGGGTCCATGGAACATCACCTCCTCCTGTTAAGTTCTTCTGGAAGCAGAAGCTTCTGTGAATATATGCAAGGTTTGATACAAGGCTTAGACATTACAAGGTTGATGTTGTAACTGAAACAGATTTTTTATTACCTCTCTTTGAGCAGTTATCTTTTATCCCGCACATGTCTGAACAAGGTAAAACACCTAGAACAAGAAGGTTTGTAGAGAAATGGAATGGACTTTTCATTTGCCACATTTATTATAAAAGAGGAATGACTGCACTGCTGGGCATTCACAAATCCCTGTTCAAGCACATGCATTCAATAATCAGGTGGCTTTTGGAGGGCACAGTCCAAATGATCGGCCCAGCTTGGTCATCTTATTTCCTGGCAAAGACATTCTGGCTGTCACAAATTATGGTATGTTATTGTCTATGTATTGTCTATCTTTTCTGGGATGAAAATATTCCTCCCAGACAAGGCATAACATATGATATGATAAACTGCGCAGTTATGGAAGTTTACAACCCCTTGCTATTAATAAGTGGGGTGGGCAGCATCCCTTATATCAGAACATCCGCCTTTGAAATACAAAGTAACCACAACACATGATCTGTCAAAAACTATCATGATGATAAACAATGGGGTGAGCTCCAAAATAAATAAATAAACACTGCCAAAGAGATTATTTGCATATTTTTCTCTCTCCCCAACCAGTGCTTGAAAAATGTTCTCATTCAATGTGCTTGCTCATCCACGCAGCTGCCAGCTGTGCCTTCTTCCTCCAGCAGCAGTCACATGTTACATGGTTTGTAATACCAACTCCATATTGCTGCAGAAACCTAAGCTATGAAATACAACTCTCTCTGGCCTTTTAGAATTTGTGTGGAATTATGATTTCACTGCTGCAGCTAAAATTTGACATTCGGTTGAAGACTGTGGCATGCAGGAAACCAAGACAGACAGAGTACATGCAAAAATGTCCAGACACTGAGAGACATCTCCAGCAATCCTCATGTAATTAACATAAATCTGGGCTGCCAAAAGTACTAACAGCACTTGAAGCAGCTTTGAAATCCCAAATGCACGACTTCTAAATTTAGAGCTCTGTTCTTACTATATTCTGTTATGCACATGTTTAGATTTCTGTTGATTGTTTGCAGAAGAAAAGGAATGTAAAGGTTACTTGTTTAGAGCGAAACCGTGGCCTACAACTGCAACTCAGTCTTGGGGGATGAAGAAAAACTACCCTACCAATGCCAGAATTTAGAGCGGCATCATCATTCACAACGAGCTCAGAACTGAGGCAGTTGCCCTGCTCTACTCTTAAAGAGGTTTGAGGCTGGTGAGAGCGGTGTTTGTGAGCATACATGGTCTGCCCTTTTCCCCGTGCGCTGCCTTTTGCAGATGCTGAAAGAAATGGTAGGTCCGCAGAGCTGTTACACTCGCTGAGCGTGAGGTCCTGACCATAGCTGTCCCCTGCATGGATGGCACAGGTATGGGACATAAAATTAGAGCACGGTGTAGAGGAACTGTGGGAGGTTGCAGCGAGCACTGAACAGAAATACAGACCTCAAATATGAAGGAAGAAGGTAAGGTCCAACAGGGATTTTTTTCTTATTCAGAAGCGTCACCATTACAATTATGGTACTCAAGAGATACGCTGATGTTTTGCATCTGCCTTAATATGTCACAGACAGCTAGATTTGGCTACAATTCAGTTGTTTAGCACCACCTAATTATCCATAAGGTCTGAATTTTTAATCTGTGTGTTTGTTACAGGGCTTCTACTTCAGCAGTTCCCCTTGGACCTTGCTCCCATGGGCTTTTAAGGCACGTCCGTGCCGTTACATTGCTGACAAAAGGAATACATCTCCTACTCCCGCTATTTTACCTTTTTCTTTTTTTTTATTTCATCTGTGGAAGGAAATCAATAAAAGATCATACTTTGTATCTACTTTCTAAAATCTAAACCTTTCTTATTTCCTGTTTCTAGACCTATGTGCACCTTCATGAATCTGAAACTGCTTTAATGTGTGCTTTTACATGTGCTTCTATAATGATGAGGCTGTTTTGCTTTGTGATTATACACGCTTTTATGCCATTATGAATCCTGAGATGAATTTTCTCCTTTTTTTTCCTACTTAATTTTTCCCTTGTAGTTCTATCAACTCAGTAAAATGTATTTTGATGGAAAAATGCGATTGCAATTATTGGTCAATATCATTAAGTTTCTCCCTTTTCTCTGTTCCTTTGGGGCAATTCTGTAAGAGCTCTCTCCTTTTCCCAGCAACCTGAAAATTATATTTCCTGAAGTTTAAGGTCTTTTTATACCAATATCTCTTCCTTTTCCTTGTAAATAATTTTAGCAGTAGTCCAAAGGAGAAAGAGCGTGTACTCAGTGGAGTACATAGATACTATGGAAAAAGGCAGATTGAACGATTCTAATGGATACCATCTCAGTAGTAGCGCGAATAATCTCTAGGTAAGGTATTAGGTTGCTGTTAATGTAACCATGAAGGCAGAGGGTGGTAACAGGATAATTCTAGTAGATATACTCAAGTGTTTAAACTAGTTTTTGGCATCCTCAACACAATAAAGCAAAAAAGGTCAGATAAGGAACACGTTTTTAACCACCTATATATATATATATATATAGTGAGAGCAGCCTAGATAATAAAAATAATAGTTGGAGATGCTCTTCCCTGAGAAGGAATATTCTGCATTTGGTAGTAGAAACATGATAAGACGGTTGTTATCACTAAAATAGCCTTTCATACTTCCAGCTTCTTCCATAGGCATAAAATGGGGAAAAAAGGCACAGACAGGGACTTCACATCAAAGACACTGTTAGTTGTTTCTGATAGCTCAGAATGGGAGGCAAATGTTATGGATGAAACATCTACCTAGAATAACAAAAATCTACTGGCTTTTTTGTAGAATCTGCAGTAGATGACAGCCTGTACAGCCCTTTAACATCTGCCCATAATATATAACAAAGCTAAAAATTTTAATAGGAGTGACTTCATCCCAGAAGATGCTCACTCATCATCTCATGCATCACAAAATTTTCCAGAATTTCTAAAAATAATAAATGTAAATATTGTTATGCAGAAACTTCTGAACTCAAAAAAGATAACTTAGTTTTTTATCTTATTTAAATGTATTAAGAGTTAATTGCTTCCATAGAGGAGATGATTTCCTAGATGTAGACATTATGATTTGATTACATTTAGCTTGTGCAGACTATGTACATGTATATATAAAAGTGAACTTTGTGATGGCTAGCTTTTTGTATATTGTAAGATGAAACATTCATTGGATTTATCAGTCTTTTAAAGCGGTATTGGCAAAATATTGGAAATGTCAAAACTAAAATCCCTGATATCCAAAAGTATGATTCACAAGTAAAACAAATTATACTGAGCAAGAAGTTATCCTACTTAAACGGAGATTGAAAACAAAATAGGATATACAATATTAATACAAAACCTGAGTAAATAACAAATTATTAGAAGCTATAACTTGAAATACATTCAGCCTGAAGAAAGGGCTGTATGTCCTAAAGCTTGTCTGTTTTTTCCAGTTACTTATGTTGATTTAGTAAAAACTGTCCCCTTTCCCTGCAAAATTTTCACTAAATATATCCTCACATAACCATGGCTACAACAATTCATAATAACAAAAGGAATTTAAAAGTAGAGTAACCAAGAAAAACCCTAGGTTATGTATGCTTGTTCTAGATTGCAAACTGTAGCTAGCTATGTATGTTCTATAGACATTTTGGAGTTATCACTTTAACAAAACACTATACCATTCACATTCAATAAAGTGCCAGGGAATGAGAGTTTGTCACTGTCAAAGGGTGGCACATGAAGAATCATATGCTAAAATGATATAGTTTTAAATTGATATATCTTATGAAAATACTTTATATGCTAAAGCCTTATAGAAACTAATTATAGGCTTCTGAACAACCACCGTTATATTTTTGTAAATATAGAAAAATGGGAAATTTTCAAGGTATTGAAAAATTTCCTGTACCAATGCAATTCTGACAGAAGGTTCACTTAACCTGGTTTAAATTAAATATTTTAAATTTGGGGTTCTATTTACAGGTAAGCTTGGGTGAAAGAATTGTTGCCAAATAACCGTATTTGTCAAGATTAAAAGTTTAATCAATATGTGCTACCGTAATAGTCCCAGATTTCTCCAGAACACAGGACACTTCAAAATTGACAGAAACTACACAGGTCAGGTTAAAACTAGCTCACTAAAAGTTCTCCAACTAGGCAGTCCTGTTTCTAATGAAGCTTTTTAGAGATCTTTTTAATCAATATTATTTTACATATGTGCCGGTCATCTAAAGATGGTACAAAAATCTTTATTAATATGTTTTGCAGATAACACAAACTTTAGTGAGGTAGATAGTGAAGAGAATCATCAAGAATGATCCAAATAATCTGCTTTAAATGCCACACCCTAAAAAATGCCATTTAGTGAGATGAATATGTTACCAAGTAATATGCCTGGTAATAAAAAATGAAAATTGTGCCTACAGGCTGGGAGGTTCTGCTTTAGAAAACTGTGGCAAAAGGATCAGCTTAAAGATAGTGAGGGTTAACCACCTCAACTACCAGTGCAAGTCTGTGGAAAAAAAAAAAAAAAAAAAGAAGACTTGATGTGATCCACAAATGTGTAGAGAGGTACAGAGATGGTGTTGTCCCCACAGACTGCCTTAAGTGTCAAAGCCCAGCTGAGGCTAGTTAAACAGGACTCTAAGCCAAAAACCCGGGCTGCCAGGTCCTTCCACACAGACCACAGGCAGAGATGGGCTGCGCCAGGGATCACCCACCAGAAGAAGCTGAACTACACTGGTGTGGGTCATCCCACACAAGTCTCTGACCAGGCAGTGATTTAATGGAGTTTTGCCTTCCTCACAACAATGATCTGAGGAGCATTGATGGACAAATCCCTTCCAGCCAGTGATGTCATGGTCTTCATTTCCCCAGTCAGCTGCAGGTTACTGTCCCTAAATCTGAGATGTTTGAATCTGAATAGTTTGCTTGCTGGAGGGAATTTATTAGTGGCAGCAGAGCCACTCCTGGCAGTGACAGTTTGGATTCTGGAGTCAGCACAGCTGCAGCCAGGAGCTAGTGCCTGGACTACATTAGCTGCACCACTTTCAGCACTGCTCCCAGTCTAATGCAACTTCATTGCTTCCTGTAGCTGAGGTAATTTGTTCAGAGGTAGCACGGGTATCTCTGTATGGCACTGCACCCTGTCATGTGCATATACCTTTTATGGCCTGTAATGCAGGAGATGTCAGGCTAAGATGATCTAATAATCCTTTCTGGCCTTAAACCGCATGAAACCATCATCAGTCAGTTCCATTAATCTTCCATGAAGGAAAATAAGACACCTGAACATAGCAACACAGTGAGATACAGCAGTAAAAATGTTGAAAATGTTTCTCAACTTCACTCTGCTCTCTCTCTAATTCTGCCATAAATTATTGTCCCGAGTTATGCACTGTCCATGGAGACACGGAGGCGTTCTCAGAGTTTATCGGGCTGCTCAAGAGGACTTAGGTTTGGGCTTGCTGTCCAGGCAGTAGCAATTAGCGTAATTTTGGGCGAGGATCAGTAAGAGACAGTTGCATACAAAGGAGCCCAGTATGGTTATCAAAGCCCCCTGTAAAGTAGCACAAGGATTTTTAGGCAGCTCACAGACCCACCGTGTTAGGTACTGCTGTCCATGCAGCCCTTGGTATTTTCATGAGCACGAGAGAGAAACAAACAATCTTGGATTTACTCCCTCTGTTTTCATGTGTCTCGTGTAAAATGCACTGAGCAAGTTGCAATCTGGAAATGGGTAAAAGCTTTGGATCAAAAAATCTGATGGATCTTGGCCAGTTTGTGCAGAAGTTACCAGAACATGGTCTCATTGCTCCATACACAGAGAACAAACAGCTGGAGGGCCTAAGCGTCCACATGATGGGGGTTTGAGAGAACCAAGGCTGGGAGATGTGCTGATTTTCTCTTCTGACATGTGAATAGGTTTATTTTGGACAGCATCTGTTTTATTTTTTTGTTCTCCGTTGTATGTCATGTTCCTTTAAAAAGAGAGTGACTAGGTCAGATGGACCTCCTGGAGGGAGCAGAGATTCCTCCTTTCCCTGGAGAGCAGATGAGCATGCTTGAGGACCGGGTGGGAGGAGGAGGAGGGGAGGAGGAGCTCCCCGGCTTTGGGGTGTAGCAGAGAGAGGAGAAGAGAATGGGAGCCCTAGCGAGAAGATGGGAGCCTGCTGTTCATGGAGAGGCTCATGAAAGGAGCGGGGAACATATGCACAGCCAGGCTCCCTCGGTGACAGGAAGAAAACTTCCTAGGGATCAGAGAGGACTGCACGGAGCTTGCTGCAACCCAGAAAGTCACAGAGTTGACTGAAACCAAACCTGGAAGCAAGTACCCACCTAACACCACACCAGGGGAGAGGGATGAGAGGAGTGAAGCTGCTTACAATCTTTTCTTTATTTTTTTTTTTTCCTGTCCTCACAGAAAGAGAAAATGCTTTTTTTTAATTTATGAAGTTAAACGTTCTCATTTCTATTCTATACAAATTGTCTTTTTGAGTTTAAAAGACCCTTTGGTCTCTTCAGGGAGCTTGCAGTAAGGAAAAAGTCCAGGTCGTCATCAAAGACCTGTCTGTCCTCTCATGAGCTGCGGAAACAGAAGTGACCCCCAATTTTACTTCACAGCACTAGAGATACATGAATGATAGAAATACTGTGAAGCAGTTAATTGAATTTCATCTGTAGCAGAAAACTGCCTCCAAAAATTGTATGAAAAATTGGGAAAAATATAATAGTTCATATCTCAATAATTCTTCATTTAGTTTCAGCAGGCTGATCAAGGCAAAAGATGGATTTTAGCTCATTGGTAGCTCAGAAAAAAATAGGGGGGGTGTTTTGGATCAAATTGAAAATTATTTTCTTTTTTATAGTTTCATGAAACATTGCAAAAGTGGTGCAACCCAACATATTTTATGTGGGTTCAAACCTTTTAAAACTGTTTTTCTCAAAAAATTGAAAGGAAATTTCAAAACGGAATGTCATTTCAAATGAAATAATTGAAATACTTCACTTACAAAAATGTCAAAAGGAAGCATTTGATTCTTTCACAAAAGTACAAGGTTCTTTTCAAAGTAAAACATTCAATAAAGTTAACACTTCTTTGCAGAATGCTTTTGTATATCTCTGCCTCCATTGCCAAAAAGAAAAATCGGTTGAAAAATTCCACTCAGCTTCACAAACAAGCAAACATTAAGAGCTAAAAAGCATGTAAGCACTGCACTTTTTCTGGCCATACAGACCAGAAGTGCCCCCAAAGAGTTAGTTTAGTCATAACCAGAATAGCCTACCAGAAACCCAGATCTGTTAAGAAGAAAAATTAAAAACAGATATGCCATGAATGTTTTTGTTGCTCTTTATTATTTTCCATTTCTTTTACATTCCTTCTCCCCTGCTTTTGCCTAGTCCTTCCTAGATGCCTGTGTACCAGACATTCCAGGACAGAACGTCTTGTGATCTCCACACAAATACCTCCCCCGGAACAATTATGGGTCAAAGTCTCTGCTAGCAGAAACTGTCTCCCTATTTGTAAACTGAATTATGTTAACTGTGAATCTCACCTGATAACTACAGATACGGTGATTTTAAAAGCTTGTTTTACAGAGAGGCTACACATATTTTGGCAGTTTTTATTCTGTAGATTTTCATAGGCATGACAAAAGTTTCCTATTTAGGATTTAGAGAGGAAACAAAGCAAGACCCAGCATAATTAGCAGATTTAGATTATTTAAAACATGAAATTATTTTCAGGACAAGGTGAAAGACATGCAACACTCCCTTTGCAGGCAAAGGACTCTCCTGAATAAGAGGAAGATCTCAGAGGTTAAGCAGTAAAAGGAAAACTTACGGCCTTTAGAACAAACTGAGCCTGCAGAACATTTTCACGTTCCCAGACCTCCCAGAAACCTACAAGCACATCAGACTGTGCTGGGGGAAGAGCACCTTGAGCTAATGCTGACCTGAAGTGCTAAGCCATATGGCCTGCTGCTGTGCCATACAGATGCCCCATCTCCAGCTGTCAGCTGAGTTTATTAGTTTCGGTATCACACCTCAGGAATAAAGTTACTTTGCTTTTGAATCCACACGGGCTCTCAAAGTACCAGGTATGCATGATTCTAGGTCACAGGGAAAAGTGCTGTGTAAATGTGTCACTGCAAGTTAGGTTTATGCTGTCTCTATTTAGGAATGCTGGATGAATGTGGACCACAGCAGGCACCAGGATGCTGGAAAATAAAACAGGTAAAATTTGTTTGATGACCTTGAGGTAAAAAGTATCATCTGCTCTGTTCCTAATCAACTGAGTCCTCTGGTGCTGATGAATTCATATGCAGGACTTCTCGTTTTTCAGTTTTTCTCTTGAGGACAAATCTTCCTTTTGTTAAATCAATATTATCTTTTTTTTTTTTTTTTTTTAATCTGAAAAATAGAATTCACTGGAAAGCTTGCTAGCTTCCTTCCTACCTTTCTTCCTCTCTCTCTTTCTTTCTCTCTTTCTCTTCTCCTGTCCTCTCTGTTTCTCTCCTCTTTCTCAGTTTGATATTTTGAAGGCTTTTTAACATTATAGGAATACCAAGTTTGGTCTTTGCCATTTAATTTTTTTCCTGGAGCAGCTCTGGGAAGTCTTGTGTTCTGGGTGTTCTGGCACTATTGCAAAAAGAATGAGGATCTTGAACAAAGACTTTCTTTGCCCAAAATTGTAATTAGTTGTTGAAGTTGCTAACAAAAGCAGAGGCAGATGAACAAAATGATTCTAGACATTAAAAAGCTTGTATGATGACAGATTGAAGAGATAGGCACTGTTTAGGGGAAAAAAACTAGGTAATTTTTTTCAGAAGAACAAACAGACTTATTAGAGCAATAAAAATTAGGTAAAAATAATATTAGCACAATTACTGTGTGTCATTGTGTAAATCAGTGTTGCACCTTTATGGTGAATACTTTGCTCTGTTGGCTAAGGTACCATCGCAAAAGTGAAGTGCTTTTTGATGTTTCTTAGCTCTTGCCACACTGAGGACAGCAAGACCCCATGAGTGGATGGAGTTGTTGATAAGAAAGTCCACATCTATTTACTGAACCTAGCTAATTCATGAGATTTACAAAGTGAATTTTGTCATCTTTTGTGAAAGTCCAAATAAATTATGTCTTCCGATCTTCTTGCATTCACTCTTTTGTTATCACACCCAACAATTAAAAAAATGTGAATAGCTTACAGAGGCACAGATTTCTTTTACAGAAGCCATGGTGATCTGTCTCAGTCATATTATTTTCAGCTGGGTCTTTTATAATTCTGGTTTTAATTAGCATTTCAACCAAATTTCTTGGTGCTAAAGTAAGAATTCTCAGCCATGAATTTCCCAAAATAACCTTTACTGTAAAACACCATTTGCAGCAGAGCTGTTCTCTGAGAGAACAGCTGTTTAATTTTGATTTCTGCTTGCCTTTTGAACCCTTTTGACTAATATTTTATTTTTCAATTCTTGTTTTCAAAAGTCAGCAAGCCATTTTTTTTCTATTCCTCCTCACCTCCCAGAGCTTAGTTTGCATCTACTTCCCTTGCAGCACTACATGAAAGACACTGGGTTTTACTGTAAACCCAAAGAAATTCTCCCAAGAAGAGGCCATAGACAGGAAGGCATTGCATATGGAGTAAAAAAAGGAGCAATGAAGAGACTGAGAGAGAACTCAACAATCAAGCTATGGAAAGGTACTGGTATGGCAAAGAGGGTGTCTTACTTTTCCAGTATGCAATGAATCTGTTCTAAGTACCTGATTTCTGATTCAGCTCTGCCTGTCATGGACATGTAGGACTCCTGCTGCTTCAGCAGTCTAGCTGAGTGCAGCAGGACATATGACTTGAACAAGGCCTTTTTTTTCAAGTGTTAATTTTTGCCATCCATTTACTCAAAAAATATCAGTTGCAGTATAGGTGAGGGACCCATTTTTTACAGGCTTTCAGGCTCTGTGCTGTTTATAGTTGCAAGCCTAGGAACCAAATTCTTAATCAGGGCAATACCTAGTCAAACATTTCGGACGAGTTTTCTTTTATCAAATACCAACTGTGGCAGTGGTTTAGAGACTTACTGGCCCAAATCACACCAAGGCAAACAAGGTTTAGGCTTCTAGTTACGTCACTGTCTTTGAAAATGCCTTTTAGGCCCAGAAGTCTTCTTGAAGCCATGCCAAAATGCTCCCTAAATCAAAGCCAAGATGCTGGCACAGCTTCTTCAGACAGATCTTAACCACAGGAATTTACCCCTCTGCAGTATTTTGATTCTGACCTGTCATCAAACCAGGTTCCCCAGCCAGTTTATTCAAACGGATGTTGTGTGATCTCCTATATATGCCTGTGGGCAGTACACCCATCAGCCAAGTGTCCCTGTCACTACATGATACACAATGGTTGGGGCTGCATACTGGAGAAAGTGCACACCGCAGTGCATCCTACAGGCTTGAACCCCTGGTCATCCAGGCTGGCTGGTGACCATCGCAGTTTCCTTCACAGTCCCACAGGAAATTATTTTTCTCAAATGGAAATGAAGGATGTCTGAGCTCACTGAAAGGGTGTCCTTACCTCAAATCCCTTGTGCTGACTCAGAGAGCACACATAGCTGATTTGTGAAGTGCACTCAATTTGCACATTGTTCTTGAGCTTTACCCTGAAAGTTAATGTGTTTACATTTTATATACAGGTCCCAGGATGAAATGGGCTGTGCTGTAATACTTGAAGCTAACTTTTGTCATATATGTCTTATTTGATAGAACTTCTTTATATGATTCTACTGAAATCTAGAGTTATATATCACATAGAATAATATGTACAAAAAAAAGAAAAGAATTTTTTAACTAGGAAGCTCAAAAAAAGCATGTTTAAAAGTACAGAATATTCAAGTACAGTAGCCAAAGTAACAATCTATCTTCTCTTGGTATGTAATCCAACCTTTGGTCCCTCAGATGAATTTCCTCTAATGTTGTTGTTGACCCCCAGGCATGTATTAAAGAACCAAGAAAGATCAAGTAATCAGCTCAAAAGTGCTCTGGAGAACTAATTTAAAAGAGCTTTGCTGTAAATATCAATAATGGAATAAAACAAATGAATTAAAATAATGAAATACACATTCTGCATGAAGGAAATAATTCCTGATATAGTTTTAATAAGAGTAGTGGAGAGAACAGTCTTACTGCTGATGCTTTCATATGCTTTAGGATATGAAGAGACAGAAACACAGTCAGTCCATGAAGAGATAGTTCTTGCCCAACTGCAGACGCTAAAGTTCAAGGGTCTCATTTTGTCTGTTAAAGAAGGGAAAAACATCACAGAATCCTTCCTTTATTATCTAGTCACAAGTATAAAGCTTCATTATTGCAAATATGACAAGCGGACGTATCTAATTTGCTCCTTGTCTTGTGGCTCATTGTGTGTAAAGTTCCACTTCATGTGTTTGCTCTATGGTTACCTATATTTTTAGTGGAAAGTGTTCACAAATCTGATAAGGTGCATAAATTCAATTGAAATACAAGAGGTGTTAGAAATTAAGCACCTATCCTGGGGGGGGTGAAAAATTATGTACAAGTGCATATGTCATATTAACTGTGTTTGTGCAAAACAAAAAACTTATTACACATTCTTACAAGAGTAATGCTGAACAATTTCTTAAATCAGTGTATTTACAGAATAAAGTTTTGTTAGTTTATGAAGAAAACTCACTAAACCTATAGTGAAGGATATCTGATATGTCTAACTGTTGAACTGAAGTTCGAACAAGAAGCAACTCAAAGTTCTTTTGGTGGGATTATTCCCTTCTGAAGGTCACAAAGGCAAATCCACCATTGCCAAGTCATGATGCTTCCGGCACACTATTATGTTCTAGAAAAAACTCAGCTAAGTGAAGTGAGTAGCAGCAGGCAAGGAAAAGAGTGAGAGAAAGGGAGAAACTTTTGGTTTACTTTTGTTTTGACAATCAAACAGCTTTAAAAAAACTAAAAGACCAGAACCCTATAGAAATTTTGGTGATCCCAGGAAAGAATAATTTGAGACAAAATGTCATAGTGGAAGCTGCTGGTTAATTAGTTGTTTTTTCTTCCCATCCTTATCACTTCCTATCTTTCATGTACAACGACTCCACTAAATGGGTCCCAGATGAAAATGTCGGGCAGTGTATTTGCATGAGAAATAAAATTTAAACATTGCGTACCTCTGGTGTTCAAGATAATGACATAACATAATTCTCAAACACTGTTTCAAAAAAACATGTTCAAAGGAGTCATGACCTTCTAGGACTTCACTAATTAGCAATTGGGGAACATCCAAAAAAGAAGAAAAAAGAGATCATTTCACTACTTTCCTTTTAGAGATGCGCTAAAAGGTCATGTGTTTTAAGGTTGAGCTGCATAAAGCAGAATTCATTGTCTCTTGATAAGAATGAAGAGATTTGTTCTTTTAAATTCCTGGAACCTACACTTCAAACATAAAATGTCTTTCTGAAAACTGAAGAAAATCTGTTGATTAATTTGTGTTGGCGTCAGTTTAACGGAGATCTTTTAGAAGATCTCTGTCAAGCTTTTTTTTTCTCCCAGATGTCTTACTACTAGTAAAAAAAGACAAGCTCTCCAAACCTTCCACAGAGTGAAGAGCCAGCCTATACATAGTATTTTAACCACAACAGGATCCCACCGTAGTACAGAGCATAGCCAAACACACAAAAAATTCAACAGTTTGTGTCATTCTCAAAACCATGTTGATATCAGAAGGAATCAAAGCACAACTCTTCAGCTAGTTTTCATTCTGCACTCCTCCTGATAGAAATGAGTCAGTTGTATGAGGAGAAATGTGCACGTGTTTGGACTTCTCATTGTCAAATTGGCAACCAGCCTTTCCCAGATGAAAGCATCTTAAAACCTGCACAGTTACAGGTTGAAAAGCTAAGGGCCAGATGGTCTGTATGCCCTTTCTTTAAGTAACATGAGGAAAGGCAGTGAACTTGGTTCCACTGGCAGTCTACTCTGGCATTGCTACAAAACCAGGAAAAGCAGTGAGACCATATGAATAAACCTAGATAGCATTTTTTAAAACAAGTTACACATAGCATTATGGGTTTTTTGCTTGTAGCAATATTCAAAGTAATATTTGAGGGAGTTCTTGTTTACCATTTATATATGAAGGACTAGTATTATGAAAAATCTTTCCTCCAAAACTCAAAGATTCTAGCTTGGAGTAAAGCTTGAAGGTAAAGAATAAAAAAAAAAAAAAATTAAAAAAACACTTAAAAAAAAAGAAAGTAGTAGTTCCTTAACTAAATGTAAGGAACACTGGAAGTTCAATATTGATTTAGAGGAAATATCAATTTAAAGGAAAATACGAAACTAAGAATTTCAATTACCCTTAACTACGCCCGTTAACGGGAGAGAACACAAAAATATTATAAAACTAGCTGAATGTGTACTATGTTGCATCAATTTTAAGTAGATTTTATTAACACCTCCTAGTGTCACTAAACACATGAACATGTAATACTTTTCCTGGGTATGACTACAGTTTTTCTGGGGTTTTTTTCTGTCTGCGTTTGGAAACACACAGACAACCTCACATGACTCTCTAACACACAATGGGGATAGTTGATTTTTCAGAGAAAGGAAACTACCTAGTTTGAAATGAATACAGAGAGGTCTCATCTGTTCATGAAGGTTATTTATTGGAGAAAGTGAGGCTCTCTGGTTTGGGAGTGGGGGATAGGCTTGATCTAGAAATGTGTTTCTGGGTCTACAAATGATGGATACACACATGTGCATAGACACAGAGGTGAATGAATGTATGAATGAATGAGAGAAAGCACAAAGCAGGTGAGCAGGTGCTCTCTAGTGTTAAAAGTAGTGATCAAACAGATGATGGCAACTACCAGAAGGGTAAAGGGTCTGGCAGAGTGACTTCAAAACTGCCTAAAAGAATTTTAAGTCTGACAGAAGTTTGAGGAAGGACCAGTAGAACTCCATTAATACACATCTACTCCAGATGAAGCACTCCCAGGAGCCTGCCTACAAGTACTCCACGGACACCAAAGTGCCCAAACCTACTTGTTGACTATTCGTGTCGGAAGAATCTTTTTTAATGTGAGCCCTTAACATAAAACAACTTTTCAGTTAAATCGTCCCACTTTTCCTTTAGTTTGTCCGTCACCCACTTTGAAAGCGTACCAGACGCTGAAGGGATTCAGCCTCCCACTAAATCTGAAGCAGTCTTTCCAAGACATGCTGGCCGAGTACAAAATCCAGAGGCAAAGACGTGGTTATTGACTGCCTGGCTCCAGAGGAGCCGGAGATGGGGGATGGGGAGCTCTTCTTCCCCCCCGGCAGTGTGCGAGGAGGGGGGAGCTGACCCCCCGAGCCAGCTCTTCCCCTGCGACGGCCCTGCCGGCCGCTCCCCAGGGCAGCTCTTCCCTCCCCGCCGCCGGTGGAGAGGGTTCGCCCCGGCATAGCCCGACATGGGCTGCTCGGTGCGGTGTCGGGGCGCCGCAAGAAGGGGCCGCGGGTCCGCGCAGGCGGCGGCCGAGAGCGCAGGCCGCTCCGCGGGGAAGCGCGGAGCGCTGCGTGGGGCGGCCAGCGGGGAGGTGCGAAGAGGGAAGGCGGCCACTCCGAGCCACTCGGGGCGAGAGACGGGATCTCCGTGCCTCTGCCTCCACCGCACGAATGGCTCGACAGCTCATTCAAAAACCGGATACACTGATTTTTTTTTTCCTCCCTTTCCCCCTGAAGAAGGAGGAACTATATCCCACCTGTGGATCGTACACTTGTTCTCTCCCTGAGAAACACTGTCTGCCTTTCAGGTGAAAATAGTAGGCTCCAGGAAAGCTTTGGACGTCTT
Organism: Caloenas nicobarica; assembly: GCF_036013445.1. Classification (NCBI taxonomy): domain Eukaryota; kingdom Metazoa; phylum Chordata; class Aves; order Columbiformes; family Columbidae; genus Caloenas; species Caloenas nicobarica. Next base: position 98,565,230 of record NC_088246.1, on the reverse strand, counting down.
TTATGTTATACTAACGGATACGTATTTGCTTATATTTCCCTAAGCTGAAAATGACTAAGACTCATAATAACAGTGTGACATATGGGAAGCAACTTTTGTAAGCGTCAGATCTGTATTTTAGAGATCTTCTTTAGTTTTTTTTTTTCTTCCCCTCCCCCCCCTTTTTTTAATTTTCAACACTGCCTCAAATAATGTCCCAAAAGAAGGGAGATAAATCCTCGTAAAGACGTGGCCGTTATTAGTGCAAACTGTTGAAGCTACAGAAGCTGGGGCGCGGGGGGAGGGCGGGGAAGAGCGGGAGAGAGGTGCAGAGAGGGGAAATAAGAAAGAAAAAAAAATGAAGCTGCAAGCAGGGGTTACATTTCATGTGTCTATTTGTGCGCGTTTGCATGTTATAGAGAGTCGTCTGAATTCTCAGCGCTCCCCTGGGCAGACCCTTCTTGCAGTGTATTTTGAAATTGAAATACACTATTCTACTCTTACCGAACTGAAAAGGTAAAAAAAAAAAAAAAAAAGGGGATAAGGGGGGAAAAAGTGACCATAACTCGTGCGAACAGTCCACCTTTTAGTGCAGGTATAACGGGGCGACAGTTAGATAATATTGTTAGTAAAAGTAATGACTGAAATATGAACAGAAACCTCAGGGAAGGAGCTTACATAAACAATTACGCTGCCAGTGCTCGGGAGCGCTGGAGAATTCATTGCCACAGCGCCCCCTCCCACACACAGTCTGAACTAAAGATTTTATCCTGAAGATGGGGAAAGAAAAGTTCTTTTTCCCTTGCTGTTTCTCCCGCTCTTTGCTTTAACCCTGTAAGCAGACCTACGGCAGAACGGCTCGTCCAGCTCACCAGGTCGCCCCTGCGAATCAGCTCGCTCAGAAAGAGCCTTGTCAAGCGGGCTCCTTTTACTAGAAAACTGGACAACTCCTCTTGCTCAGTTCGCTTGTGACATTTGTTATTTTTAAATACAATAGCCTATTATTTCACGTCGTTGTCTCCGGGAGATGGTGGCAGTCCCCCATTTCATGAGAGAAAGGAGAAAGCATTCCCAGACCATTGTGTGGTTATGTCACAGGAAACTGTTTCTGCTGCGCATTGTCTTACATCTCCAAACCTCACCAAGCTTCACTTCGCTCTGCTTAAAAAGTTGCTTTGACCAGTGTCATGACAATTGGGCAATGGGCATTGTCCGGGTAATAGGCGTGTGCGCCTCTCCGGGCCACAGCGAGCCTTCCTGAGGCGTGGCGATCTCTCCACGCCAACGAGATTTTAATTTCTTTTTTTTTTTTCTTCTCTTTTTTGTCTTTTACCTGAGCGGGAGCGGGGTGCTGAGCGAAGGGCCCCCATGCAGACGCCAGAGCGCCGGGCAGAGGCAGCCGCTGCTCGCAGCGAGCTCTCCGGCAGCGGGGGCACCGGTGCCATTCCCACAGACGTGCCTTTCAACTTCACTCGCCCGAAAACTTCAGCCTCTGCCACTAGTGCAAGTGGATGTAGCTAATAAATTACAAACGGCAAAACCTGTCTCCCAGGACGGCAATGAGCAATAGCTGAAAAGGGGAAGAGGGTGTCTGGGGGCGGGGGGGTGGAACTCGACTACCTTCTCAGCTGTGCTGGAGCAAACTGAATTAAAGAAGACAAGCGAAAGCACCGCTTAAAATCTGGGAAGGTAAACGCTGAACTAATGAATAGATTATTCAAATAAAAACGCAGTGTGTAAAGTCTTGATGTCTCTGTGTAGGCATGTTAATTTGCCACAGTTATTACCAATAAAAAGTGCATGTAATACCGTTCTACTGTTTAACAGCGCAAGTTAGACGGCTTTTTATTAGTAACGGGTAGTACTATGGGAAAATTAGATTTTGGCGACGAAGCCAGGAAGACGAAAACCCTCTTCCCTGCGAAAGGCATTCAAATCAAACAGAGATAACTCCAAGAAGTTACATACAGCCAGGTACACTGACCGATATGTAAAAACGTTATTGACACGGTTTTCTGGTTTGGTTATCGCAAAGACTTCGCCAGCTATATGTAAGTGACCCTACTAGCTATTCGTTCTCCACATCGTGCGGAGTCAAATTAGTGGTGTACTTACTGTGATAAAATGCATACCGTCTCCTTGCAGTGGGTAAATCCATTCCTTTCTGAAGCCATACAAAAAATATGCAAATCAAATCAACGCAAGAAGTTGTCTTTTGAAATGATAATATTTTACTCCATTAATCTCTGATTGCGAAATTAACCCCGTTTCTGGATATAAAACAATATTTTTGGACTGCACAAATTAAAAGAGAAATATAATCTGTTGCCCTTTGTGTTTGGGGGAAGGGGAGTAATGTTCCTGATTTAAACATTCCTCCTACCGAAATCACAAAAATATATTTTCATAGACGAAAGACATGCAGATGGAGGCAAAAATAACACCTACATTTTACACAGACTGGCACGTATACCTAGCGTGTACAACATGTATATGCGTGTAGATATGTGTGGAGATTTCTATCTCCCGTGTGTGTGTCTGCCTATCTACACACACCCTGAACTGAATTATATCAATTCTCCTGGGATCACGGTATTTATTTAAGTACTCTTCCCAGGTCATAACTGTAACACTCACTTAATAGCATTAATCCCTTGTTATAATGTAAACACAACTGCCATTGTATTCCCAATCTGTATTGTTCCACTAATTATTAAAGAGGAGGAACTAAAAGCAATCAATTCTCATAGATAAACACTTACTTACACCACTCCTGCTGGAAAAGAGCAGACTTGGCTTCCCAGATAAAAATGCAGAGAGTATAGCACATTTTGCAAGGCATTCAGGTTGACTTAGAGAGATTCATGTATGACTTTACAATGTTATAATTAATTTTGCATTCTCAGCTCTCCAGCTGCTGCTCTGTTCAGAAGCAGAGCTCATATACTTAGAAATCGGTCTGCGGAACACAGGAATTGACTATTCAGATGTAATCGCATGATATCGATTATTCCGTAGACCTACTGAAATATGAATGTGCTTTATATAAACCTCTTGGTTTTAGAGTTTCTATTTTTATTTAATATATGCGCATTAATTACCAAGCAGAGAAGCAAATGTCTTTTCCGTAATCTGTTGCACTGAGTTTACCAGTTGTTTATCACTCTCTTATCAGGAAGTCGGGAGTTAATGACAAGAAATACCTGTTGGTGTTAACCCCCTCCCCCTCACCTTGTTTTTTAAGGATTGTCTCTTCTACAGGCCACTTGATAGATCTGGACAGGAATTAATCCGGTATGTCTGGTGGCCAGATATCTGTTGCTGCGTGCAGGGGTAGGGGTAAACTAGTATGTGGGTTTCACAGGAGAGAAGGAGAGGAAGGGAGACAAAAAATTAGATAGAAAAAGAAAATGGAAAGCTCGGATTTCTTCAGACAGTATGCAGTATACGCATCTCGATAATTGACTGTAGTTTCAATACGGCATTTTCCCCGCTGTGTCTGCAAGGCTAGCGTTTCGAAGTGTAGATTTTTATTAGCTGCATGTTTAACTGATTTACAATGGGCTGCCTTGCCACCCGCAATTCTTCAGCTATTTGCCATCTCCTCTCCTGTCACTGGCGAGCCGATTGTCCGGCGTACCTCATCAAACGGGTGTTCTCCATCCTACCTAACTGAAATTACCAGAGGTATTCCATGAAGAAGTCGGCCGTAAACGTCGAGCGACTTCATTTTGTTAAATACGGGCTAACTGCTCACTCCCAGATGTTGGAAAACTAAAACACGCGGTTTGATGAACACTTTTTTTCTTATTTTCTCTTTTTGTTCTTTTTTTTTTTTTTATGTGAGCCCCTAAACGTTTTTTTTTTTTCTTTTTTTAGCTTATCCCGGGCTCCTAAGCCTGCGCGGGCTGGGGGTGAAGGGCTGGCGGGAAGCGCGGTGGCTCCCAGCCCTGTGGCCCCGGCGGCCCCGTCCCTACCTGCCGGCCTGATCCTGCCCCGCCCGGGCGGCAGCGGCGTTGCGGGGCGCAGGTGCGGGCCGGGAGGCGCGGAGCGGCCTAGCGCGCCTCGACCCCGCCGGCAGCCGCTCGGTGGGCTGGGCAGGGCCCAACGCCGTGCCCTGAGGCTGAGGAGGTGGGGATTGGAGGAGAGAGAAGGGAGCAGAGGCCCAGCGCTGTCGCGGGTGGGAGCGGGACACACGGGACCGCCCGCTGCTGCCTTCCTGCACCGCGCCTTGTCCCGGGAGGCAAAGGCCAGAGCTCGAGTGCGGGCAGCTCACCACCGGTTCCTGAAGAGTCCCTCAAGACTAATAATTACAAAAATGCATGCGCACATATATGCATCTATTTCTGTTTGCGTCGAGAAGATCGGTGCCTTCGTGTCGTCCTCCCGGAGGAGGCAATGGCTAGAAGCTGATGGTGGTTAGGGCCGAAGGGAGGGGGCGGAGGAAGAGATTACATTATTTGGGAAATTAATTACGTCGTGATCGTATTCCAGGAGATTTATCTGACCTGCCAGATAGGTGGGGAAAGGCAGCTAGCCCCCAGGAAGGAGTCACCCAGGCCACCTCCCCACGCACCAGACGAGCAAGAATACAAATGAAAGAAATATGAGGGTTCTTTTTCTTTTCCCTTCCTGTGCAAACGCGCTCCATGACTAGATCTTGACTGCTTGTGGCAACTTATAAAACTATAAAGCTCTCGCTGCCAGGAACAGCGCGACTCTGGATCTGCTGATTTGAGCAGTTGCTCTTCTTCCCTACCATATAGGGCAGTACTTTTACAAAGTGCTCTTCCCTTCTACACTGCCCAGCTCCGTCGAGCCTGGCCCTACATATCCACACGCGTGCAAATGCACACATCTACGATACGTGTGCGTGTATATAGCGCTTCGGCGAGTGCGTACGTGAAGGGATGCATATATTTATAACACGTACTCTTTTTCCTTTCCCGCGTGGGTATAGAAAGAAGGAGAAGGGGGATGTAATCGAGAGTGTGCGAAAGAGTATTTATGGCTCCGCGAGTCCTGAGAGGAGCTGATGAGCAGCATCATCGTTTGGCTTCAGCAGGGTGCTCGCAGTCAGAGAGGTTGGCTTGCATTACAAAGCCTGCCTTCGCTGCTTCCTTGCCTGCCTGCCTGCCGGCCGCGGGAGGAGACGGGCCGGAGAGGGAGGGGGCGGGCCCGCCGCGCTATGCAGATGAGCGGCGGTGACGGACAGCTCTGTTTTCCAATGTCCCTCAGAAACTCGAGTGCTCCTTCCCTCAACTCTTCACTTCAGACTCTATACTTCCCCCAAAATACAGGCTCGCAGGCGCTGGGGGAGCTGGCTGGCTGGCTGGGAGAACTCCATATGCAGCAGTCACTTTTCTGATTTCGGGGGCTCGCTTCTCTCTCTCTCTCTCTCTCTCTCCCTTTCTGTTTCTCTCCCTTTCTCTCTCTGTCTTTTTTAATTAACCGTCTCCTCTTCCGTCTTTCCCAGACGCCCTTTCCCTCCCGGTTAGGTTTCTGACCGCTCGATTTATTTTCCCTTTTTTGGCGGTGTTCTTTTTTTTTTTCCCTCCTGTTTGTTTTTATTCTGACCGGGTGCGCATGGAGGGGAGCATATAACAATTCTGATTCTCTACATAACTGCACAGAGCCAACCGGAGGGAGAGAGAGAGAGAGAGAGAGAGAGGGAGGGAGGGAGGGAGGGAGGGTGGGAGGGCGGGCGGGAGAGAGGGAGAGCACGAAAGCAGCGCCAGGAGCAGCGGCAGCAGCAGGGCCGGTCACCCTCGCCCCCTCCCTGCTCCTGTGCACGCCAGTGCAAGCCATGTCCTATCCTCAGGGTTACCTCTACCAGCCCCCCGGCTCGCTGGCTCTGTACTCCTGCCCGGCGTACGGGGCGTCGGCGCTGGCGGCCCCCAGGAGCGAGGAGCTGGCCAGGTCTTCGTCGGGATCGGCGTTCAGCCCTTACCCGGGATCGGCAGCTTTCACCGCCCAGGCGGCGGCCACAGGCTTCACCAGCCCGCTCCAGTACTCCACAGACCCCGCCACGGGATTCCCCTCCTACATGGTAACTACCGAAGAGAAACCCTCTCCTTCTTCATTAGCATCCGCATTCTCATCCTCATCATCTTCAGCCTCTCTTCTCACACACTCACCATCAGCCCCGACACCACGTCGCACAGCCGGGCGCCCCGCACCGCGGACGCGCTGCTGGCGCCAGTCGCGTACCGAACTGCGAGCAGCCTCGCAGCCCAGCCGGGGCCGGCGGAGACTCGCGGAGCCGGGCGGAGGGGAGCGGAGTTGGGGCCGGGGCCGGGGCTGGGGCCGGGGAGCCGTTCCACTCCGCGCCCCAGTCGAGAGCGCTGCCGGCGGGCCTGGGACCCGGGCTCACCCTCGGTTCGCGGAGCCGTGCGGGAGCCCTGATTAAAGAAATACAGATCGTCTCAGTCAGTTGAGTTGGATGCTTTCGTTCTCGCCCCCCGCCATCCCCGCTTTCTCTCTCACTTTTTTTTTTCTTTTCTCTGTGGTAGGATAGGGGAGAGTTGTGGGGGGTTTTTTCCTTCCTTTTTTCTCTTTTCCCTCCTCTTCTTTTTAAGTCGGTGTTCAGAGCCGCTGCGAGCTTTATCTCCGTGTGGTTTTATTTACTTTCAGTGTGTTTTGTGCTAATGGTTTAACTGGATTTTAGGAATGAAAAGGAGCATCTGTTTGCGATCTGTGAGCTTCGCTTAAGCCCAAGATGGTTGTGGTGGCCGCAGTTTCGAATTTCACTTTCTTCTTATTAGTTAAAAGGAGAATTTGGAATTGCGTGTGTGTGTATTCCGTGCATAAACTATATAAATAAAACCATAAACTATATAAATAAACTGCACGTTTAGATGGTTATATAGTTTTATAAACACACACACAGAGTCAGACACGTATCTAGTCCGTACACACAAAGACCTGTGCCCGGAATTTAAGACTGGAGCCTCTGTCGAGATCCTAGAGGGGATGGCAGCGACGTAGTTCTCTCTCCCGGCAAAGTGACAGGGAAACTACTTGCTTTCTGTCTGTAAAATAAGGTGCATAAATTGTCATGCAGTCTTTATTCGGGATGGTATAAAAGATCTGAGGATCTCGCTTGGTTGTTTTTCCTGTTGAGAAGCAGTAGGCGAGTGGCTGGAAGTTGCAGCGAGGTTGTGAACTGTGCGGGATATTGGGTGATGTTGCGTCTGTGACTCGCCGATCTGTGGAATTCAGAGACGTGCTGAAAGTTAGCGAGCTCCTTAGCGATATCTTTAACTTTTCTTGCATTATGCAGACTTAAATAAGCGCAATTTAAACGTTAAAGGGCGAATTAAAATGCTAATTACATCGCATTTGAACAATTCGAAACGGTGCATATCTTCTGATTTGCAAATTGGATTTGCAATGCATTAGTGCAGTGAATTGCTAAGTGGCGGCTTTGTTGTATTTTCTATAGCAAAAAAGGAAACATCTTTTGAACCTTTGAGAGAAATGTAGATATCAAGACACTACCTGTAGGGCCTTTAAAATGTCTGCGCGGTTCAAAAATTATATTGGGAAATATTCAATTACAAGGAGTTGAAATTAGTCAGAAAGATTAAAACATCGCCGATTTTAAGCGCGTGTGCCTGTGTCTGTCTGCTGGGCGGAGGAAGGGGGGGGGAGGAATCGCAACTTAATGGCCTTTGGGTGCTGCTTTTCCCCCTCATAGAATATGGATACAAGACACCATCCCGGGGAAATACAAATATAACCACCGATCTCGCCTTGACAACTTACTAATGGCTATCAGCAATAACAAATTGCCAACCCCATCGTTTTGTTCTGTCCAGGGCTCCCCTTACGACGCCCATACGACGGGGATGACCGGAGCCATCAGCTATCACCCGTACGGCAGCCCTGCCTACCCCTACCAGCTCAACGACCCCGCATACAGGAAAAACGCCACCCGCGACGCCACGGCCACGCTGAAGGCCTGGCTGCAGGAGCACCGCAAGAACCCCTACCCCACCAAGGGCGAGAAGATCATGTTGGCCATCATCACCAAGATGACCCTCACCCAGGTCTCCACCTGGTTCGCCAACGCCCGCCGGCGGCTCAAGAAGGAGAACAAGATGACCTGGGCCCCCCGGAACAAAAGCGAGGATGAAGACGACGACGAAGGCGACGGGGCGAGGAGTAAAGATGAGAGTCCCGAGAAGATGCCCGAGAGCAATGAAACCTCTGCAGAGGACGAAGGTGGGCGCCGGGTGACCGCGGCCGCGGTGGGGTGGTCCCATCCCGCCTCTTCGCGTCCTCCCGGGAGCGGGGTAGCAGGGAAGGGGGATGGGGGGCTGCGTTAACAAAAGCTACCCAAACCGCGTCCTGTCCCCTCGCCTCCGGCTTCTCCGGGCGCTCGTCGCCTCGCAGCCCGGTGGCCGGGGGCGGGCGGGGGGCGGCGGGCGGAGGTGCCGCGGCGGGCGGCGGCGCCTTGCAGGGAGCAGGCGGAGAGGTGCGGAGCGCCGCAGCGGAGCTAGCCCGTGGGGATGGATGCTCCTCGAAACGGGATTGCACAGAAAAGGCTGGGACGGCTAGCGTCTCCCTGCCCGCCGCCGTGGTGGTGGTGGTGCTTGCTTCTCACCCGCCTCTCTTTTGCCGCCCCCCCCCTGACTCTGCCTTTCTGTGCCCGGCGGGCCCTTGCAGGGATCAGCTTGCAAGTCGACTCGCTGACGGACCACTCGTGCTCCGCCGAGTCGGACGGCGAGAAGCTGCCCTGCCGAGCGGGCGACCCCCTCTGCGAGTCGGGCTCGGAGTGCAAGGACAAGTACGAGGACATCGAGGAAGAGGAGGAGGACGAGGAGGAGGAGGAAGACATCGAGGAGGACGACGGCGGCGGCGGGGAGCGCGACCCGCCGGCCAAGCCCGCCACCTCCTCGCCGCTGGCGGCCGTGGAGGCCCCGCTCCTCGGCCATCCGCACGCCGACGCCGCCCGCAGCGCCAGCAAGGCGGCGCTGGGCGGCCGCGCCTCCCCTGGCCCCCCGACGCCGGCCAGCAAGCCCAAGCTCTGGTCACTGGCCGAAATCGCCACCTCGGACCTCAAGAGCCAGAGCCTGGGACAAGGCTGCCAGTCTGCGCCGCTCTCCTCGGCCACCCCCGCCTCCGTCCCGCACAGCGCTGCCTACTCGCCCTCCTCCATCCTAGGGAGACATATTTATTACACCTCACCTTTTTATAGCAATTATACAAACTATGGGAACTTTAACGCTCTGCAGAGCCAGGGAATCCTGAGATACAACTCCGCAGCAGTGGCTTCAAACGAGGGACTAAGTCAGACTGTCCTAAATGCCAGCTCTGTTCACAAGCAGAGCAGTGACTCTTTGAAAACGATCACTAACCAGCTAGAACAACATTACAGGCCCTCTAGTTATGACTCTAAGAAAGGTAGGTGACTCGTTTCTGCACTTTCTTCCCCCTTCTCCCTCGCTCTCCTTCCCCGACTCGTACAAGTCCATTATAAGCTGTAATCACTGAAATCTTCTCTGGAGAAAACTGAGCGCACTGTCAGGACTACCACCGCCGGGTGAAGATGGGCAATAGTATAACCTGGTGATTAAAAACGGCATGTCGCCGTCGTATCGATACCTGCCTCTAGGAACCGAGAGAGGAAATGTAAAAGACGACTTTCAGATCAGTGTTACAGGCTGCAGATGCAGCTTTTAAAAGTCGTTTTTAAGTGGAAAACTACACACGAATATATGCAGAGAGCACTGGTGCCATTCCCCGTATTTTTTTTTTTTCTGACAAACTGGTTTTGTTCTCTTTGTTTCCAGTATTCTCACTTTTCTTTGCAGCTTTGGGTTCAGGTAATTGCTGACCTTGGACGTGAAATTACATGGAGCGTGTCATTTTTAACTCTGTATTATTTTTTTCGAAGAAGTTTTCTACTAATATAATTGTCAGCTTGTTCTAACAAAACACTCGGAAAAGGGGCAATTATAAAATAGAGACCAGCCTTTTAAACGACTCAGTTACGAATTGCGTGCGAGTGAGGGTTGGGACCTACACAAACTGTATAATCTAGTTAGCTGGCTGTGTTCTGTGACTAACTGACGGTTATATTTTGACAGATCCCACTGAAGTCTGCACAGTAGGAGTACAACCATACCTATAGAAGTGCAATCACACAGCAATGCAAGTAAGTGAGAACATTTTCTATTACCCTGATCATTTGGCGTCATGTCTAAGACATGCTGCACAGTTGTAGACTTGCTTAGCGTTATATTTTTTGCTTCATTGTTTAAGATTCTGATTACAAACTAAGCCACACTTTTCTGCTGGTGGTTTTGTTTGTTTGGCTTGGTTTTGTTTTGTTTTTAAGCTCTCATTATGTCTTTTCCTTCTCGGGTTTGTTTTCATTTTTAAGTCAGGTTAGACAGTTCCCCCACCTTGCATAGTCTTCACTTGTGTAAGACAAAGCCGTAAGGACTATTTAAATGTTACGGAAAGAAAGCTTCAGAAAAAATATCTTTGAAGTTATTGTTGTTTAAAAACAAAGTGCTTGTGCTCACGTGGCAGTGCTAGAATTGTACATTCTGATTGATGCTTCACGCAGTGACCGTGTATTTAAAATAGAAAGGGACAGTTCCACTGTTAGAGACCGACATGCATCTTAAGCAGGGCATGTTAACTGTTATCTGTGTTTTGCCTCTTGCCTAGCTAATAATGCCATTCTTAATACCTCCACTATTTAGGGCTAAATAAGCAGCAAAAAGTCGCCCTGCCGGTATTTTTTCAACTAATTATTTTCTTAGAAGTCGAGTAAGAATTTTGCCGTACTTTTTTTTTTTTTTTTCCTCCGTTTGATGGTGTTAGTGTGTAATTGAAGGATTTTTGGATGATCTGGTTTTTTCCTTGGTCCACAGGTAGGTGTCACAATTGCTTTGAAAAAAGTCAGCAAGCCATCATCTCTCCCTGAGCTAATATATATAACAAATCTCTAAATCCGGATCACATCTTGTGCCACTGTATAAAAGAAGACCACAGAGCACTATTAAATCTTCAGACTCTAATTATTAAACCAGAATTTTGTTGGACATATGTGAGTTTTCTGGTATAGTATAGTTTCCCCCATGTATGTGTGACTTTTAAAAGCAGATCTGTTTTTCTCAGGATATCTCGAATTGATCACTTCATTGCCACGGTATATATTCGATAGGTGTGATAGGATTTATTGTAAAATTTATTTGTAAAAGATGTATACAGTAGAGATAATAAAGACGTGATTGGAGAACTTGAGTCCTTACAAAGTGGAAACAAATTTGATATTTATTTTTGTAACGATATAAAGCTTCTAGTAATTTATGCAAGTTGTATTGCAATGGAATCTGAACTTTTTGTAAATAAATTTTGCCTGGTTTTTATTTGAAACATTGATGGTTATACAATCTTTGGTTGTTTAACGAGAATTCTTTACTAATTTATATCTCTAATTGTAAATAAAAACAGACTAGTCTGCAACAATATGGTGTTTTTCGTTCATTTCCCCCAAAATAATAATCTATTATTTAGAAAATGACGAAAGTTATAATTTCATTAGTAGAGCTTAGACCATAAAATGAGTACGCAAATATATGTTTTGCATAAATTAATTCATCCTGGGTTGTTCCGTTATACTTCAGCTTTAAATATACACGTGTGCAAATACGTATTTGTATATATACTTGCATATGTGATGTGAATACATGCATGTTTCTTAAAAGCTATTTATGTTGGGTGTGAAGTAGCTCTTTATTTGAGTTAACATTCTTTAAATCCACCATTTAAAAACCCAAACAAACAGAAAACACAACAAAACAAGGAATTATAATCAGCTATGGCTTATTTCTAATTTCTTTGTTTCTGCGTCTGACTGAATTATGCAAAGGGGCGGGGATGGGGGAGATAAAAAAGTCCAATTCCTGATTTTTATGATTTTTTGCTTTTTTCTTTGTATCAGTAAACCCTATTTTTACAGTCGCATTGGAAATACGCTTTGATTTGGCTCATAAAATCAGCTAACTAATCATTTTAATTTTTAGTAAAATAATGGGAATCCTCATATAATATAATTTCAGAAAAGAAACGAACAATCATTTATTTTCCCCAAAAGATAAATTGAGTGAATATAACTTACGGTTATAAAACAAGAATAATAGCTTCTTAGATTGCCCTTTAATCAATCATACACTTATTTTTCAAGGGGCTCATCTATTTTATTCCATGATTAATAATGTTCCAGCGTGAGAGCATTATTAGATCCCAGCAGGGGAGATCCTGAATGCTTTTAGCTGCTTTGGAATGGTCAGTTGGGGTTCATTATGGTCTGATATTGAACAATTTATAAAATCTTGTCTAAACATCTGCCAGCTCAGATAGGCCGATGTGTCTGAAGATGGGAAATTGCTGGACCAGTTGATATTGACAAACGGATCTCTCTCCAGTGGCTTTTTGTTCAGTGAAAATTAGTGGCCCCTTGCTCGGGTCTTGTTAGAAAGGGCATTTGAAAGTGATCTTAGATACTTAAGGCATCGGCCTTGGGAATGTTAACTGGATAAAGAGCCATGCTAGTCTTGGAGTCAGGAAATATGTTGTGATTATATTAAATAGGGGGAAAGGAAGCTGTTTTTCTTAAATACATATACACAATTCCCATGATACATCTTACCACCCCCAACCCCCCGTCCCCTGCCCCAGCTCTCATATTTTACCCCTATAAAGACGTCTAACCGATTGATAAAATGCATGTGTTTTTCAGCTGATAGGGCAGAAATTAATATTTGAATTCTGGAAAACTCTGGGACCCATCTAGCTAAATATAAAACACTGAAGACCCTTGCAGCTGGAGGCCTACCCATCTTCTTATGTTGTCTGTAGAATGATGCTTCTTTGCTCCTGTAACATTCTGTTTTTCACTGAGGTAGAATGCAATTGTATCTATGCGCATTGGTGTCGTACAGTTAGTCAAACAGCCAACAAGTAATTCAGATTTTTCCCGCCAGTTTAGCGCATGAAGTAGATGCTCATATTTACTATAATCATCCTCGACAGTCTTTACTATGCACTCTAGGAAGATTTTACGGAGGCACTATTTATGTCGGGGGAGACGCCTGAACTTTCTTTTGCCCACTCTTGCTCCTACTCCATCAGCCCCCACCACCCACGTTTTGTGTTCCAGGGCTCTGTGGGACACAACGTGTACATTTCAATTGGTAAAAACCAAAAGCTGTGGCAGAGATTAAAAAAGGCTAACGACATTCCTTTGATGTTTATACGCCCAAAGACTTATAAAAGATTTCCATAATTTACCCACCCTTGCTAGTATTTAGACCTGGATTTCTTTCTGGAAAGAAAAGTAGAAAGACTTGGAAAACTCGCTTTAAAGTATTCACTATGTATGTAAAACCCAATGGACTTCTCTCATCCTCTGAGAAATTCACGAACTGTTAATGGATGCAGATGGGCGACACGCAAATGATTTGGCAAATAAACTTACTTTTTAAACAAGAAATTAATGGGCAAGAACTGCATATTCAACGTCATTTCAGATTTAATAATCAAAATTGAAAGCAGGAGGAAAATGTAGTCTTGCTAGATTGTTGGCACAAACAATGCGATTATTTGAATATAGCAAGAAAGAAGGATGAACGATAAAATACATCACTTTGTGTATGGTTTATTTCATAACGATGCTAATCAGACCGCTGGGATTAAAATCTCAACCCTCTTTCTATATTTACTCCCTTCCCACCTCCCTCCCCTCGTTTTTGTGCTAGTTTTGGAGCGGGAAGGACAAACCCTCGCCTCTTCGGGGCCAGAGGTTTCATTAGAGCTGATTTATTGAAATTCAGGCTTTAATCTCAGGTGGGATCCCGGAGGAATTGGCACTGTCGTCAAATGGGAAGAGGGTCGCTTTCCACTTCGCAGTTCCTGGGCTGCTTTTTTCCTCGCTCCCTGCAAATGTCAACATTTGTTCTCAATAAGAGAGTTATTGTTTCATGGAAGCTGCTCACCAACTGCCTTTGAGAGCGGAAAAAAAAACCCAAACGAGTCGCCCACCTTTGTTTGGCTGGAGACTGAGGGAAGGGATGGGAACGGAGGTAACACGCAGCTCAGGCCAGCAGCGGACAGACAGACGTGGAAATTACTGCTGCACACCAGCTCGCGGCTGAAGGGGAACGGGCCTGGATAAGGGGAAAGTTAATACAAAGCACAATAGACGCCTGCATTTCCCTCCTCACTCCGTTTGCATCTTAGCCCCTGTAAGAAAGAGATAGCAGAGAAAACAAACAAACAAACAAAAACCCATGATAAACCAAAACCAAACACAACCCACCAGCAACAAAAACGAGGACTGCCTTCCCAGACGTCCACACGCGGAAGAGGTCTCCAGGTTTTTGGGGAAAGGGTGATTTCCAGGTGAAGAAGCAACTTGCAAGGTGCACCGTTTGCTTTAGCCCTGCTCCTAATGGACTGCCAATTAACTCCCGCCAGAGGGGCCGGCAGCCCCGCTGCCAGGAGCGGGAGCGGCCCGGGGCTGGGCAGCCCGGAGCGGAGCATCCCAGCCCAGCCCAGCCCGCGCCGTCGCTGCCCCTCCGGGCCCAACCTCACGGGAAACAAACAAACAAACAATCACAAACCAACCAACCAACAACAACCAAAAAAATCCCTCCACCACCAAACCTCCCGGCACTGCAAGTTTCTGCCTCCGTCACATGTTACATCTCTCTTAAAGGCGGTTCAGACTCACCGCACAGCTAAGAAACCGCGTCAGGGATGTAATCAATACCGGGAGGATTTTATCGCTTATTAACTTAAAAAGAAAAAAAAAAAAAAAGTGGAATTTACATGCAAGTCGATTCGTTGTCTTCTCCATTCAGACATTTTTTCGGGTGCTTGGGCAAGCTTCTTACGATCCAATTAGTCGAAAAGAGCCTTTCCATCGTAGGAATTGAATAACGATGGGAAAAGTATTGTTATTAATAGTAATACTGCACATTAAGCAATATGAAGTTCAGCCCTTTGTTTTTAACCCAGTAACTAATAACCCAGGTATGTTCCCGGCTTCTAAAGAAATAAAAGAGGGGCCAAAAAAAAGTTAAGAAACAAAAGGATCCGCGGTGAATATTCAAAGCATCCATGCATCTAATCCCTGATTATTACTCAGCGGCTCTGAAGCAGAGTCTTTATTAAAACTACAGAGGGAAAGGGCGATCGGCGGGGCACAGGCTGGCAGAGAGGTAGCTCAGAGCTGCAGGCAGCGACCTGGAGGCAGGAAGGCTCTGGAGAAGCATGTTACCTGTGAGCGCCCTGGCCGAGGTGACAGCCGGGCTCCCGCAATCTGGACCCGTTTCCCGCTCCCCCTCCCCCGCCCCAGCCGTGACTCACGGGGGAATGTCACCATTTCACATCCAATCCGGGCCGAGCCGGCTGCTCTTTCCCGTAGCAAAAGTAAGGGACGGAGCGACGCAGCCGCTCTGCCTCGGGGGCGGTCATCGTTAATTTTGCTCCTTTAGGGATTTGGGGACTCAAAAGAAAGGAAAGGGGAGGGGGAGGGCGGGGGTGATCACCCTGTCCTGGCCCTCCTCGGAGAGACAGGAGCACAGGCCGACAGCGAAAGTCACTTCTGCTCCACACGGGTTTGTGTCACCCATGACGGAGGATTTCAAAGTACTTCCAAATATTTGAGAGGGAAAAAAAAAAAAAAAAGTCGTACTGCTCCTGGCACGGCGGCTGCGTGGACGCTGTCGCTGCTTGGGCACTTAAAAATCGCCCACGAAAAAAAAAAAGTATGTGCATTTTTATAGGGAGATAAATTGACAATTTGTTGTGTATAACTTCTGATCAATTATTAATCGTTAGTGTCAACAACAGGGTTATAATTACCTTCAGTTATTTAAAGGAATATTTATTTTTTTCTTCTCTCTGATCTGGTAATTAGTTAATGCTCTGGAGTAATGAATTCAAAGCTGACTTGATAATGATTGAGACAGGTTTTTCCCTTCTCTTTTGGCAGCCCCCTCGCGGGGGGCGGGGAAGGGAGGGAGAAAGGAGGGAGGTGTATCCCCCAGTTTGCAGAATTGTCCATGTAAAGGCAAATCGCGGCGCGTTTCACTTTTCAGACCATAAATAACGATTCTGGGAAGAAAAGGGCAAAATGACAAACAAATAGAGCGCAGCTGGGATGAATAAGGCCGATCAAAGTTAGCAGGGGCCGACGTTTCTCGCAGCCGCAGCAGGTCTGAGTCCCATAAAGGTGCCAGCAACTCTTACCTCTCTCCCCGAGATCAAGGGCGAGGGTGAGCAGGACATTTTAACCCTCTGACATCTTTTCACGAGCGGAGGAGGTAAAAAAAACTTTAAAAAAAAAGGGAAAGGAGGGAGGAGCGTCTTTCTTGTTTAGGGTAGCCCTCAATGCCTTCATGAGGGAAAGGGGGGGGTATTTTACCTGGAGCCCGCGAAGCCCCCCGCCCAGCCCGCGTAGGATGCGCGGGGGGGAGCGGCGCAGCGCCGTGCCGTGCCGTGCAGTGCTGGGCTCCGCTCCTCGAAGCGGGAGAGGAACAGCCTTGCGCGTTTAAACGATCCCGAACCTGGCTCGGCCCTGGGGATAGGGAATCAAGAAATTATTATTACTTTTCTCCCCACCCCCTGCTCCTTGAGGGCGCTCGGTAGAGCTTCCTCATGAAGAAGGGCAGCCCGCAGGGACGGTGGCCGCTGTCTTGCTCCCGGCTCTTGGGGCGTGGGTAACCCCTCCCTCCCGGGCCTGGGACTTGGCAGCCAAAAGGCAAGGTACCCGCTGAAAAGCCTCCTCCTCCACCCCCACATACAGGCGTGTGGTGTTCAACTGAGGTAGAAAGTCCATCGTTGCCCCCTCCCTGCTTTGCTCCAAACCTCCACCTAATTTAGCGTCAGGCGAGGTCTCGGAGCCGAAAGGACTTTTCGTTTTCAGCGCGATGGGGCTGATTTTACGGCAGATCTGTGTGAGATGGGATACGTGTATATAATATTATATATAACAGTCACGTGGTTTATATATAAAATGTTTCCCCCGTACAACGAAACTGCAGGGGGAATTGCAGTGCAAAATGCAAGTTTTACAATTAATTCGTCCTGACAGGTTTGACACCACCCGGCTCCCTTTTTCTTGCAATTCTGTCCGCAAATGAATGCCCTTTCCAGAGTGTATGTTTTAATTTGTCACATCAAGGCAATAAAAGGCAGCAATATATACTTAAGCCAGTTAACATTGTAATAACAGGTTTAAAGGAGCAATTAAATGGTAGTGAGTCGCATGTCTGACTTTCTATAGGCATTACCACATCAATGGTACCTTTTAGACTGACTATAACTTAGCGTGATTGTCTCAATTAGTTTAGCTACACGATAGTTATTGTGAACTCTTTGTGAGTAATCAATGTTACGCAAGCTTATGCGAAGGAGTCTTAAATAGGGGTGAGCAGCAGCTAGGTAACGCGAACCTCCTATTTCCAAAAAAACACCTTTTTTTTTTTTCCCCCTCTACTCTCATTTCTTTCCCCCAACAGGAAAGAAACGGTAACTTATAGTTTTATAAATCTGTTTCCGAGTTCGGTGTAGCCGAACGTAGATTTACAGGCAAATAACGACTTCTGCCACAGCTGATAAACGAAACAGCCTCTTCACTTCGGCGCGGATGGCGAGTCACCCCTGCTACGCTTCTCCTTCCTTTTTTTTTTTTTTTTTTTTTTGGTGTTGTGTGTCGCGGCTGTTCATTGTCACGATTCAGCCTTGAGACACAAATAAACTTCAGGGATGTTCACATCAAATGACATGTACGTATCACTTACGGGCGCCTAAGTTTCCCCTTGCTAACAGCGGGGCCAGTCCGAATGGGAGAGTTGCGGAGAGAGACTCGGGTGTGCGTGTGAACCAGAAACCGGTGTGTGGGTGTGCGTGTCAGAGCGAAGGATGACTGTAAAGTGGGGTTATAAATACGACGTAATGCAGAGAGAAAGGTCTTACCGGAGCAACCGGCCGTTTAGTAACTTGTTAATTCTTCTCCACCTACAGACTCTCTCATTAAACACCGAGCCACGGGTGGCTAATGCAAAATACAGAGGGCTGCAAAATTAGTGGGAGTTGCGTGAACCGCTTCAAAACACTAACAAGTTTGTAATATTTTTCTGTCACAGGAAAAAAAAATAAAAGAGCGGGAGAGCATGTACCGTTAAAATTTAAGATAAACAAGACACATCGATGTTTCTATTGGTGAAGTTATTCTCATTAGTCCTAACAATGTCTCACCATTAGACAAGGCTGGAGTCAGCCTCAGTCTCAGATCTGCAAGCTTTTTTTTTTTTTTTTTTTTTTGCGTGCACATTACATTTCTGTCATGCTTTGCAGCAGAACACGATATCCCCAAAGAACCCAAAGAAGAAAAAAAATACCCTGACAGCAACCATTAGTTAAGAGTGCAATGAATAAACCCCTTGCACAAGAGTATCAGGACTAATTAAGATTCTGTTTAGCAGCCCTGGATGGAATGTTAATGTAGCTTTGACTAACCGGGAATAAGCAGGGGGAAAAACTGCATTTTAAGAGGAATGCTGGGGTGATAACATCTCTCACTTCTTCTGTCCAAGGTCTGCCCAAGCCTGTTACAAAGTCATTATCTCAAATTACTCCTGTACTTCATTTTTAGAGGGTTTGGGCAAGATCCCCTGGCGTTGAAGCGCTGCCTAGAGCCTCACAAAGCCAATACTCTCTAAGGGGATAAAGGCTGAATCAACTCACTATCTCTACCTTCGAGAGTTTGCTGGTACCAGTTCCTTGGACAAATACAGCCAGGATTCTGGAGGCAGATTAGGATCTATTGCTGGCGTCTCCTCGCAAATCCCTAAAGGGTTTTTGACCCTTTGAAGTTTCGTCTATTTTGCTTACACAGAAGTTTACATGATTAAGTCAGGATTTTACAAGGCTCAACAAGGCAAATTTAGTCACCTCGGAACACTCAACACCAAAAAAAAAAGGAAAATATCCAGTTGTCCCGCTACTCGTTTAGCTCCAGAAATACTAGCATACAGTAATATTTATAGTGATTAGTTTAATAAAGAAGGAGAAAAGTATCTGCAAGACTGCTTCAGCAGGGGAGGATAAAAAAAAAAACACCCTTCCCCCACGGAGGAGTTGTTGTTGTTGTTATTATTGTTATTATTATTATTTTCAGCCTTTGACGTAGTATTCACTCCCCTCCTCCTTCCATTTCCAATGATCGTAAAAGCAACTATATTTCTCGGAGAGTGGATAAAACTTCCTGAATTCCTCTCCAGCCTTTTTAACATTTCCAGCCTGCCTTTACTCCTGATCCATGCCGTTGTGTTTTTTCACCATCGAGGAATAAGCACGCCTAATCCTTCTCTCTGAAGTAAACTTTTGCAAACGCTTTACTTGTTAAAAGCAGCCTCGCATAATGCAAATCTTTGCTAGGATGGAGAGGGCTGGAAATTGACAGCATAAACAGGAGAGGAGGAGCAGAGCTCTTTCTCGGGGAATAGCTACCTATTTAAAGAAGTCCCCTGCAATCAGAGAGGGAGGGCTGTAGCTGGGGGCTGAGGCTGCATCCAGCCCACCATACTTGCATTGCCTTTTGTGGAATACAAAAAAATCTCTTTTTCTCTCTCTTGCTCCCTTTGTGTCTTCCTCTCTCTCATCAGAGAGAAGATTGCTCTGCTAATGGATTGCTGCAGCAGTTATTTTCTATAAAGGAAGGAATGGTCCGTTCAGGTGTGGAATAATTATTTTTATTATTAATGATATGATAAATAAATAAATAAACAGACCTGGCATGCTGGAAAGTTTCTGTAGCTGGATCAGTGAGTTGCAGGGACAACAAGGGCAATCAAGCGAGCTGCAGATTTCTGTTCCTCAATTGATTTATAATTGATGAATGGATTTTCTTGTGCAGCTGCAGTGTGGTTAAAAACTATTGAAGAAGTAGGTGTCCTGGGAGGTGTTATTTTGTAAGGAAGACAGTTAGGAGTAACTGGGTGCGTTTATCAGCCGGAGATCTGAGCAAGCAACATGATTACATGAGCTGTTAGTGGCTAGGATTCAACTTTCCATAGGCCTCCAGCACCTGCAGTCTCGTAGGTGACTCACATGGAAATGGGTTCGTGTTGGCTGCCAGCCGCACTGAGGCATTGATCTGGCACAGAGTTCCCCATTGATTTTGGCTCAGCCCATCTAAATGGCACACTGTGGGCCGCTGCCGTTCTGGCAGAAATTGGTCAGGTCTGCTTTTGCAAGACAAGGAGAAGCAATATCTTGCAGCACTCCTCTTGCACATTTTGAGGAAGTGGAAGGGATTTTAATGTCCTTTATGATGGGTATATTTCCTATTTCTGCTATGACCTTTCCCCCTTCCTGTAGAGATGTACCTAGTTAAAGCATTTGCAGTGTGACTTAGAGAGAAGTGTTAAAATGGCTTCCAATAAATATGCAAAGCTGTTATTGTGTCCCTGGATCATGGGTGTTTACCACAGCTCTGCAAGAACTTTAGGACCTGATACCTGGAGCTGCACCCTTTGTAAAGCAGCTTAGAACTATATTCAAGAAGGGGACAAGATGTAAATGGAAGTCCATTTCAGCTTCTTACCCTTGAGATCACTTCAGGATCGTGGGGGGTTTTTTTGTTGTTTTTTTTTTTCTTAAACTCATCCAAGAAATCACATGCTGTCTCTCCTTATGTCTAGAAGGGCTTCAGCCTTCCCAGAGGTGAGGAGATTATGCCTAACCACATTTGAGATGCTGACCCCAGCATGCTCCCACCCCAGGTCCTTGAAGGGCTCAGGCTGGTACACCTTCCCCAAACAGGCCTGAAACCCCAGCTGCTCACAGGAGGTGGTCACCCTTGCCTTCTCCAATGCACCTGAGATGGAGTTGTTTCTACTGGTGACAGCACAGCACAAACCCAACGTGAAACTTTTGGAGCAGGAGCAGAAACCTATTCCCGGCAGAGTGACCTAAATGCAAGGCAACGCAACCACATCCCCGTGCTCTCCTCTTGCTCTTGGGCACCGCGTCCCTCACCTCCTTTTTCTGCACAGCTCCATGAGGGGAGGGGGAGCAAGACCCCCCCTTTCTCCTTCTTCTCTCTGTGAGAGAGGGGGTGCAGGGACTTTCCCATAGAGGCAGGTTCCAGCATACGGACGTTATCTTCTTTGAGCTTTGAGCTGTGTGCGCGTGTGGAGAGGGAGCAGATTTAAGACACATTTTGTCAGTTTTTATATTTCCTATTGGATAGCTGCACACAGGCGGGATGGCTTCACTCCCAGGGAGCGGGCTGTTACAGACGCATCCCCCCAGGGGCAGGGAGCTGGGGGGCAGCTGTCTATATGCAGGTGATGGTGACAGGGAGCACTAGGGGGAAGCTACCGGATTTTTTTCCTCTCTTTCTCTTCCTGCTTGGTCTTCCACTGGGTGGGAAAAATCTTATTCTCAGCACATGTTTCTTCTGGAAAAAACAAACAAGCAAACAAAATACACACACAAAACCTCCAGTGCTGTGCCCAGCTCTGTAAGTTCTTTTCAGATCATGAGATTTTTTTTTTTTTTTTTTTTGATGTGTTTTCATTTGTCTTTTGAATTTTGAACTACTTGCATGCCAAATTTTATGCTGTAAATCTGGGAGAGAAGGATTCATTTATAAAATAAATGTGGAATACTTACCTCATTACTCAGTTCCAGGATCTGGGGCTTTGAAGTAAAAACTCCCCAACCAAACGAGCATGAGATTTCCTGTAAAACACAAATCTCACTTGACTTTAAAATATTATTATTATCAGCAAAGTGACTGCATAATTACATTTCTATTTCTCCATTGGTGTTGGTGTTAATGTCTGTAAGCTGGATCTTCTCTCTTCATTGGCCCACATACATTTTTAAAATTCTTGTTAGAGCTGCAAAATGTGGTTACGGAGGAATAGAAATCTGACTCCTTTGGATTTTTTCATAGTAAATAATTTGAATTGCAGAATATTATTGGTGAACATGTAAGAACACATTATTTAATTTTCTTGTGCAGAATTTGGAAAGCTGGCCATTAGAAATAAATTGATTATATTTTTTACAACAGTTACAAAAACTGTATGACAGAACCCTCTAAACCAACTTTGTGCGAAGCCCCTTCTGAATTACAAACATACATTATTCTACTTCAGCTGACTTCAGTGGGGTTTAAATACTTGAGAAGCCACATTCAAATGAACTTTTTTATCTGTAACAGCAAGAATGAAATTATAGTCCTGCAATTGACATAACAGGAAAAAACTTTTACACAAATTAATAAAGAGAAGAAACTACTCAGTTAAAAGCATAACTTTTCAGATGTTTTAGAGGACTAGAAACAATAAAAATGTCTGTGGAAATATGGTCCATAATATCCTTGAAAAACCCATACAGCTGAGTCCAATTTCTGTTATTGAATCCAGTCCTAAAAAAAGTGGTGAAGTTGAACTATTCATCCTTAAGTTATTTTTATGTAGTGTGCATATAAGCTTATTTTTATTATTGGAATAGGTTTGTGATTCTGAAGATAATAAGTCACAGTGTAAATCCATAGTAAACTTGTTTCCAAGCTAATGAAAGGATTGGACAGCAGATAAATCTGTACATTTTGTCTCTGTATTTTTTTCGATTTTAGTGTATTCTAATCCCTTCTACAATGCCTGATAATATTGAGCAAGAATGTGTTAAGTGTCGATGTGAGTCAGTGGGAAATATGGCTTCAGTCATCTTCTTCCATGTGCTTCCATGTCATTAGAATATAATGAAAAAGTATATAACGAATATGCAGTAAAAAATCGGTTGTGGGAAATAGCCTCTTTTAAAGTATATCAAATCACTCGTCAATACTGAGAAAACAGTTTCTAACATTTTCCTATTGAGAATAAGCTATTTTTGCATTTAAAGAGAATAAAATAACATGTCAGTTCTAAAATCCCCAAACTAAAATGCATAGATTGAGTGCAAGCCTATTTAAATGGAGGAATTGTTACTTGGGAAATGCCATCTTTTGAGCTGAAAATCACTACCGTGGATATCTACCTTTCTACAGAATGAAGTCCAGTGTAAAAAAAAAAAAAAAGTGATCATATAATTTATTGCTTTATTGTAAAACATATGCATAAGAGGACAGAATCAAGATCCCACAGCCAAGACTTATGTGATATCCACACTTCCAACTACTTCAATTTGAAAGTTAATTAAGTTAAATGCTTTTTTATTTTCAGCCTCCATTTTTTTACACTGCAATGCACAAGATTCCCTGAATCTGGTCGTGTAGTGGAGGACCAAGCTCCAGGTACCTCTGGAGACAAAACTGTGATGATCATGCCTCTAAGGAACAACGAAGGCTGAGCTGGAGCTGGCGGGGGTTGGGGATTTTCTTGCAGAAATATGCTGTGAGGCACTCCTCCATCTCCAGCTCTGTGCCATAGCTTCTCTTCCAGTCTGTGATTCCAGATGCAGCTGGTTAGTAGATCATAGATCAGGTCAGGCAATTGCATTTGATGTGTGGGGGTCATATGTAAGACCCATATGTAAGAGAGAAGGCGGAGGAGAGAGAGAGAAAAACAGCACTGCCTTGCAAATGTGTGAGGCTCAAGCACAGTAAAAGTAATATGTGTTGGGAATTAAATGATACAAAAAGTGTGAGATCTGATATTTCCTTATGTGTGTTATTTCCACATTAAAAAAAAAAAAAAAAATAAATTGTGCTGTAACTACCTCTTACTGTCTATCATCCTCAGTAAGAATCCAGTATTTTTTGTATACACCTAATCGATGGAATTGAATGACCAATATATTAGGTGGTGTCAGGCTGGGAGGAGCTGGGAGTGTGCTGGCTGCTAGGACCATAGCTTAGCCTACCTACCTACCTGCCTACCTCCCTACCTACCTACCTATCTGCCTACCTACCTACCTACCTTCTTTTCACCTCAGTTGCTAAAACATTCGGTTATTTCTGGAACAGCATATACTAGTGGTAGAGAAAACTTCTTGTCTCTTGTCTGACAGACTTAGCTGTTACAGCAACTAGCTGATGGAGGAAATAAAGAAGGGCAGCAATTGTGAAGCTAAATTGAAGCTGGGAAAGTAAATACCTAATATTTAGAACACTCAAGAGAAATGTCATGTGTTTATGCACAGGACAGAGGACGAGGAAGCCACATTTCTACCAAAATCAGAGTTTTATAGTGTTCAGCCAGGATTTGTCTATGTCCTGAGACACAGCTATCAACTTGTAATATTAGTATAACATTGGCAATGCCTGAGTTAAAGGAAAACTGTATATTTGTAAAAAATATTTTACCTTGAAAGTGAGACATCACATTACTGTAGCTCTACAGAATTACATGTTAAACATATTAATCTCTTCAGATATGTTAATAATCCATGAATCAATACATAGGAATCTATGAGCTGACTTTAAGGGAACACAATTGCCTTTATCTAAGAATGTAAACGCATTTAGAGGCATAATAGATAAACCATGATGAGGTTAGGCTTTCCATCAATTCATTTAGGATTTGTGCATGCAATTGCTGTTATATTCTGTAAGATTCTCCTACATTAATTGGAAGGAAACCAGATAAACCATTATATTCTTTATCCAGCTATTCAGAGTTTATTGCCATGTATTAAGAGAATGGAACAGACTTTATAGTAACTTGAGAAAAAGTCCTTCTAAACAAGTTTTTTTTTGGTGCCTAAGTTGTCATAAACGAGGCTTTGCAGTGATAAATAGCTATGTATGGTTGGATTTCAACAAGCGCTTTCAAGAGATGACCTTGAAGAGGAACCAGGAGCACTGTAAGGTGTTCAAGTCATTTTCACCTCTGTACTTTAAGTGCATTTACATTTTTACATCAGTACGAAGTGTATCTTGGGTGAAAATCGTCACTGTTGTCACTCAAGGTGAATTCACTAGGATGAGTTTGGCCTGGTGAGTTTAATGGGAATTTAACACGCAAAAGAAATCATGTGTTTGATGTGACTACATACAAATGCAGGTAAACAGAAAATTTTGAAATGCATAAGAAATAATGATAGCAGATGGTTAAAAATAGATAGCACTAAAAAATGAAGACTTATATGTATATATATGCTACGGATGGAGCTGAAAATGAGATCCCTATTTAAAGATGGATAGCATTTTCTTATGTAAGATTCTGGTGTGTTTCTTATTGTTAGACGGAATCGTTCAGACAAGAATTTTTATGACTGATGTCTGCCTCACACTGTGTGTCTTGCTTTTATATAAAAAGAAAGCTTAAGCAAAATAGTTTAACTGTTTCCAGGAATGACAATTGGGAGAAATGATTCGGTTTGCTAAGGTTAAAAAATCTTTGTGACCTTATAGAATAAACTGCTTTACAGTAAATGATGCAAATTTAGGAAGGAAGGTGTCTTGAGGCCAGAAAGAGATGCATTTTTTGTTTTCTTTATAAAAACACACACCCATTTGGCAGTGTTATCATTGGATATACTTGATATAATAACTCGTAGTTTAATTCTTTGTAGATTTCATCTGTAGTGTGCATGTTCAAGGCTGGCAATCTCAGAGTAGAGCTAAGCATCTCATTCTCTATGCTGGTTCCTCTTATGTGCCTCAGTAACTCCAGAAGAGATGGCAAGAAGACTGTCTTGTTTCTTCTCTCATTCCTTCTCCATTGCTGTTCACATCACTTCAGGGCAGTCTGAAGAAGGACACCTTAATCAGCCTTGAATAAAAGTCTGGGTTGGGAGCAGAGCTGGGACAGGTATCTGCAGGACTTAGGATTTGAAGAAGGTGGGAACAGGCTCTGGAAGAGAAATTAGGAAGAGAGGTGAAAACAGCTTGTGCAGAGGAAATGATTGGGGTAGAATATGACAGGTTAGTAAAGGCCATAAAAGGTCTACAGCCACTAAAACACCTCATCTTCCAGAACATGGAGTAAGACCCAGGATTTCTGTTTTTCAGGGTTCCTATGCTACTTACTAAATAACTGGGATGTCACTGGCAGCATAAATCTCTTATTCCCCATAGCAGTGGGTCCACAATCACAATTATTCCTTTGTCTCAGGTGATACACTTCTGCTGGAATTCGAATTCCAGCGCCATTGTCCACAATGTGAAAATTGGAAAGATTTCATATGATCAACATTTTTCTTAGACTAAGAAACAAAGAAGTGATTCTCTATTTTTCTTCCCTAGGCCTCGAATCGTCCCACTTGTCTGCCGGATAGACAGATCTCTGGGAACAAGGCACTGTTTCAAAAACTAACCTTTTCTTGTGGATTTCCTAACTTTTCAACATTTGGCTTTGCAGTCCCTAGTGTATTGTTTAAATTTGGTTCTTGAATGCAGCAAGTGATATAAGAAAATGAAACAACTGGGCTTTCTGTCACTCATCAACCACATTATGAGTGTCTACATGTATAGCTGTGTGTGAATGTATGCCTATACGTACTTTATATATGCATATATATATATATTTATGTGTTCTCTCTTTTCGTATGTCTTTTTGTGGGCTGAAGATGGAATATAGGGTAGCAGAGAGTTACATAATCCTATAAACAGTTACTCTGGTGAAGTATTTACCTTATTTGAGTGAGGACTGCCAAATCCAGCATGAGAATTTGTGACATTGATGTTATTCAGATGTGAAAGTTTCTAGGATTGCAGCTATTGGCTACAGCTATTTAGAGACTTTCTGTTTCTTCCAGCAGTGTTAGGACTGCAATATGCTGTAACTAACTGATTGCAGCAAGGCTCCATGCTAAATTTATATATACAGAGCTTCCATATCTATCAAAAAATGTATGCAGATAGCTAGTGTCAATGTAGGCATCGAGCCATTTGTGAGTTTAGAGTTACTGGTTTACATTAAATTTGCAAGATTTGAGCCTTGGTTATTTTGTTGTCTTCCTAAACGGGAAAGGGATATGGACAAATCAAGGCTAAACTGCCAGATGTGTTAGTCCTGCCAAGGCATTTGTAGTGTATCTAATGCTTTCCTAGAGCCAGTTGGTCAGTCAGTCAGTGATTCTCCCCCCAAAAATTACTCCTAGGACAGAAGACAAACCTAAGAATTTAGCAGCAGAAGGGGTATGTAAGAGAGAAGAATATACTTTTCTCTTGTTTCCTTTCAGCTACTCTAGAGAAAGAAGACATAACACTTATAAAGTAACAAACTTCTAACCCTTGATGCCATCCAAGAAGTAACAAAATGAAAAAATAGGAAATCATACGAAGGAAAATTTTAAGAATCTCTCAGTTCCCAGCTATGCAGATTAATAATCACACCAGCAAGAATTCAGATCTCTGGTTTCCATATATGTATACATGTATCTCTGTTTCTCCTGGTATTTTACATACATATCTGTGCATATGTGTGCACACATGTGTCTCTTTTATATAATGGAGATTGCTACTTATGCATGTCTGCAGGAAAGTTTGACCTCAGATGTTTCATTTCAGAATGTTTGATAATCTTTTATTAGCATTTATGATACCAAAAGAGTTATTTCAAATCATTTTTGCAATGGTCAATCAACAGTACTAAAAAAGGTGTATTAAGCCATATGAAACCTGTCAATCTAGGATCATGTAGGTATCAGATTAGGAGAGAATCATTACCTAAAAATAATGCCATTTTCATGAAAGCAATTCGAACTTGCATGAACAGGCCTGAGCCTGGTACTTTCTATGGCTTTACAGTTAAAAATTTCTCACTTTAATCTGCTCCTGTCTTGCCAGTAGCCATGTGTTGTGCTTCTTTGGCACTGTATAATGAGGTTTCATATGTTTTTAAAAATGATAAAATGTTGTCTGGATATGGGAAAGATTAAGAAAATAAGCAAGACAAATTTAGGGATAATTCCTCTGCCTTATCGACTGACTCACCATGCTGCACAGGATGGTGACCTCAGCTGCTTATGCCCTCTACAGCTTTGTCTCAGACAGGGACAGAGGCGCTGCAGTATGCTGAAGGAGCTCTGTTCTCCGATAACCTGCTGTTTGCCACCACATTACATCAGGGGATGTCACACCCAAGGGTGAAGCTGGCTACTGCTGGCTGGAGGTGTCTATCTTTCCACTGAAATCACAGGGAAAGAGCAGTCTTAGGCTGAGCAAATCCCACGCTTGTGAAAGAATTGTGCTAAGGTTTGACTCTAAGCAGGCAGTATTTTGTTCGGTAGCACTAAAAACAAACGAAAAAGGGCACAGAGAGCCAAACTGCATAGGACTTCACACTAGAAGTTTGGAGGATTTCTTCAGGGTGCCTCGGGACATCCACTTGGTTTGACAGAGGTCCAAGAGGAATTAAGTTTTGTCTTCCCAAGACTAAGGAGCTTGTGTCTAACGTGGGGAACTGGGGGCTAGTTCGGGGAGCCAGGTGTCTGATCCTGCTCCATCTGGAGGGATGGGGTGGTTGCGAGTGCATCATCTGTTTGCAGCAGTGTTGTGCTCGGTTTCACTTTCACCCTCCCGAGTGCATTCCTCTAGCGATCCCCTGCCCCAGGCAGCTGTTTATTTTGCCTTTGTCTATAAGCCAACCTTAAAAAAAAAAAAAAGGAGGAAAATTATTAAAATGATAGATAATATCTCACAAGTGTCCACTCTAATTTTTGCTTAAATATCTCTAGATTTTAGAGATTTCTCTTTGTAGACATTAATAGCCTTTTTACACAAGAGGTTTTCAAAGGTCAGTGTGAGTATTGTGGATGTTTAGGTTATATAGTTATGATATCCTCCTACAGACAAAAATGAAAATTAACAAGAGTTGAACAATGCATAAAAATCCCCCAAACATAATACTGTTAGAAAGTATCTTAAATATCACTAAAATCCTGGAATCCTTGGTAATTACAAAATGGGAAAAAAAAAATAGGGTCAATTAGATACAGTATTTTGTGCTTTTTCTCTGGAATTTGTTGATATTAATATTTTTCAGTTACTTTTTTACAGTCTGGCCTGTTACTAATAGAAACGTGTTCTTCACTGTTACAGGTTAAGCAAGAAACCTCTACCAAACCCAGGGGCATAACATGCAGTAGCTAAATGTAACTACTCTTTAGACTTCTGTCAATTGATTAAAGTCAAGTAAGTTGTGCTTGTTTGCAGACCTTACCAAAAGTTCAATGAAATTGTCAGAAAATCTCCCTTTTATTTAATTAAGATATGGGTGAAGTTGTAAGTTGAGGCATTTTTTCATGTTTAAAAATGTTTGATAAGAATTTATGCTGTGACTTCAAACCCTTTCCTGGCTCTAGAAGGTTAGGTGGCTAGTGCCTTGAACACTTCAGCTATTCAGGATGGACAATATACTCAATCAAATGAACCTGTTTTACTTGTCAAGATAGCTAAAGATATTTATGCATGCTATTTATTTTTTGAGATTGCTTGTTAAACACTTTTATGAATGCCTTTAAGCAATAATCTGAACACAAATGTGATTATTCACTATATTGTTTGATAGAATTAAATTCTTATCAGAACTGTGTGACTGGATATCAAAGTTATCAAAGTGACTTGACAGCACTCTTGGTGTTTTAATTGAACTCAGTTTACCTTTTTTTTTTTTTTTTTTAATAGTTGCTCTTTTTTTTCAAGAAAAGAATGACAAGTCTGCTTTGATCATTTAGCCAAAAATATTTACTTCATGGATTACATTATGAATTGATTATAACTGTAGATAAGAGGGAGAATGAATTCCCAGAAAGTTAATATTTCTTGTTAAGCCAATCTGGAATATAGATCAACTGCAAGTATCAAACATGATGAACGTGAATCTGGAATTTCTTATGTCTCTTCTAGTAAAACATAAACAGATGCAAAATGTCCAACATCATATTTTTTATTACTTTTTGATGCCTATTGTTATACCTAAACTTCCAACATTAGGATGAGTTTCTTATATACTAAGAATTCTACATTGTGCAGCTTTAAGATTTTATTTTGAAGAACTTTATTTAACCTACGATTACTCTGTAATAACCCTTTAAGCTTTATATTCATACAGTAGAACATTAAGAAGGTTCTAACAGCAGAATAAATTCACTTAGCTTATTTATTTAGCTTAGCCATTTGTATGCATTTGGTTGAGGTGAGACATAGAAAATAAATCAGTTAATTTGTGCCTCGATTTACTGTCTTTAAGGAGTCTTGTAATAATAATAACAACAATAAAAAATAGAACTCCCTAAGAATTTTCTCCATAAACTGAACTTTTGAAAAAGTTTGCTGCCTAGCTAAGTCTCACTTAGAGAGTTGCCTTCCTTTCAGGACAATCATCTTCCAGCAAATCCACACAGGAATATTAGTCTTATTTCGTTTAATCACCAAATGCTAACAACTAAGTATTCACTTCATTAAAGGCACTCAAAAATTCTGGCCAGCTGTTTCCTGCCACTTGGCTGAGGACAAGGTGGAGAAAGACAAGCAATTCAATCCTTGGTAACTCTCAGTTGCATTCAGTGTAATTTTGCCACGTACTTTCATCATTTTATTCCTAAACTAGAATCTGAATCCAAGGTGGGTTTTGTGACTTATGGGCTTAAATTCTGACATGTTTAAATTCATGTTGTACACATGAAAATTTCCAGAGATTTTAGTAATTATCTGAGACTAATTCTTTGTTTTGTCAACTGTGTTCTGTCTTCCTTTTTTTTTTTTCTTTAAATGATTTTAAATTAGTCAAATGCATTGAAGAGGGAGGCATAATTAACACAGCAATTGTATATACAAATGTTGGATTTGTTATTTGCTCTGTTCCTGCAAAACTGTTCCCTGTTCTGGTTCAAATACAAAAATCTGGAAAATTAAGAACTCTTTGTCAAAGATCAAGGTGACTACAGTATCATGTTTTTAAAGCTGGGAGTAATTTTTATGCACTGAAGGTAAAAAGAAATACTGATTGCAACTGAAGAGTGACTTAAAAAAATGTCCATTTGATTGTATGAACTACCAGGCCTATTGCCCGTGAAAGTAAGTGCTAAGATATCAAATCATAAATCAATATTCCAAGGCCAAAGTCTAAGTAGACATAAATCAGTGAAGTTACACAGACTTCAGCTAAGCTAAGCTGTACTTATTTATACAGCTGGCTCTGGCTATTGGGCACTACAAAAATGGCCAAGTTCTCCATTTTGGTCATAATTCAAGAGAACTCTTGAAGAAAGATGTTCTTGTCCCTGTAAACACAATTTAGCATTCTCAACTGCCCATGGGGGACATTAGGTATGTCAGGATGGGATTGAAACCCATCCACCAGCCCAGGAAACACTGCACAGGGCTGTGTGAAATCCTGCCCCTCCCTGGGGTGCAAGCAGCCCAGCCCAGGCATCTGCACCCACTTGTGCACTACAGATTCGTGACCCCTCTCCAGCGCTATAAGGCTGCTGCTGGTTTTCTTTGGAAGAATAAACAGGACACAGTCTTTTCAATAAAGGAAATCACCTGCCCAACACCCTAACAGCTGCAGAGCCCACAAACTCTGCAAATTTTGTTCTGTCCTCTGTGGAGCTCCTGTCCCAGTTCAGTGTCCTAACCCTTGAGCCAAGGGACTGGAATGTACTGAGCTGTATTGCCACTATTCCCACTATGTAGACTAATTTATGGGACAAAGTGCATTCATTTTCCCTTGCCCTGGGTTTTAAAGTTGAGGCATAGCTTTTCATGATGCTGTCAGCAGCTTGATTTTATTAGTGCTTCTCAGGCATTCTGTGTGGGTTGTGAGCTGACTCAGGTAGCTCAGACAGTAGGGACTCATTCAAGAGGCGAGAAGTACCAAGCACTTACTAGACCGTCTCTCAGGGGAGTCAGGCTTAGTTTGGGATTCCCACCAGGCTGGTAAGCAAGGTGCCCAGATCCTCAGTCCAGCTCGAATGAAGGCAAACCTGAGCACTGTAAGGTTCATGTTGTCTTCAGGGCTAGGCAACAACTAAGGAAAAGCTTTTGGATACTAATTTCGGACTTAAATTTGGCATAAACTCCACTTCAGGTGCTGTGTTCTTGATTGGCTTCCTCCTCTAAACACTTGCCCTCACTCAAGAGGTCTTCAGCATATGCCTATATGTCAGGCATAAAGCTTAGATGATGTCTTCGAACAAGGGTGCTTTACTTGGCTTGGTAAGTGTGACCAGTTACAGATATAAGTAAGGATCTTAGAAAGTAATGTGCTGATTTTCTCGTGATCCCTTTTATGAACTATGTGGTCTCACCTGCTTTTTAGCTTTCTGTATACAGTACTGGGTGTTGCTTTTCTTTTGATTTTACAGTTTTTGAGAAAGGTTTTGTATTATTCAGATAATATTCAAATTCTGGTGGTTTTTTTTTTTTTTTTCTTTTTTCTTTTTTCTCTGTTATATGGTGGAGACAGAAACTGTAGCACACTGCCTTCATGGAAATTTGTAAGAATGACAAGGAGAGGAAAATTAGGTAGGTGGTAGTCTGACACTACTGCATAGACATTTGTTTCTTTGTTGCAGTTACTGAGCTTATGCTTACTCATTTGCAGTAAAGATGGGGGTCATGGGGAAGTGAAATAGTATTTGCTCAATGTTTCTTTTCTCCTTGAAATCCCATTGTAACGCTGTAGTATTTTTCCTGTTGCTGTTGTTCATTTAATCAGTAACTTCATCTCAATGGGCTTTCATGCCCTGAAGAGATATGTGAGCTTACAAGGATCAGATAGTGTCGGAATATAAAACTGAGAGACTTCTTGACTGCATGGATGAGCTAGAAAACTGCAAAACTGTCACCTACAGTTTGCTAAAGACTAGCTATTGTCACAACTGAACACTCCCTTATTTTCCCAACGAGAAAGATAAAAATGCAGAAGTTTTTAATATGTCTTTCCTTTTCAGATCCTTCATCTTCTCTGAGGGGAACTTCTGATCTGACATGAGTGCTAAGGATTGCAAAAAAAAGCTAGTTTTGCTGCTAGATCCCTGAAGGAATTGAAGGAGGTTTAGGAACCTTCAGTCAGGTGTTGAATTTTTCTGTACAATGTGGAAGGGGGGATGGTTAGACACCTCAGGCTGGCCCTCACTGCAGCCAGTGTGCAGATCCAAAATATGACCTAGAACACATAAAAAAGCAAAGAGTCTCACCTTGTGCAAGTAAATGCCCTCCTGAGCACTGTGTCAGGCAAATGCAGAGTACAGGTTGACATTATCAGCTGAGCCATCCCTTCCAAAAACAGACATAGAGAGATGCCACTCCTTGTTTTCTAAAATGCAAACTGAGAAGGTAAGTGGTACCTGCACAACTTCCAGTAAGTCTTGGCTAATTTTATGACCTCTGACTAAGCATTGTGTCCTGCCGAGGAGGAGACAGCTTTTGGTAAGCACAGTGGGTCTGTGGAAGTCTAGGAAGCTTCACTTTAAAAAATTTGCATCCCCACAGATGTTTTGTCCTACGTTTGATATCTTACTGGCAGATATTAAAGTCTGAGATAATCACCCTGAGCTCCTTCTACAGTCAGTAGTGGGACAAATTGGGTCCCCAGAGCCTTAGCCAAGGGCCCAAGGACTTAGGTGCATGTTGTTACTTAGATACATGAGAAAACGCTTAAGGCACATACATTGTTTTACAGAGGTGAGTCCTAATCATGTCCTCAGAAGTTGCAAGCATGGACAAACCTATGTGACCCTCTCCAGGCTACTTCTGTCCTGAACTGCAGGGATCTCTGAAGTAGGTCAGCTTCCCTTCTCATTTGCCCCCGACTTCTCATAAGACTTCCACTTGGAACAAAGGCAAAAGGTATGTGTGTTATTAAAATCAGCAACTAGTTGGTGTACCCAGGCTGCTTAAAAGCTGGCAGATGTCAGATTTTATGATGAGAAGGCTAGCAGAACAACAGAGAGAGATAAGAGTTCTCGACAACATTAGCAAAATGAAAGAAATAAAGGACTTATTAAGATAAAATGCTTGCATTTTCATTATTAATTTAGTAGAATAAAGTTTTGTTTTTCTGAGTTGATTTCATTTTAATATTCCTTTGAATTTGGCTTCAATAGCAAAGTGAAAGAAAAAAAAAGCCCACTCAAAAACAGTGTGCCCTAAATATTTTTTATATGTGTGAAAGTGTTGAATCATTCACAGTTTGTCTCTCTAAGTGAAGGAAGGCGGTCCTGTTCAGCTGATGGGTGAGTCAAACGCAGTGGGTGCAAAGAAAGCTAGTAGAAGCCTATGCAGGATAACTACTTTATACCACACTTGTCACCATGCCACTCGCTGTTGGCATGGAATCATCTATTGCTGCTGCTGACACAATCTATTTTATTTTTTTTTTCCCCACATGCTTTTCCTGTCCAACGGCATCTGTTTTTGTTCAAAGAGGCCTATGCCTTCTCTCACCTTGATGCTCCATTGCTGTCTCTTTCTGGCAAAGAACTCAAAAGATTTGGCCGGAAGGTTGCACTCAATCAATCCTGCCTTTAGGATGTCCTAGAAGTGCTTTCTTGGATCACCATTGCTTCCTCTTTCCACACTCCAGTTCCCTGCATAGGAGGTACTTGAACATATGTACATCATTGATCCAAGCCATATGTCCAGCCCATTACACCTGGGCCTTCCATGTGGATGCACTGCAGGAATTCATCACTGGTCAGCTTAGTGTAACATCTGACTCCGAGTAAGACGCATAGGTGCCTCTGGTGGAACTTCTCCAGCTGGCAGATGTGCTTTCTATACTATGTCAAAATCTTATGTCTGTTCAGCACAAGAGCCTTATGCAATTTTAGTCTGCATTGTAGTCTGATCTGACACCAACTCCCTATTTGCTTAGTCAATCTAGCAGAAAACTCCCCTAATTCTGTGAATGCAGGAAACTACCACTCCATCAACACTGGCATAGTCATTAGAAATGATTTGAACGTAAGTGAACCCAAGTGCAACACACACTTCAGTCTCACTGTGTTTAGTGGATGGGACAGTATGTTCTTCTCCGTGTTGACTGATACACCATCTTGGTTTTTCTTAAATTTATGATTAGTCTGATATTTTGTTTGTTGTGGAAGTAGCATATTTGTCTGTTAAGAAGATCTGAAGATCCTGAGTGATGTGAGCCACCATTGTGTAATGATGAGCATATCAGTGTTCTTATGTGCTCTTCTTGGTAACATTAGACTTGGTGTACAGTCCTCTTGCAGCTCAAAAGTGAGTCCTGAGGTTTAGGCTAAGGTTGCATTCATTTTACCCAATACCTTGCAATAAAATAACATTTTCTCAATTAAATGCATCAAGTACAATAGAAAACAATACTCTGTTTCATAAGCAGTGATTTACAAAAACAAAGTAGGAGACAATCAGAGAGGGTGTGAATGGCGTATAGTCTAAATAGAAAAATAAAGGCAGAAGGAAAAGGAAGGAAAGAAGAGGAGAATAAAGTCAAGAAGAGGTGTATGTGGGTGGTATAAATGGACAATAAACACAAGGGGGAGGATATTGAGATTAAAAACTAAAGAAAGAAGACTGTCATCATGGCTCTTAGCAAAGGAGTGAATGAAACTACTTCATAAGAGCCAAAGCACTATGTAATCAAGAAGTTGCACTCAAAACACACTTAAGTGAAATTCGGAGATACTGGTGGTTAACAGCCTCTCAGAAATATTCTCCCAAAGGAAATGTTTAAATATTTGTGCATAAAATTTTTTTTGTGAAAAGGTAAATTAGAACATGTTCTGGTATAACAGTGGAGCAATAGGTGACAGAGACCAGTTTGACTTTTTTTTAGGAGCTCAGTTCCATATGTTCACTTTAACACCGAAGACTCTGCAGTGCTAAGCCTCTGTCTTATTATAATAACCTCTATGATGCCAACTCTTCATGATACTAACTGAATACCCAATTCATCACTATGTTAATTCAGCTTCACATCTGTGTATCTAGTAGATTTGGATCAATTAATCTGGAGGAAGAAATGGACCAGCAGATTGTGGTTTATATCCTTAAATGTTTGGGTTTTTATTTCCACCTTAGCACAAGTTTCAAGAATTGAAAGTAGTTCTGCAGAGTTCAGACTATGACTATGTCAAAGAACAGCTGATATAATAGTCCTTTACATGTATTGCCTTATCAGCAAAGTATTCAAGGGTGCCTTAATGACAAATAAACACAAAGCATTTGGCTTGTTCTCATTTGTTTTAAATGATTGACAAGATAACACTGTCTTATGAATAATCTAACTGAAGATTTGGAATAAGTAATTATAATCTCCCAACAGGAGTTCCAGGGTCTTTTTTGAAGCAACAATGTTCTTGGATTACAAAACACTGACAGAAGTCTTAGTACTGTAAGCTATATGAAGAAAAGAAATCTCAAATTAAGAATGATAATTACAAATGAGTAATTTCTTCTTTTTTCTTTAAAAAATGACAACCTGGACTTTTAAAAGACATGAAACAATGCTATTGGAATTTTTTCCCATGTGAAATGTTTGCACAGGAGATACAGATACTAACAGCGTCCAAATACAATGTTGTAGCATGCAACACCATACCACAACCTTATTTGAGGAACCAGACGACTGCTTCCTACAGCAGTCTGATTTCAGAATTGTCTAATTCTGCAATAATCCTTTTATTATTAAAGAAAGGAAAAAATAAAATATTTTCCATTTTCTCTTACAATTTTTAAGCATTCTTTACAGATATTCAAGTACTTAAAGGGTGATTTGAAACTGTGATGTGAATCTATGGGAAGAAGTTTTAAGTATGTTAACCAAACTGTTCCATGTTGCAGAAATAATATTCTTGTGATTAAGAAGGATCAATCAAAAGTAGTAATTCAAAGTGATCAAGCCATGCCTCCTAAAGAAAGAGTTCAAAATCCATACATAGGCACATGGATAAGATAAAAAAGTTTGCAAACAAGAAAATGAGATTACATTGATTACAGCGTGATTTGCAGGCATAGCCACAAAGCAGTAGGTTCCTTATTGTGGATTTAGGAGCCTAACTTAAGGCATCTGAGTTTAAAAGGGGCTACTACCTTGTAATAGGAATCTATTGCATGTGCTTACAGGTATCTATAAGGATACATGTCCGAAGGGATGGCATTCTTGTTTTGATTAGTATAAAACTTAGTAACCATGTCAAAATATTCTCAGACTGAATGCCATAAACTCTAAATTAGGTATGGAGATATAAGGCCAGCTACTACATTCATTTTCATATGGGGAAAACCATAGGGTTGTTGGTAGGTTGATTTGACTGAATTTTTAAGATACCAGAGTTTTATTATTTTGGAATTAGAATCTTGGGTTCTCAGCTGCACTTTTTTTTTTTTTTTTTTAATACAAAGGAGATAACAAATTACTCTAAAGTATTCTTTTTTCAGTTCCAATTTTCTATATATTAAGTAACAAAAAGTTCAATTGTAATGATGTAATTGATTAGTACAGTAGCAAGGTACGAATAGCAGAAAAATAATTTAAGTTATATACAAATAAATTTCCAAGATTTCCTTAATACTTTTGAAAATATGAAGTGAACTGTGTATAACCTAAAACCTTTCCATGAAAATTGTACAAATGTAAGATATCTGTGCAACATACAAAAAAGTCCACATCACTTTACGGCACAGTAGGAAAAGAAATCTTATTGTTACTCTTTAAACAAAACTATTAATCATATACTACTTCCTTCATCTTGGTTTGATGGGATTTAAATGGAGTTTAATACAAATTTAAGTACACCTATGATAAGTGCAATGAATAATTATAGGCTATCATCACCTCTAGTTATTTCTGTTTGATTTCTTTTGTTGTAAGCTAATACCAATTCTGATTTTGAACGGTCCTGACAGACACACAGGCAGGCTTTTAAGATCTACATTATTTCAAAAATATTTCTTCTAAATTCTAAAACCACATTGAAATTCTAGATTAATCTTTCATCTTTAATGACCTGTACATGAAAGTTTGATGTTGTTATTCTGTCTGATTAAGAGGAACAATATTTTTTAAAATTAAGAGGCAGAAAAGTATGGGTGTTTATGCCTTTAACAACTGGCATGGCCAAAGGACCTCTTTTCAGAAAAAAACATGGCATCTCACACTTTTTTTTAAAAATATATGTATATATTTATCACAGTTACTAGAGTAGTTTGTTCTAGCTGAGAATGGGTTTGCTGTACTTCAGATGGGATGGCTACCTTTTTTTGGCAAAGTGAGAGGCCAATTTCAAACTCGGCCAAAACACAGGGATCTAAGTGAAGTAACCTGTATTTCTTACCATTTGGGAAACTTATCAACCTACCAGAAGTGTGGTGGTTTTTTTGTTTGTTTTTTTGGTTGTTGTTGTTTTGTTTGTTTGTTTGTTTGTTTTGTTTTTCTTTCACTAGGACTGATGGTATTTGCTTTACTTGTGGATGCTACCATGATATGTTTCCTCCAGAAGGAGCTGACTGGGGCTGGGGGCTGCCCTTTCCCTGGAGAGCCAGGAGTGGGACAGACTTGCTAGCCAAGCATTTCAAGCACAGCTAGGAGTTTGTCCACTGTTGAAAAGAGGAGGGAACACACAGAGATCAGGGCCTTGCAGAAGGCATGAAGTAAGGCTGCTGAGGGAATCAGAGCAGCGTTTCTGTGCATTTACAAAGGCAACATACTAGAGCCAAGTCTGGAGGGCAGCACTGGTGTGCACGTAGGTAGAGGTTTATAAGGATCTTTAATTCTATCTTGTCTTACCTTGACATTTTGAATTTTATGCTTTCTAAAAAGGTAGCTGTCATTTGTCCAAATGCAATTGCCATTTATGTTTAAATACAACAAATACAAAATATATGTAAATACAACTCCGGAATTTATAAGACCTTTTGGTCTTATACAGGTCCTTGCAGTT
Source organism: Caloenas nicobarica (assembly GCF_036013445.1). Classification (NCBI taxonomy): domain Eukaryota; kingdom Metazoa; phylum Chordata; class Aves; order Columbiformes; family Columbidae; genus Caloenas; species Caloenas nicobarica. The sequence goes on along the minus strand of NC_088246.1, from coordinate 98,526,380 downwards.
TTACACAAATCTTCTAAAGCTTCTGGATGTGAAGGTAATTTTAGAGTCCTGGTAAGAGCTTACAAACTGATGGAAGGCTCAAGGTACAATATTAAAGTATAAATGAAGATCCAAGTATGTATTTTCAAAGGGAAAATGTGCTTAACATTAGCTTCCATTATTTTCAGTATTAAGCTTTAGCATTAAAAACCTCTGATACTTGCTTAGATTTTATGTATAATCTGCGGTTTGTAAAGCAATGCAAGAAACTCCCCAGTTCCTGGCCTCAGTATTTGTTTTTTTGTTCTCACACACATAAAATATTTGGTTTGTGAGTAAAATTTTTAGTTTTCACTATTACACTAAGAGTCTTTCACAGTTAGGATCTAGCTAATGTATGACTTCCAACTTAATCTTCTTGTTTTCTTTTAGTCTTAGTTCTTGGTATTTTCCTTTAAAATCAGTTAAAGTATAAGTCAACTGACATCATTCATAGGTACAAGATAAAATAACAATATGAATCTGAGTTTGACAGAGATTTTCTTCTTGGATTATTTTCTGGTATTTTGTTTTTACAAGTAACTGAACTGTATATGCCCATCAAATACTAAGGTCAAAGAAAAACACAATGTTTTAAACAGGAATTTCATTGGTGCACACAAGCATAAAATGTGACTCTAATACACTACTCTGTGTTTTCTGTGATAAAATAGTAGTTCGTTCTGTTCCAAGTAATTCTTCCTGCTGGTGACTTATTGCACATCGTACTTGTGGGTAATCAGGCTACTGGAATAAAGACTACTGTACCCTTTGTACAGGATTTCATCTACAGAAGAACTGTAATATTTTAACTATGTACCACTATGCGCTGCTTTGTAATCTACACAAAAATAGTTAAATGATTTAATAGCAGAGTGTTATGATAGATATTTTGTAATAATATAACCTCGTTGCTTTTATGGTATATTCTGTAGAAAATTTGCAAATAGCATAACTAAAATAAATACATTTCCCTATAAATTAGAGTGTGTTTTGTCACGTAGTAAAGGCCCACACCTCCACAGGTTAAATAAACAGGCTGATTTGATTTCCACAGATTTCTTTTGGTCCCGTATGTTTTCTTGGAAGACTCTGACTCTCTTAGATACGGACCCTGCTACAATAATCCACCCCTTTGTCACACTGAGATAAAATCTTCACAGGATTTTGTGCGATGCTTTGTGCATATGGCTTTGAAACGTGTATTAAACATGGTCTGAGAGAGTGGTGTTCCACCGTCAACTCAGCTGCACTCCTGGTGCAAGGTTCAGTGCAAGGCTGTGGGTTTGAGCTACCTAGTCTAAAGAACGTGAGGTGGAAGTGCAGTCTCTGTCCATGGCTTTTTACATAGGATTTGTTTTCTAGCATGGCCTATCTGTACATATTAGTCTTTGAATCATGACAAAGAGCTTATCTTTCCCCACGGGGTTTTCTGCAAGGTGGTCTGAGATTTGACTGTAGTTCAGTGTTGGTCATTACTACACTTCTGTACGAAGCGAGGATCTTTAATGTGCATATTTCTTGGAGCAGTTCATTAGTGTCTGCCTGTATGTTAGAAGAGAAGCATGCTATTTGAATTGGCATAGCTACGTTATGGAAGTACAAATGGATCTAGTTCATACTGTTGACATGTAACATAAAAGTTTGCTGTCACCTTTTCTTATTTTTCCAAGGTCTTCTCTCAACTCATAGCTATGATGTATTTTTGCAAACTCTGATAGAGAGAGGAAAATTTTTCAGAGAACAATTTGATTTCAGAGAAGCCTAGACAACTGTATCTGAACCTCCTAGCAGCTCTAAGTGATTATCCTTAGAGAAAAAACAAGAGCCCACTAGCTGAACATTGGTTTTGTAAGGGATCTTTGTCCTAGGGTACTTGCACCTATCTGGAGAACACGTTTCTAAGCCATTGGTCAAGAACCAGTAATCACCTTGATAGCTGTTGAGTTTTACTCTGTAGTTTTCAAACACACACTGCAGATTGTTGGGGATTCAGACTTTGACCACAGACCAAATGATAAATAATTTCACCTTAATTCACACATTTCCTTAAGAACAAAGTCCCACCTAGTCTGAATAACCTGCTTCCCAGGAGTTCTGGGGCTTAAATACATTCATTGTTGCAAGATCAGTTTTGTAAAAGCTTGATTAAATGTCTTCTGCATACCTCCTCCATCCACATGGTTCAAGCTAGTCTATTATTTATTGATGGCAATCATCTGTGTTGGTATTGACTAACAATTTAAGAAAAATATTCACAAATATTTTTCAAAAATTTCAAATGGCAGTTTGAATTTGATGCACTTGCATCTTATATATTTGTGATGCATAAACACCACTTTGAGCTAAGTTTTATTTCTGTAAGTTTTTGCTACAGAGAAGTGCAGTTAGCATTAGTTTGCTAAAGAAATAAAACTCAATCTGATTTTGATGAAGGTAGAAAGAATCTGGGAAGATTAGATGAACCAATTAGCGTACAGAAACAAGACCATGTGGTGTGGGTGATCTGTCACTAACCTTTAATAACAAATGGAAAAATGGTTGCTATGAGTATTCCATCAAATAGTCAATCTCAGCACAACTCACAGACCAAATATGTCAATATGACTGTTGACTGAAAAGTGCCAGATAGAAAACCAGTCAGTCATGATGATCTCCTTGCAGATTGTTCAGTCTTAGAGAATACTCTGAAAGTGGCAAGGTGCATGTGCCCTTCACCATGGAGAACTGTTCTGAGTAGTTTCCCTTGTAGTCTTTACTGTCTACTTGGTCTTATTCAGCATTAAATTGAACTATCTGATGATACTGTGAGTTGGTCAGGTCTTAAATGTTAACAGTAGCTTTTACAATACTCAGCTAAACATATCATCCTCATTTGGAATAAAATGTGCTGCTTACTAGCTTCCTTAGAAGTAATAAATACCTGGATGAAAACCAGGCAGTTTTACTTTAGCCTGAGCTCATTAGGGCTGATGATCAAAGCAATGAGTATAACTCCATAATGCAAAAGGTCAGAATGAGTTAAAGTTTTGCCTTTGTAGTAAGCTTGCTTACGTTCTGAGCACAGTTCTTGGAAAGCAATGCAGTCATCAAACTATTTCCCTCACTGTTCCCAATTTATGTCCCCATGGTGCAACAGATCCTCACTAACATTTGTGTATGATGTCAGTTTTAAATGACTGCAGGATTGCCAGTTTTTCTTACGTTTCAAAAACAATGTAGCAAAAATGGAATTGTTTTGAATGTCATTATGAATTTATCATATTTGTAAAATATATTTATTCATAGAAGATATGTATATAAGGCTATATAAACTTTAAAATAATAGTGGATCCAATTGTCTCAGTGTTAAAAAATTAGGTAAAAAAAGGTAAGAATGTATAAACTATATGTAAAAAGTATGTAGCAAGAGGGCAAAATGCTCAATTTTCCTGAGATTTTAAAATTCAATTATTAACACATCAAATACAAGCATATCCTGCTAGAAAATTAATCTTCATTTAGCAATAACTTTTATGAGAAAACATTACAATTATTGCACTTGAACATTATAATGGGAATTTTGAAATTAACACATTATTCCTTTATTTGGGGTTTCCATTTTTATCATGTTCCTTTGGAAAATTGTACTGTTGAAAAGCCACATTTTTATTTCTCCTTCATTATTCTTCTTTTTGATAAAAACTATAAATAATGAAAAGCATGGAAATATTACTTTTCGAACGTCTATTTTTTTTTCTTCTTATTTTCACTGTGGAACTTTCTAGACCTTTTTCAAGACCAGAACAAATGCTGATAGGCAAAGGAAATATGTAAATATAAAATATAAAATCTTCTCTGTATCTTCATGAAATTTGAAGGAAAAAGAGAAAAAAATACATTATAAAAATGAAAGGAAAATTATCTCAAAGGAGTTTTTTTTTAATCATACCTTGCTATAGTTGTTTATTCTCCAAATTGAATGATCTGAAGTGCTTCCTTAGTGATCCACACTCTTGGTTGTTCTTGCCCTTCTCTGAATATTTCCCAATTCAATGATGCCCTTCTGGGGCAGACCAGAACTTGTGCCATTCAAGATGTGGGTCAGCCATCTGTTTACTGAGTGACATAATAATATACTATTTTTTTCTTCTAATTCCTTATGGTTAATTTTCCTTTTTGACTGTCAGTGTGCCTCAAGCTGATGTTTTAATGGAATTTTCCATCATAACTCCAAGATCTCATACTTCGGTGACAATGCTCAGCTCAGGAACCATCCCTTTATATGGAGAAGTATGACTTGCTTTACCACAGTCATCAGTGCAGGTTTATCAAAACTACATTTCATCTTCTATTGCCCAGACCCTGAATCACATGAGATTTTTTTAATGTTCTTAAGAGCTGACTGTTGTTTTATTATCTTAATGGTGTCATCAGAAAATTGGTTGCCTGATTATCCTTCCAGGGACATTAACAGCATGAACCCTAGAGCAGATCACTCCATTGAAAAAACCTCCTTCCGTCATAAGAATTGACTATCTCTTCCTGCTCTGTTTCCAGCACAGTAGTACAGTATTTATCCGTGCTATAATCCCTTTTATCCCATGACTACATAGTTCCCTTGAAAATCTTTTAATGTTCATGGAAAATATCTTTATCTTCCTATATCTACATTCTGTTGTTGAACTCTTCAATGAAGTGTCACGTGACTAATTCTAAAATACTAATAAATACTGAAAAGATAAGTGAATTGCCTCTATGTTTCTCCAGAAGAAAACTCGATATTTTTCCAATAAGATTCAATATGATTACTGAAAAAAAATTATACTGTATTTTAAATGCTTCTCATCATGCTTATGTAAGCAGTGTTTTAAATTTATTTTTGACAGTCAATCATACTAATAAGCTATTTCCTATCCTGTTTGAAAATGCTGTTCATTCCACTTAAATGCTCTATTTCTGATCAATTATTATCCCATGAAGAATAGAATCCTGAATAGAATGATTCAACATTATTTATCTGTCTAACCATTAAAGAAAGGAAATACAAATTTGTACTGGACACAGTTCTTTAGGAAGAACAAATAGAAGAAACTTCATCATAAAAATGGAAGTGTCATAAAGAGAACAGAAAAATGCAAGCTGGAATCTCAAAGTATTAGAGACAGCTGCACACAAGTAGTGGGGAGAAGACTAATGTTAAATAGAAGTGAAGCAAATGCAGCCGAGTAAATTTAAAATTATAACTGGAGATAGTTGAAGGATTTTCTGTAGGTCATCACTCATTGACAATTTCTAGAGAAAATCTTATGTTATTACAGTAAGGGCAACATGAGAATGCAGTCTTTACCAAGATGACCATAACCAATTATGTTGTGCTTAGCATTCAGCTGTTTTCCTTTTTGCTTCACTTAAGACACAACATCTGGAGGGCCTCATTAAATGAAGGTTAGATAATCTAGTAATAAACTATTTAATTAGGAATTTGCCAGCAGGAGAAGTACTAAAGCTGTTATTTGTCTTTACTTACATTTATTACTGAGAGAAAATAAATCACAGCAGTTGCTGTAGTATTTTGCATCTTTGAAAAAATGCTTTTAAAACAAACGTACTGTAGTTAGAAAAGACCAGCTAGAGAATTTGCAGTTATAATTTAAAGTAATGCATTAATGCTGCAGAACAGTTTACCTAGCTTCTTTCCGCCTTTCAGATGATTTTGTCATTTTCTTATCCTATCTAAAAAGTTAAAAAAAAAAATCAGATGCATTGCTTTTACACCATATCCTTTTGCCCTTTTCATACCATAATCAGTAGGGAAAATGTTTTTGTAACTTTTTATACACTACTAGTGGACATAGAGTATTCTTTGACAGTCAACCTGTAATGCGCTCACCCTGTGGTGTTTTAGCATCTATTTTAAACATTTTATCACCAGTCTAGTATGAAATACCCATTGCTGTAATAAAGCTATCTGTTTTAGTGAGAATGCTAAAAGAGGACCAATGCTGGGCATCTTCTGAGATGACTGCTCCTGTTCAGTATCAACTGGGTTGAGACCTTCTTAACGTGTTTCGTTTGTGATCTTTTAAAGCTGTCAGGATGAAATGATTTTCAGTCACTTTGCTCTGCAGTAGATTTAAAATCATGTCCCAAAGGTGGTAGATTAATAGATTAAAAAGGCAAAGTATTAATCTAATGCACTGTCCTGTCTCCTTACCCATAACTTATAGTATAACTGTCATATGATTATGGCAGTTCTCCGATGAAACAAAGTACCTATATTTTGTTCTCCATGAAGTATTTCACTGACCGTTGCACTTTTTATTTCAGTGCATTATTCTGTATGGAGCAGAACAGTTAACCGAACTGATTTGTACAGAATTAAAGACCATATGAGCAGTTATTTTGATCATTTTTATACATTTGGGTATGGACTTAATTATGTGAAGTAAATCTGAGCATTAGGTGGAAGAAACAATTTTCCTGGGAACTTAAAATGTGTTCCTTGTATAGTGCCAAGTCTCAAGAAATCAAATAATGTTTTAATGCAAAAAACCATCATTCACTTCAGGTTTTGCTCAATAGCTCAGCTGGACAGGTGGTGGAAGCAAAACACTCTTGGTATGGAATACAAAAATGATTTTTCCCTTTGCTAATTGTGACGACGGAGATTTTATCTTCACTCGTTTGTTCATGTATGTATCTAGAGACTACAAAAAATATTTTTTATATTTCAATTTTAATTTCTGTGTTTTTTTTTTTTTTTTAAGAAAAGTTCAAATACCTTGTATACCTTGTACATTTGCTCTGTCAAATTGCTTTGTTAGGCTAAGACCCATGTTACTGTAGCTAAAGTGTTCCCATGATACAATCATCTCTAAAATAACCAACTTCTACATATATTTTTAGAATTTGCTTGGAACAGTTTTTTAAAAAAAGTCACTCATGCATCCACCGGTGTTCATGGTTCTTACCTGGCACTCCGAATGATCCCAGGAACTTGGTATTTTAGAAGGAATTGGATTTACCTGTTGACTCTGTGGAATGATACTTTGAAGCATTATGGGTAAGCTGAGGAGCCTCTACTTGCTCTAAGCATGAATATCGTCTGGAAAGTAAGAAACCTATGATCACAAGGTGCGGCCTATTTTCAGTCAATGGCTGAAATCTGTTGATATATGATTGTATACCTGTCAGCACAGTTTGACTTATATGTTTGCTGAGACAGTGGCTGTGTAAGTAGAGCCAACAAATGACTGTTGGCTTAAATCTGGAGCTTTGAATAATGCTCTTCTCTGCTCATTCTATGGTATTTCTTATATACTATAGTATTTCTTATTCACCATAGTATTTCTTACCCACTATAGTATTTCTTACACGTGCTTCCACTTTTCAGACATATGAAGTACAGCGAGATTTCATGCCACATATGTTCACTGGTGTTTTTCTCATTTAAGCTACTGCTCTCGAAAGAAATGTCAAGAAATCTGCATAGTTTTCATCTCTTAGTTCACATCCCCGATGAGTATCCAAGAATCTCTCTGTGTTTCCACAGTGCAGCAGAGCCAAAGCTTGATATCCAAAGGAAGAAAACAAAACCAGAACATTAGGATAACTGTTGATTTGAACATATTTTTTTAAAAAGGCAAGACAGAGTCTGAGAAACAATTTACAAAAGGCATAAAAAGTACTAATTGTTTTTCAAATATACCAGGAATAGGAAGCCTGCCAGGAGATCTGAAGGGAGCTCAGAGCAGATAATTTTATAGGAAAAAAATTTTTAAAAAAGGGTTTTTTTCATAACAAAGATTTTGGGAGCTTCGAACAGAATAATTCCTATTTTGGGGTACAATTCACAGGATCTGTCTCAAGACAAAGATAGAAGTAGAAGGAGTGAGGAATAAATTAATAAACTGAACTCTAAAGGTTGTCAAAACCAGCTCATGTTCACCTGCCTCTCAGATTCTATAGATTCCCTTGAATGAAATATCTGAAATATTAACTGTAGTGTATAATTTCCCTGTAACACAGAGTTAAGATGCAGTTTTTAGGAGAACATTCAGGGACTGATATAAGTATGTAAGGTATGCGTGTACCCAGAAAATTGGTAGAAACTAGAGTAAAAGATAGAATTAGATAAAATCATGGATAAATGTAATATATCAGGGATAAATATAATAAGAACTATAATATATTAGGAAAGAATCATCATGTTGCTGTGAAAAGAATTCTAGTCAATTATTAAGCTATGACTTCTTTGAAGAAGTCAACAAGTATGTGGATAAGGAAGATCAGTTGATGCAACTATTCAGTTTTCCAAAACCACTTCCGTTTGGAGTTTCTTCTCAAAAAGCTCTTGAAATGATTTGCCATGAGATAAACAAAATCTTCCCACATGGACAAAAAAAAATTGCTACGAGAAAAATCATGTAGAAATAAATTTTCACAGTGGAAGGAGATCACCAGTGGAGTCTTACACAGGTCTGTGTCATATATGTGCTGTTCACTGAACTAATGAAAGATTAACAGAAGTGAGCAGCAAGACGAATAAATTCAGAGGTGTTACTAAGTTAATGAAGGTTCTAAAATGATAGACACCTGCAAAGTACTGTACAAGGACATAATGACGATGAGTGAGTGACACACCAAATGACAAATGAAATTTGAGGTAGACAAATTTGGAATGATATGTATGAGGGGACACTCCTAACTTTGTAGTTCTGTGAAAACTGTACTCAACCTTAGTTAAAAAGAATGTAAAATAATATGAAGTATGATGACAAATAGAGCTCAAAATAGAATATGTTACTGTTGTGCTGCATAAATCCCCCATCTGCATCATGAATATTGGATGTAGAACTGGTATCCCAACTTTGAAAGGAACGCCACATCTGGGAAAGTCAAAAGACAGCAGGGATTATCAGAGGTATGGAATGACTCCCATGCAAGTAAATATCTCATATGACTGGGATTTTTTGTAAAGGAGATGTCATATCATAGGAGAGATGTGGCACAGCTCTGTATTTTCATGATGGGAAGGTGAGAAGAATGGTTAGCACTGTTTGTTCCGCTGCAATAACTTTAAAGTCATCAAGTGAAACAAGTCCTTGGCAGGTCCCAAACAAAGAAGGCAGTTTTTCTTATAAAGTGTGGCTAGTTGTAGAATCCCCCGCCAAAAGGATGTTTTGAATGTCAGAAATTTACCTGAGATAAAAAATCATGGTTTAAACTAATGGAAGAAAAAAATTATAAATGTGAAAGTGTTATTTCCAGCTCAGAAGTTTGAGTTGCCACTGAGGGATGACAGATTACCCAGCAGGAACATCAGCAAAAGTTTGTCCTGTTCCCTAACTGTTCTGGAGGCATCTTCTGACAGGTATTTTCAGAGAAAGGATTACAGGGATCTTCAGTCTGACAAGATGTTGCTGTCCTAGTGTTTTCAACTGTTCCCTTCAGAAGCCCATGCCCCAAAAGACACTGTTACTCACTGATGCCAGACAAATGGGTGTCGTAGCTCAGCTGCGAGGTTTGGACTTGTTCCTCTTTCAAAGGGAGAGGTTGAGCCACACGAAGGCTGGCTTGCTATAAACTTGCATGAGTAGCTGCTTGTGGAGTGAGCCAGGTATTTGTGCTCATTTTGCTTGCCGTTCACACTGTTAACGTGAAGAGAAGGAGGTACAGAAAGACTGAAGGATCAATTAGGCCAGCACAGAGCCTGCTTTATGGGGAGTTGATGATAGGGAGACCCACACTGATGAGCTAAATGAGAAGAGAAATAGTGTTTCCAGAGCTAACTCTTGCTTGCATTGTATTGCAGAGACACAAACTATGAGTGAACTCAAAGCTCCAGCACATGTGGGCAGTCATGAACAGGGAGTTACAGTGCACATCTTCAGGCTATCAGCATAATTCTGTGTGGGTTTCCTCATGCAGTTTGCCTCCTCTCCCTAATGCTTACTTCATTCACAATGTTGTAACAGTACTGAAAGAAGAGGGACAAGAATAGCCTGTGTTACTGAAAGATACCTGGTCTATCTTTTCTTCTTCTCTGCTTTAAAAAAAACCCTATACACTTAACACCCTAAACCAGGCTTTGTCTGTAACAAGTTGGAAATTAAGACGAATTCATATTGCAGCACCTGAATAGAGAAATGAGAGAGACCACAACTAGAATAATTTCCTGCACTGACTAATGTGAAAAGTAATGGGCATGTTTGGAGATGCATCAGTTCACTGAAAATATAAACAGAGGCAAAAAAAAAGAAAAAAGACAGGCAAGATATCTGCCAGTCTGACCGGCAGTTTGCTAGTGGAAATAACCTGGCTGAAGGTGAAGAAAGAAGAGTTGTTGAAACAGAAACCTTTATGGTTTCTTCATGCACTTTCTCAGCTGCCTGGGGCAAGAGATCTGCAGAGCACTGTCAGTTTAGAGAGGGACCTTTTTGTAAATCTCATTTTAGAATTAGAAAAGTGCTTCTTAGTAACTCCAAACTGGCTAAAAACCATTGCAGGAGGAAGGTGGCATGTCAGTCCAGACAAACGGCAAGAGTTGAATGGCAAATGTATTACAAGGCATTTTTTTTTGTCAAGGAAGACACAAAGGGCAGAAAATAGGTATTACTATTTACTTTCTTAGACAACAAATAGGGATCTAACAGATGGCAGAAAGCCAAGCTGTAGTCTATTGTCAAGCTATGAACTCTGTCATGCTAAGTAACATTATTTGATACAGAAGTAATCATACCATATACTGGCTGATAAAAACCACCATTTTTGAGCAGGTAAAGATTAAAAACACCCAAGTCTGCATTGGGTATACTCAATACAGGAGTAGTTCTCCCATTTTAGGCCAGAGATATGTTGCAGAGCCAGAGGGGATGTTACATTGGAAAAAGAAACATGATTGGCTTCTCTGCTGGTTATTCAGATCTCATTTGGAAATGAAAGATGAGAGGTGAGACTGGGGAAGGCAGGCAAAAATGTCAAAGTTCTGTTTTGTACCAGAAGAGACCATTTTGGGCAGGACTAGGAGATACCCTTTTTTAAGTGCTCGTAATATGTGAAAAATACCCCATAAAATAGTTTTTAATTATTTTATTCCCCTAACTTAAGCACAGTTTAGAAACTAAGGGCCAGGATCAGAAAGAAGCAGCAAATATGGGAAATAAGGGGTGATGATTAGCAACTGGGAGTCCAGGGCATAAAAGGATATTTAAATGATCATGTATCCTGGAAGAAAAAAGGCAGTTCATGCTTATCTAGTTATTATTAAACACCAATCATTTTGTTTCAAGACCAAATGGCTATTATGTTCCTTTTAACCTGAAATGCAATGGCTTGCATAACTGACCAGTCTTTATAATTTACTTAAGTCCATCTCTTTCTATGCTACCCTCCCATTTCAGCTTTCTTTCAGACCTTTGATGATAATATCAAATTACGTTGGGCAAAAAATAGATCCCTTCAGCACACCACTAAAAATAGGTTAGTTAGGTGGTGAGTGCCCATCCGAACTTGTTTATACACAATTTAACATTTTCTCCATTAATATGGTATGTTGGTAATACTTTAATAGCTCTTTCTCATGCTACTCAGTATGATTGAATTTTTTGTAGCGTCAGTTGTCCTCACAGCTTTGACAGAGCCATGTATCAGTAGCAATGGAGAGGCTGTGGTACATGCTTCAGCATCGGTTCACCAGTACACCTGTATTGGGTATTGAGAGGGGTTGTCTTGTGTTGTTTCACCCTGTCTACTGCCCAGTGCCTGATAGAAGTCCAGACACATGTATACACACGACACAATCAAACCTTAGCAGATAGACCTGATATTTTTTCTAAAGAATCCTTGTCAGGTCTATATGAAAAATCTTATTTTCCATAAAATGAATTCTCTGCAACTTCCTGGTTAACTTCAAAACTTATTAGTCTGTGAGCACCTCTACACCTTGACTTTTACAGATTTTTTTTTACTAGCCTTTTATTTTTGCATGTGAAAATTGATGGGAGTTGAGCCAGTGGTACTCCTTGTCTCTTGCATTTGTCAGATGAGAGTCCTGAGCCCAGGATCACAAAGGAAGATGCATTCCTAGGGAGGGAGCTGGGAAGTCAGTTGCAGGCAGTTGCTTCCTATCACTTCAGATCAGCTAGATGTGGACTGGCTCCAGCAGGAAGATGTGCGATCACATTAGCACAGCACTGTGCCTGAAGGAATGATCGCTGCTGGATTCAAGTACCTGCTCTGTCTGAAGATACTTGGGTCTTCTGTCTTACAGCTCCTCCAATCTGTCTGGGGTAGAAAGCACGTAGGAAAGAAGAGAGTGAAATGGTCATGACTGGCTGATGAATCCTTTTCCCCTTATTAGTGAGGAGCCTAGGACTGTACTTATTGCTCCTTTCATTTTGGATACAATAGTCATCGACTAGAATACATGGATAAGCTTTGAACTTCGAAGCAAGAGCTTGCTCACCCTTTTCTACCCCATAAATGTCAGGCAAGTTACCAAATATCTATACTTTGATTTCTGAAATCTCTGATAAATCCTGCTGTTAGTGCTTATTATGCTCATCCTAAAGTAATAATACTTCCGTATAACACTGATCTCTAAGTAAAGATTAACGTAAACTGCCTACATTATTCATAGTATGTTGGTTTTGTTAATCTTGGGAAGATGAAAATGGTATGATCACAAATATGTTAATTTGAATGTAACTGTGTAGTATCTTAGGGTCTATTTGCTGTCTGTGACTGAGACAAAAAATATATATAAAATATCTTCTTGCTCGTATTATCCAGTAAAATTAAAAATAATAAATAAATATTTCATTAGAGAAGAAGAAAATACAGTAATAGTGGGAAAGCACGATCTACAAAGCGACATTTATGAGTGAAATTTGCAATTAGACATTTTAATGTTTTCCTTTCCATTAATGTAACCTGCACTGATATGTTCATATGCTGGTGGGCTGAAAACTTTTTATGATACCCAAACAGGAAAGGCTTTTTAGGCCAGGCATGCTGCATTGTTCAGAGCAACTGTCTCCCAACTCTGTCCACATACAACTAAAGCCCACTGTTTAACGCTCAATAACTGCAGAAACAGCTCATTTTTTAAGAACCTGTTCTTGATTTCCTTAACTTTTTTCCATCTAAGAAAATGATTTCCTAAGAATGCAGTTATTTAAAGACACTTAAAAGCAGTGAAAGATTTTCATTCATTAGCAATGGAACTGTGTATCCCTTCTATAATCTCCATATAAATTTACAATAATAACAGTAAAAGATGGTACCTAAATATTCATCAATTAATATATTTTCCAGTCTCTTTGCTTTGTAGTGGAAGTGATTTCTGCAGAATTATCAACAGCCTGGCAACAAGTGGCATGCAATTTCTTTTTTACCTCTGTATGTGAATATTGCACTAGTTTTTTATCATCTAATAATATTTTAAGAATACTTGTTGACTTTCTGTTATTCTTAATAAACAGAAGAACTAAATACTTAAGGCGAGGTAGTGTTTATTGCTTACAACTTTTTACCACAATTTAAAAGTTGTTCATGACTCTAAATAAGTATCATCACTGGTCAACTGATAAAAAGGATTTTATTGTAAGCCATTAAAATTTTTGAGAGGACTGATTCTCTGTAAGTATTAAGCATCAAATACTGGCCCTTGGCTGAAATGGGACACCACACCGCCTTCTGCTTTCATCTGGTGACAAGTTGTTTCTCATTGTACATTTCTTCTTATAGAGGTAAGTACTTTGGGATTTAACAATGCAAAGGACAAGCAGCTGTTTTATAACCACTTCAAACTGTTCTAGTCACAGATGAGAACAGTGTTGCCCTGATTCCTGGACAGTGTTTCTTAGCATCAAGTACCACATGGCTAGATCCAAATATTCCCATTTCAGAATCTGTGCACCTGTTTGAACGTGCCCTTTCCCAAAGAAACTTTGTCTTAAAATGCTAGGGGCTCTGCAAGGTGAGAGTAACTGTTTAAAGGAGGAATTTTATGGCTTTCCAGCCACACCCACACCGACCTTCTTTCAGCTACTGCTCTGCCAGATGCATTTAATTATTGCCATAAACTGTAAACACTACTGCATGACCATTTCCCCTTTAGCAAGATTGTGTGTGTGAAAAAAGTAAACAGATTGTATAACAAAATGTTCTCTAGCTGTCAGCAAGGGCTTTGAAAATAAAACACTTCCCTCCCGACTCACAATTGGCTGACAGTCGGCACATAATGAATAATAGCTCCTGGGGACCAGCAGAAAGATGTGTGGGAAAACTTTAATTAAAAGCTTGTCAGTACAATTTTACCTGGGTGACATCACCTGACTGAAATCCTGCTGCCGGGCTTTGTTGTCTATAGGATCGCAGGTAGCGCACTTGTTTTGCTGACAGCAAACAATTCAAAAAGTACTTTAAAACACTGGGGGGAAGATGCTAAGCTGCCAGTAAAATACAATCCATTTGTGGTGTTCTAATTTTCTAATTAGCAGCTGTAGAAGGCTCTTCGCCATTGTGGGAGGAGGGTGACAAACAGGTTTTTGTAGCTCATTATCTATGATGCCCTCTTGATTATGTATTTTCTTGTCATTCCTTTCCAGAAAAGTGTGTTCCACAATCAAATACATTTCCAAACGGAGACAACTGGACTTGAGCCAGAAGTACAGACGTAGCATCAAATTCCCAGCTTGAAACTCTTTCATATATGTTAATTCAGAGCACTGAATCCAAACAGCCTAAAAGTTCACAGCAGAGGACTTTCAGGCTGTGTGAAATTCCTAAGGAATAGGATATTTGTGATGGTCCAACACAACAAAGTGCATAGTCCAGGAGAAGAGTCATGATGACGGATTGGATTCTTCTCAACTCAAGCTGGTGGCAACTAGTGCAATGACGTGGCAACCATGCTTTTTTATGGCTGTTACTGCAAAATGGCAATGAGAATAGGAAAGCCTGAGCTTTGACCTAAAGTTGTAATTACTAGTATTCATGGAAAGAAACTCTCATCAAACACTATTCGTTAATATTAGTAAAGCTTGGATATTTTACAAGTAATTTGTAGTAATGGAGAGTAGTGCTAATTAATTCAGTTACATCATGATCTAACTCAAGTCCTGAGCTGACTTCAATACAAATAGTCTGGGTCTGATCCAGAAGCCACTGAGGCCAATGGGAGCTTTTCCACTGATTTTGAGGGAATTTGTTTTGAGTGTGTAGACGGTTGGAATTTATTTACCCGACAGAGGAAAGACTCCCACTGAATTGTGTGTTTCCCTTCCCTACGAACATTCTCTCAATTTCCTTAATTTTATGTAATTATGATTTGCAAAATGTTGAGGAAAGTATTATATCTAATTAGTGGCGAACAAAAGTAAACAGGAGGTTTATTTTCTTATTACATGCTAAAATTAAATGCTGTTCTTGGGCATGTGTATGTGAGTAATAACACACAGAGCAACTCCCAGGTAAGACTAAAGACAAGGCTTCTAAACTCAAACATTTATGGTAGAACTTTCATGTGCCAAACATTTAGTCTGAAGATTAATGAACAAGGTTTTATCACTTATTTTGGTAGAAGAGGCTGGAGTTAGGAAAGTGGGAAGGAGAACAACTAGAGTAATTGCTTAAGAATTTTCTTGTATCCTTTGCTGGTCTGACACACTGTGCAATAATACTTAATTCTTTAGAATTGTAGAATAGTTTGGGTTGGAAAGGACATTTGAAGGTCATCTAGTCCATCTATTAAGAGATATGGCCATCTGAGGCTTTCAGTACACAGATATTAAAGGAGAAGCAGGTACTTTCATACTCCAAAATACAAAAAATGTTACACTAAAATGTAAAATAATCATCATTTTTTAGTCAAATTGTTCATTGCTCATTCATTGATGACCAATATTTGCGAATTTTGATTACCGATGCATTATAGAATCCAGAGCTAGATTCACCAAGATACCTCAAGGAGTTTTGCATTAGCTGAGCATCAGGACTTTCAGTGAGGCCTGGACCCCCAGTGCTGTGCACCAGTCAGGAATTTCTGATTAGGCCCCAAAGCCCTCTTCCATGTGAGACACAAATCTGTATGTGGCCAGGCCAGTACCCTAACAGTTAGGCCACAGAAAATTCACTGGCTTCATCACTTTCCCCCTGCAATTATTCCATTTTGTGTGAATGAACAGGTGAATGAATACGGAGAAGTGTTTGGGGAATGAAAGGAAGGAAAGAGACATGGAGCATCAGGTGTGGTGTTCAGAATATCCTTGAGAGGAGGGAGATACTACAGCTTTAGCTTTATGTATTTGACAGAACAGCAAATAGAACTCACTGTTCAAATCCTGAACTGGGGAGACTTTCCGTTTCAGCCACTATGTAATTGTGACATAAGTGAAAAAGCAGTGTAAAGAAAAATGCATTGCACCCAGCTACTGTGAAAAAACTTTGAACTTATTATTTAGAAAATTCTCTCATGAATTCCTGCTGGTAAGGGCAGAACCCAAACGTAGATTTCCTATAAACTAAGTCAGAAGACAGAGAGAAGTTCACTATGCTTTTAGAGCAGCACAGGCAAACACCCATTCATTTAGGTTAGCTTTCCCTCAAATATGCTTGTGTCATGTGTCGAAAAGGATGAAATTTTAAGCATGATTCACAACATTTATCTCATATGCCTCCTTGCTTTCTTTGGTAGTTTTATGCTGAATCATCTGAAGAAGCCATGGGTTTTTGGAATTGGCTAAAATGAAAAGCAGATTTTTCTCACATTGCTGGCTTCATGCAACATGGAGCATTTCAGGTGGAGGCTCTTTCATTCATTTGTGTTTATTCTGGCTACTGGAACATTGTCATTGTGTTGGTCTTGCCAGCCACTTATTCTTACGTCATTAATCAAGAACTCAAGCTTCAGAAAAAATGACCTTTACTGGCTCACAGTAGCAAATTTGAAGATCCAGGATAGAGAAATCTGCCAGGTATGGGGAGCATACCTTAGTTGTCTCATGAAAATAGATTAGTGATTTCATTTCAGTTTCTGTAGTCAGCAATTCTCATCACAAACTCCACAATAATTATGATTCTCAGCAGGGGAATTTAGTGGATATTATTTTCCTTTCAAGAAGTCATCCTTCACAGTCACATATATTAGTGACACAGTACAAGGATAATTGCAGACTTCCTTGTGTATATAAATCTAATGTGATACACCACTGTTTTGCGTAGATGTATTGGTATAAGTGCACTCTCTGGTGTTGCCTTTAGTAAGTAAATTAGTGTCAGGTATAGCACTAGGCCAACCATGAGAAGACAGGGTTTCAGTTACTGGAATAGGCTTCCTGTGTAATCTTGAGCAATCCATTTATGGTCTAATTCATTAAAGCATTAAGTGATGATTAGACGCCTACATTTTAGGCTGTTAGGCTACGGAATTTGGATACCTAAGTGAAGGGGGTTTTTTAGCTCTTGGGTTTTTTGTATGGCATGTAGGGTGATTTAGGAGCTGAAACGAGCACATATGAAATGGAACACAGGATTTCTAGGATGGGCAGCAAGAAAAGGCTGCAATGAGTGTGCTGTCAGCCTGTATGAAATCTCCTCATCAGTATGGAGAAAAGAACGTTTATCCTTTAGAGTTTTAGCTCAGAAGTCTCTTCTAAAGGAAGGTGGGTTCAGAAGCTTAATATTTATTGTCATCAATAAAAGGCTAAACCTGTCTCTTGCCTCTTGATATCTTAGTTGCAGATTCATATTCCTTCATGTGTTGTCTTTATATAGCCTACGGTCTTTCTCTCCTCAATCCTGTATCTTCCATAAGGCAAAGGAGAAAGAACATGTTCTGTTTTCCCTTTTCTAACCTGCCCACCTGTAAGCTTAAGTGCTAGTGTGCTCCTTTGGCATCTGAAAGATACAGGTTTGAATTCCTCTGAAGAGAAGTGGTGAAGCCTGCTTTGTATGTTGTAGGTGACCATAACTCCATGGAAAACAAAGCAGCAGTACCACTAGTTCATGTCTTTCTTTTTGCAGAGATAACACTGTGTTTTCCTGGGAATATGATTCTTCAAGAAAACACACTGCAAATAACCAACAGGATCAGGCACATCAGGGGTGGCTGAGCCTGCTCAAGGCCCTCGACAGTGGCCAACCTCGTATTAGTGGTATCAGACTTCTATACATGTATGGAGTAACTAGGTAACTTACAACCTTTAAGGTCATCTGTTACAATAAATATTGGTCTTAATAGCACCTGAGAAGAAGTCTTCAAGTGGCGATAAATTCATCCACAGGTGAAGACATAACAGTCTCTTGCCTAAGTCCTACTTCAGGTAACTAAATCTTTCAGACTTTTTTTTTTTTTCCCTGTTCTATTCATAGAAATAGGCTGTGAAATTCTTGTTAATGAGAACAAATATACTCCAAGTATTCCTCCAATCACAACTTATGAGCCTACTTGTGTAGGTGGGAAATATGCCTCTCTATTGACATTTAGTTATGCCTTGAAGCAGGTCTTCAGAGTTCTGAAGACCATGCCAGTTATACAAGTTAGCAGATGATAGTTGTTTTCATCACCACAGGGTTGTTACAGAAGCTAGTAAGAAAAGTATAAGCAGTCACTTTTATTTATTATTTACATATTATCAAAGTGAAGTAAGCCTCTTTTAATTTAAGAGAGCTATGAAAAAACCTATAGAAAAACAGCTTTGCTCTTGGTATTTGATGAACTGTAATCTTTGATTCTACTTTATGATAAATTAGGTGGCTGGTCTCTGTTCAGTCTGATTTACAAGAGATTCTTTTGAAGTGATAAATGCCTATCAGCCTGCAGTGTTACACTGTAGAACAGAAGGATCTGAACATACTTGACCAAACAACATTGTGTTTTGTTTCTAATACATAATTCCAATGATGCAATACCGAAACATTTTAAATCAGTTAAGAGTAGTGAAGCCACTGTGTTATATATAAGAAAAGGTACTTTATTTTAAGACTGACAAGTCTGAAAACAGAAGTTAACAGAAAGTCACAAGTCATTCTTGTGACAAGTGCGTGAAATCTAAAGAACAGATTCCATATGGTATCATATTTCAAGTTGTATGTCAATGACTTCATCAGAAAGTTATACCCTTCCAGTAGGAGAAATGATACCTTTGAAAACATGTGTGGCTGCATGTAAAAAGTAAGCTCTCCCTGTCTTCGCAGTGAGCCAAGACACTTTCTGCTGAACAGGCAGACAGAAGAGAAAGAACAGATGTAATTATCAATCATACACTGTCATTAGCCCAGCTCTCAGGATCTGCAGAAGAGCAGAGTATATACTGGTCAGTTACTGGTGCAAACCGTAGCTGCCTTCATTATAGATTTATTGGCTGCTGTTTACACTCCAACACAGTGAAGGCAGGATTAATCTAGATGTCTGACAGTTTAGGCATGAGGATGGCTGCCAAGTCCATATGCGTTTTTTACCACTTGGACATCTCATGCCAATGGCACAACTGAGATGGGCTGAGCCACAGAATTACGCACATCAGTGTAAACACTAATCAACATCCTGTCCAAATTCTTCTGGCTTCTTCTCTTTGGCAAAGTGGACAGTGGATCTGTGTAGTTCAGATGTGCTGCAGAGTTCAGATCCACCCTTTCTGCAAACACAGAAGAATGGTCACATCCAGTGCGGAAACGAGGCTTCATACCACTCTTCAAAGGAATACAAACCCACGTCTCTAAGGTCCTAAAGGAGTGTACTAACATGAGACAGTTACACACAGCAAATATTTAGTTCATTGTTTCTCCCCTGAGCTATTTCTACTGTAGGAAAACATTTGCATCCATGCTCAGGTGCTACAATGTTGTGGGTAATTATATATTGCTGAAGATGTAGCTAAAAAGACAAAGCTCAAAGCGCTTTTCTGCAGAAGTGGAAAAACCAATGCCAGTATTTTAAGAGGTGCTTAAGTTCAGCATCTGTATTTATTTCCATTCTGGATGGCAATGAGAAAAGCTGCTAATTAGAACTACTGATCCTGACTATATTACTGAGCTCTTTAAATGGAGATTCACAAATATGGGGTTATTAATCTTTAAATATGGACTAATGAGACGGATTTTTCTCATCTGTATTTGAAAATATAGTCTTGAATCACTCACTTGAAGTCACCTTGTCTCTCTGTGTCTTTTGAATCCAGATGATTTCCTGTAGACACTGTAGCTCCTTAATACATTCATAGAGTCATTCTTATACATTTTATGTTTTAATTAGGAGCAGTATTTACCATGCCATTTATATGTGCAGCCTGTAGAACATGTACCTCAAAAAAAGGAAAGCTACCACTTAACTTCAGTTTCTTCAAGGAAACATGAGCAAACAGATCCAAAGGGCTGCGCTTGAATCGCAAGGTTTAATGAGCAGTAGAAATAACAGACTACTACCAAAGGCAATAGCCAGCTCTCCAAGGTTAAGAAATAATGAGGAAAACACTTGCTAGAATTTCCTCAGCCTAAATGACTTAGTTATGTCCTCGGAGAAAGCCCTACGTAACAGCTGTGAATATTACTAAAATTTTAGGTTTTTATTGATTAAAAATTTTGCTTCTGCAACTTTGCATTGACATTTCAGAACAAATTACTTTGTCTTGGACTTTGTTCATGTCCAGTAGTAAATGTTAGAACATGTACAGGGATACCCTGTTTGTTTGCAAACAGTGAACTGACCTATTGCAAAACTTGCTTCAAACATATACTATCTGCTTAGATCTGTGACAGGTAACCAGTATAAAACAATAGGAACATATATAAGTGGTCAGTAAAAAAATACACGTTACTTATCAAAATGCCACTTTCTTCACAGTAGGCTTATAGGTCAAGGAGGCCTGGGTGACTATAAAGAGCTGTGGATTCTCTTTTCCAGAAAAAAAGATAATCCATTTGGCAGTTCTGAATTCAAAGCTTTTGGAATCAAAAAGGGAAAAAAAAGATTTCAAACATATTTATATGATATTGTGTCCCACACAAGCAACTAACTGTCACACTTGCACAGATGGTTGAAACATTTGCACAACAAATCATAAGATGTAATAGTTCTGCTTAACTAGAGAACTTCTGTGTCAGTAATAAGCAGTAATCTCAGCTACTTATACCATTTACTAACCAGAACAATCTTGACTGCCAAAGCCCTAAATCTTATCTTGAGGGCTCTGCTTGAGGGATGTGATGTTCTGACTTCTTTAACCACAGGAATATTTCCAGAGTTTAAATCCTGATAAAACTGAATGGTGAACATTGGTTCTTTTTAAAACCTAATTCTTCCCGGGGACTCTTTATAGCTGGAACCAACAAAGATATCTAAGGCAAATGAAATAGACAAGGCTCTTCATTTTGTTTTAAATTGGCCTGACTTACTTCATGGCATTCATTTCAGTGGTTTCCAAACCACAGCCTGAGAAGCCTCTTAAACTCATCAGACAATATTCTGTTCCAGTAAAGTTTTTAATCCTTGTGTACTGAATAGACAAATTCCCAATGCCAAAAGACATCACAAAATGGACATACGGTAAATCTGGGGAATAGTGAATCTATATTTTATTGCTGAATATTAATTTCAATTTATAAAGCTATGTAAAAATATATTTATATGTGTTCATACATAGTGCATATTTTTAATATATGAATAAAGACATAGGATACATATATATATTTACATATAGTAAACATTAGGCTAATGTTGGTATGAATCATCTTGTGTTTATAACGGAATCTGCCTACAAAGATCTAGGAAAGTTACAAGGCATGATCTTCAGTAAACCAAAACCAAAGAAAGTCTGTAATCATGACTCTTTTCTCTACACTGTTGTAAGATCTGGGCTTTTTGTCTGTGAGATGGCTGCAGCTGAAAAATGCTTCAATACTGCAGTGCTTTTTTCTTTGCTTCCTTTCCTTTGGAGCGAGCGCAGCAGCAAGTGTCCAGTGTCTTAAGTGGAATTTTATGAGAACAGAATAGAATTACCTAGAAGAAATTAACTTTTTGAAGGTGCAAATGCAGTCTCTCAGGTGCAAAAGGAGGTCCTGCCAACAGTGTCCTTGTGCTGCAGGTTCCATCCAGCAACAACCTCTGACTTCTTTGACTGGGAAAACCCCAAATATTCCCTGGGGTCTGCTAGAAAATTATCTACTTTCTGTCACTCCTGACACTCGGCTCCTTGTGCTCCTCACAGCTGGTCTCTTATTCTGCGCCCTTGCCACAGGTTTGCTGCTTGCTGTGTTTCTCCTCCATTGCCAGTTACACCAGGTGCTGCAAAAGCAGCGCCCAGCTGTGTATGTTTGTTGTGACTCTGGAGAAGAGCAATCTCCCCTCCAGCCACAAGCTCCCCTCAGACTCAGGTTGTGGAGCCAGGGCAAATCACAGATGCAGCTATGCCCTGGCTGTTTAGCTACAGCCTTTCTGAAGAATCATAATATACAGCAAACTGAAAAGACTATCAGGCTGTTATAATCCCTCTCACCTCTCAGCCTGCTAATGTGTTTGGGGGTGAACTACAGTATACAAAGAAAATATTTTCTCTTTTCTAGATATATTGCTTAAATGTAATTTTGTCACCATTTAAAAAATATATTCTTTCTCTTTTGCACTTTTATTGTTATTTGGTCAGTGCTGTCTGGTTTTAAATGAAAACTTATTTTCATTTAAAAAATATTTCAAATCTTATCTTCTTTATCTTGAGAAGAGAGAAGGGAAATGATTTGTTCAACAGATTTCATGGAAATGAACTTAGTCTCCCACTTTCCCAGCACAAAAAGCAGGGATTTTTTTTTTTCTTATTGTTTTGTTCAAGTTTCTTTTGAAAGTTTAATGTTTTATTTCATTACCACTATCCCTTCTTTATTTTAACTGGGATTTATCTTAACTATTTATTTTTAACATTCCATTCATGTTTCACTGGTAGTGGTTGTGTTCCTAGCTCCAAAACATCTATATACACATAGTGTTTACTATGAGGAGGTCCAGCAGTTTGAATATCTGTCTATAATAGAAATCAACAACCAAATTAAGGGTGGTGTAACAATTAAAAATATCTCCTACTACTTTGAAATATTTCCATGAACACATTTATTGCCTATTTAAAAAATATTTATTTTTTAATTTGTGAGAATACTCATTAGGGGATGATTAAATCCAAGCTCATTAGTAGGAAAAGTTCTGAAACATCGTCCAGTTTTGTCTGACCGACTGGATTTTAGAGTGATCTTTCCCAAGATAGTTCAGAGCTCTTATCTGTAATTCCACATGAAGAAATGTCATTCACTTGTCTGCGTTCCTCCCTTTCCAAGGCAGAGGCTTTTCGTATCTGTCCAAGAAGATGGTTAACATATGTCATGAAAGCACAATGTTTACAGTAGGTTTTACAAAGCAGTAGTAAAGTTATCTCAAAAAACAAATACTAGGGTTTATCTACTTGTTGTGGACCTAATCAAGTGGATCTCAAGAATAAGGTATGAGAGTATATGAACAGTGGAATTCAGTTGCTCTGCACAAGGAGTTGACTTCTTCCAAGGTTTTTCTGGAATGGAAGGTCTTCCCCACTGTTTTTTATGTTGTCAGTGGAGTCCAGTCAAGGAAAGCTGGCTCAGCCAGGCAGCTCTTGAATCACATACTGAAGGAGTTTTGAGCGCTAAAATCCTTTTTTATGATTTTCTCATTCAACATAGTGGGAATAGTGTAATTTCATGTGCCTGTGGTTATTCGGGCAAACCCTCTCTTTTGACGAATTTTGCAGAAAGTAAGGGAAATAAAATTGTACATAAGTGATCTATTTAATTAAAAAAAATCCTGCAAATTTTTCTGGTGAGAAAATAAAGGAATAAAATACAGTAATTCTTATTACAAACTTAACTTTTATGCAAGCATTTTAAGTGGACTATATGCATTTAATGCTTCCTCACACTGTTAGTGTGGTGTTCGTCAGCCACACATAAGTAAAAGGCCTTGATAAAAAACAGTATACTGTAAATTGCTGAAATTATATTTTCTAACTCTGTGGGACAAAGAAAATTCAATATCCACCTTTGTACATCTGAAAATGCTCTTCAATACTTTATCCAGACCAAGGAAATTATCCCCACCAAGAAAGGGCAAAATAATTGCCAGTTAAGCTGGAAATATATCCAATAGTTCAGAAACATGTTTTAGTTGAATAATTTATGTTGTCTGTGGAGATATCTGCTATTTGAGAGGAAGTCCTTTTCTTCATTTAGTTGATTGCCTTCGTGAAGTCTCAAAAGCAATGTCCAGTGTGGAATATAGTTTCTTTGAATTTTATCACAGTGTAATCTGGGCCTTCTGGGATATATTCTACATTGTGTAATTTCTTCTAGAAAAATGTCTTATGCTGGATTGAAGAATGGATGAAAACACATACAGAGAGCAAATCAACTCAGAAATATACAAATGTGAAAGACCAAACTGAATTTACTCTCTGTTGTGTTTTTTATTGTATCTCATTCCCCACTAAATGAGATCTCTAACATTCCCTTTTCAAAAATAAAGAAAGAAAAGAAAAAAAAGATAGTTGCAAATCAGTTCATCATACTTCAATTATGGTCTTTAATCAGAATGTGAAATATTCTCTAGTACTTTTCCATTAAAGTTTAGATTTTTTTCCTTTCTAATCTGTTATCCTTTACGTATTGCCCTTCTCGTTTCTACGTCTCCCATTCCAGAGAAGCCAAATGTTAATGTAGTTCAGTTTAGTTATACTGGCATTTAAGAAATCACTTCTCAGAAATTCGTATCATACTGCAGATGCCTTGAGAGAGATCAGGGGATGATAACAGAATTGTAATGTCACTTAACAGGACCTATATGGGGCCTTTCCCCCCCTCTAAAACCTAACACAATCAAGAGAATAAAGAATTACTAGATTTTGCCAAATATTAAATATGGTGAAAGGCTTTAATATTGTAAATGCTGTGTCCTGGGTGTATATGTCAGTGTGAACTTAACATATAACTTACACATGACTATTCATCTTGAGCTTCTAAGTGCAAAACAGAGGTAACTCCAAAAGATTTTGATTACCCAGGATCCCAAATTTCTGAATTGCAAGAAGAAAGCATAAATGCAGATGGCAGTAGCTGAAAAAGGAAGAGGAATGACTGAAAATCAACAATTGTATTGACTTTTTCTGGAAAATGTACAACAGGTATTCTCGCTATTTAGAATTCCAGGACTCTTTCTGTAAGGACACCCACATTCTTCATGCACAGAATGTAGTTCAACACAGTGAGTGGGTATATTGTCTCTTCATTTTGAAATGTGATCAAAGTGCAAGAAACATTTGTGGGAAGTAGGAGCCTGTTTCTTAGATAGCCAGCATTCCGATAACAACTTTATCTCTGCATGAGAGACAAATTTCATAGGTATTTTGATTTTCTTTTTTAATTACTCTTTTGAATAAGATAGCTGGACCAGTGAAAATCCAATTGCAAATCAGATGAGTTTAATAGTGAAATTTTTAAGCTTTGAAAGTAGAAACTACATGTATCAGTAAACTAAATGCATTTTCAAGGGTTCATTATTTTATCTGTAATCTTTTGTTCTACTAGTTCAATGTGTTCTGTGATGATTGTAGCGTACTGGATTGGGCACAGTATTACGCACTAAAGCAATCTTATCCTTAAATAATATGAATATCTATATTCTCAGTTAAGACTTCTGCATATTACTTTGGAAGTGTAAAGTCTAATGAGTAAAATGAGTCAAGTATAAGCATGCTTTAAGTTACTAACTTTTGCTAAAAAAAAGTATTTATAATTTGAAACAATAAGTTCACCATTTTAATAACAAATATTTAAAAAACCCCAAAAAACAACACACTTTTTTAATCTTAAAGAGAGAACAGAACAACTCTGCAGACTCTCCAAGTTGGGCTACTGGTGAAGGCTGAAGAGTGGTAGCTCAGCCAGACCCTCGGTGTACTACAGTGTAATAGAAATCACAGCAGTAAAAATCAAAGGAAAGAAAAAGTGGATGGTAGATGCATCAACGTGCAGAAGTTAAGTCTTTTCCCAAGGATGAGTGACTACTTTTTCTTTGTGATTAGGATCATGCAAAAAAGCTCTGAGTCGTAAATGGGAGAGCTATATTTCACTAAACAGTTCACTACCTGGGTAGAGCAGTTAATTAACAGATTTTTCAAGAGGTGGACTCTCAGCAAAATATCCTTGACAGATAACTGTTCCTAAGAAAGTTGGCCATAAATCATTTATTCAAAACAGTAACTGGAAGTTTTGCTTGTCAGATTTTTAAAAGCAGAAAATTGTTCCCTTGAACTTTTGCCTGACTTTGGCTGCCAATATATTACTAGCACCTGGGAGAAGCCTCAGGCTTGAACAGTCAGAAACACATGAAGTTCCATTTTGTTTTAATAAGGGTCCCCTTCCTGTATTAGACTTTGTTGTATTATTTAATTTATTCTACTATTAAAACTAAAAAAAAAAAGAAAACAAAAAACCCCACAAAAAACCCCCAACCAACCAGAAAAAAACAACCCCAAATATCTGGCTTACCATCAGAAGACACTGGAACTTAGGTTTATAGTAAAAATCACTCTTATTATAAAAGGTAGACTAGAATTCGCTACCTTTTCTAATGCTTGTTGAGCCCTACTCATCTCTGCAAATACTGTGAGTAAAACAAAAAAACACCCTTATGTTAGGAAGAATTGCATATGTGAATGTCACTGTGAGGTGAGAGTATGTATATATTTCTGATTTGTAATGAACTCAATTATTATACATGGCTTTGTAAGCGATCCTGGAAGAGAAATGTCTCTTTTCAGTGCAAAGGAGACAGGAAGACTGATGTACTGTCTCTCTACTGTACTATATTCTGGACTCGAAGGAACAATGAGGCAAGATAGTTCATTCTTGAGGCCAACCCATGCCATGGCCTTTTTGCTGTTCAGGTGTGATGATGTCATCATATTCTACATACTGATGGTTTACAGAAGTGCTTTTGGACTACCACAAAAGAAGAATAATATAGCGCATTCATGGCATGAAGGTATAAAAGAGCTCAGCTAACTGAATGTCCCTGTACCTGAAAACTCACAAGTTCAGTAGAATATGTTTTTTATTTGTGTCCTTTGAGAACTTCAGGAAGGAGCTGAAGCAGGAGGAAATAAAACAAAAAAATATGATCTCATTACTGCAATGTTTCTGACTTAAGGTTTGATTTATTTTCCCATTTAATTCTCTTGGTGTAGTGTGTAGCTTCTGTTTTACAGGAGTAATTTGGCACATATCGTCAAATCTTGTGAGTTCAAATCTGAAAGCAAAATTCTTGAAGATCTCATTTTATAAATAATTTGAACTTTTTTGAACCCTTCCACTAATAAATGGCCCTTGTAAAACCTTCTGACTTCTCCAAGAATCTTATAGTTACTTTCTTACTCACTTTCAAATATACGTTGCAGGAAACAAAATTGTGGCTATAAAATTTACTGCCTTTTGTTTATTTTTTTCAATGCTATTTCAATAACCCTTTACCAAAATGTCCAGGATTTCCAACAATTCACGATGGTATTTTAGCCAATCAACAAAATGAAAATACTTATATTCAGACAGTTGCAGCATCAGTAGTGGTCTGACTGGCCACTGACTCTCATTTTTCCAATGATGTTCAAGTTACAGGCTGCCACAAGGAAATGGCAGACCTTTTTCTTATAATTTTTGATTATATATTTGAACTTGCAAGCCTGCCAGAATATGACACAATCACAGTGTACTCTAAGTTCTCAGAATATGTAACAACTGTATTTTGTGGCAGGTGATAGCTGAAAGACTGTAAAGGCTTTTCCATTATAAAACTTGTAAGAGAGTTTTGCGTCATGTGAATGTCACAAGCCTTTAACAGAAGGAAAAAACTCACCTGTCATGCTATCATAGGCAGCCATAAGGGTCACTACTGAGGTTGCTATTAGAATCTAAACTTTCTATACCCTACTTCAGAATGTCAACAGTTTAGTTACTGTTGGCCTTCATGCAGACCCAGCTGCATAAAAGGATGATAAATATTTCACTGCCCATAAGGATCAGAGATAAAGTATCATCTGGGATGTATATATTGTCTTTCCAGCAGAGAGACAATACGTGAATCCAGTGGCTAATATGGATGTTCAGAAGTCAAGTATCTTATTTTCTTCCCAGTTAGTACTTTGCATTCTACTGCTTGGAGTAGGAGGCAGTTGGTTTCCAGTCATCTAAGACTGTAGATCTTGATGGGAAGGAGGAGTAGTCTAGGATATGAGATATGACTTGACAGGCTGCACAGTCAAGTTCAAAGATGTGTACATACTGTATGCAGAGTCAACCACTAGGCTAATACAAGTCTGACATACTGGTCTGGTCTTTGCAAAGTCTTACTTACCAAATCAATCTTGTTTATGAAATTAGAGGAGAGGGGAGAAGGAAGGATGCCTACATGACTGACACATATGCTAACAGGAGTACATGTACTCTCTAATGAGCACTTTTATTTGCTGTATCTTTGCTGTTTGCAAGAACAATTTTGCTGTTTTCTTGAGCTGGCTGCCACATGAGTATATCCAAATGCACAGTTCTTCTATTGACCCAGTCAACTCTTCACGGACCACTTGCCCATGAGAAAAGAACAGCATTAAAGTTTGTCAGTGAGTAGGGTTCTGGATGTTGAAAGAAGCTGCACCGAAGTGTATTCACTTCAGATAAACTGCTGAAGTGTTTTGCCTCGTTTTTATTCATTAGAGTACCAATGCAGTAACTTTGTAGAGTACTAGATTGGAAGTCTTTTAAGCCTTTAAAGCATTTTATGTTTGTTTGGGAACTTGCCCAACTTTACACTTTTAAGGAATTTTTCAGTAACCTGCTGTGGTTTATGCTGGATAAAACACTTGCTTCTGAATGTCACTAAAGGACAGTCATTCACAAAGCTGTGGTTACAAAACTTTGTGTAAAAAATGCACTGCAATTTTTGACTACAGTTCATTGATGTAGGGGCATGATAAAGCAAACTCCACAGTCACAAAACCATCATAATTTTCTTCTGTGTCCCAACACAGTCACAGTCAAAGTCAAGAGCAGCAAGCACAAAAGTTCCAGCAGGGTTTTGATTGGTTCATATGACCACGTAAGTAGGCCTGTTCTGCAGCATACTTACATGTTACAGTAATGACTGGTACACTTTTCTATTACACTCTTCTTTCACAGTTTCAAGCCTAGGGCCCCAGGTGTGGGTGTATTGGATAGTAACTACTCTAGTTGTACTACTTCATTGCCAGCTATTTGCTTTCAGAAAAATCAGAAAAGATATGTGGCTTCCTCAAATTGAAGTAGTTTTGCAGTTGGATTGCTCACCTCTCATTGTAGCAAATCCTTGTTCACAATAATAATCACTTTTTACTAATAGTTATCTTAGTAACAGAGACAAGCAACATACTTGGTAAAATAATTTTCAAAGATTATTCAATCAAAAAACCTGAAATACTGAAAGTTAGAGTAAGAGCTGTGAAGAAGCTTCAAACTTTTTTCTTAATCATAACCTTGCCCTTGAAAGAATATTTTATCATTGGGATGATGTAAATAAAAAAAAAAAAAATTGTAGATCTAAAGCAGCTTATCACCCACAGCACTAATTGTTCACAAAGCCTCCCAGAGGCCACCACCTGGTTGGTAATAATGGGAGCTAACTGCAAAGGCAGTTGAAAGGATGGTGTGATTATTTTGGTAACCAGTCCTCCCAGGTATGAGGAAGCTCAGCCTTGAATACTATGTGGAAACTTCAAACTCTCTTTCTACAAGAGAGCTAAGCATTGTGACTCTTGTGTGCTGCCAGGAGCATCTCTGGAACTAAATCCCCTCTGATTTTTGTATGAAAAATCTATACAACTTTCTCTTCACAGCTTGTTGGCTCTGGATCATACATCCATGTGGTCAGCATGGTACTCCTAGTGATCGTGTCTGTTGGTTATCTTTCACGAGAAAACAGTTTTGGACCTTAAGACTGTAGAGAGTCTTTAACAGCAAAATACATTAATAATCACTATGGAAAGGTATTTAGTAGACGGTATGAGTGCAATATAACTCCTGAAGAGGGAATCTGGAACAGCAGATGGATATTCTGAATATTCAATCTGGGTATTCTTGGGTGGAGAGGAAAAATAGACAGGAGGAAGAAGAAACAGATTTCCCCACAAGCTGTTTCACATCAGCCTGCAGACGAGCCTTTGGAGACCCTTCAGAAGGAATGCTATGTTATCTGTAGGACTCTTGTCTGGCAGCTCTGTCTCTTACCTTGTTCTTGTATCGTGGGCATGTGAGTGAGCTGATGTATTAGGATAAATAACTACTACCATGTCCATGTGATTCTGATGGCAATCCCTGTGAGCTTTGGGTGAATGGCTGAAGCACAGACAAGCAGGTGCAGAATCTGCTTTTCCACTGTCTGAAGTGGGAGAAGCTTTTCCTCTAAATCCATAGCGAGGAAGGAGTTACATTAGTTATTTCTTGAAAAGGAGCACTCTCTTCAGTCTGTATACATAGGTGACCTTTGTCACTGCTCTAGTTTAACTTTATTGAAAATTAGCAAGGCAGCACAATGGACAAGATGGGCATCTGAGTGGTTGTCTTCAGACCCTCATACAAGTTCTCGCCTTAGGAACATGAATATCTTCTCTGCTCTCTGTCAGGCCTAAGGAAGCCTAGGTCTGTTTTCTGCTTGGTTGTCTTTTGCCTCCACCATTTAGATAGAAAAGGCAACACATACATCTGAAGTCATCAAGAAGGGTTCCTCTTGCTTCTACCACAGAAAAATGGTGCCATGGCTATCAGCAGAGGAAAGGACAGAGCCTTGCCTACACAAGGACCTATGTCTAGCACAGATTTTAGGATGAAGTTTCTTTCTCTAAACATTCATTATATAAGGGAAGTCATTAATAAGAACCATTAAGTCCAACACAAAGAGATTCAGGCATCTGTGAAAATAAATGGTTATAATCTTAACTTCAGAAAACCATAAAAATTTGAAGACCTTGGAAAGGAAGCCATATACAGATATTTAATATCTCAAAGCGCTCAAATGTGGCATGGCCTTCTCAGAAGTTTATGAGCTTTGGAGATTACCAGAGGGGCAGCAATAGGAACTAAAAGATCTGAAATGCTTTTCTTGCAGGCCTAAATTATGCTCCCCACCTTCCCCTCAACAGCACACATTTTGAAACCTGTTAAACAGTCCCTGCTCCACAACACACCCCTTGGGAGAGGTAGCTGGGGGCAGTAGACAGCCATCTTTGCCTTGGGGCAGCACCTGAGACTGCTGCTTTCTCTGGAACATAGCCTGGGGTTGTCTCCCTGTTCTCCAGACCTCCACCAGTGTTTCCCTCTTTCCACAGCTCTGGCACCATGCAACAGATACACACAGATGCAGTGAATTAAACCTGAGGCAGATGACATAACCATGAAGATAGCTGGCTTCAGGCAGGCAATGTAGGACAGCTGGAGGGAATGTGACCTGCACGGCTGGCTATGCCTAGACTAATTCTGAGCTGTCTGATCTGTGTTCCCAGGCTATATATCTGGCTAAGAGCAGATAGGGGTGAGTTTTTCCCCTTCGTCCTGCCCCTGTTGTTCTGCTCCTCCCAGTCCTCCTAAAAAACCTTGGTGGGAAAGAGATAGAGGCATGTCAGTCAGGAGAAAACTGTATTAATTCTAGTTGGGCCCCACCACTCAGTCTGGCTGTGGGAAAGTGCTTTACATGAGTAGGGGAAATGGCTCTTCTGACCCTTCATCCTGTAAAACTTGTGTCACCCATCTTGACAGTAAAGACCTGAACTTCAGGACTCTGTTGTTGAGTCTACCAAGCTCTGTAAGCCTCTTGGCATCCCATAACATGGGATGCCAGCTGTTGAGCTGCCAGCAGCTCTTAAGTTGGCATAGTAAACATCACTTTGCTACTAATGGTAACAAGACAAGAAAATTTAGCTGTGTCCTCTCTGGTGTAGCCTCAGTGCTCCTCTGATGACTTTTAGTACTTAATGGGAAAAAAGTTTTTGGGATTTTGTAATTTCTCACTTTGGTTCTTAGGAAGAGTATTCAAGAAGTCCAGCTACCATTTCCCAGAAGGGCTTTTCTTTAACACCTTGCACCAAACTCTTTCTTGATGGTTTCCTTTCCAAAAGAAAGGTTTTATTTTGCAGCAGTAGTTCATGCTTCAGATGCACCCATGCTAGACTTTTAGTAATCTTTGGGCATTTATCTCAGAGATCCTCTGTTCTCTTTTGCTTTTTCATTAATCTGCCTTCTTTTTTTTATTCTCTGTAGAGCACAAGTCTCTTCTTAGATGTAAAGTTATAATAGAATTTGTATGATATATACAAGACAGGTCAAATGACCTGTATTTTTTGTATTCGGAAAGGTTATTTATTCTAGAAATATTTGATTAATATTTATACTCAGAGCTGAAAGTCCAAAGCAAAAGTTTGCCCAAGCAACCATTTTGATAATAACTTTAAACCACAAATTCTTTGGGGCAGCCAAGAATCTGGAGAAATGCTAAGTGTGAAAATATAACAAAGTGAAAACTTTTTCTCCTTCCTCACTGGTTCTCTGTGTGACTGTTCTTTCTACAGTGCTATTAAATTGACCTCATTAATGTTTATAAATATGTAAAGGGTGAGTGTCACAAGGATGGAGCCAGGGTCTTCTCAGTGACAACCAATGATAGGACAAGGGGCAAAGGGTACAAATTGGAACACAGGACCTTCCACTTAAATATGAGAAGAAACTTCTTCACAGTGAGGGTGACGGAACACTGGAACAGGCTGCCCAGGGAAGTTGTGGATTCTCCTTCTCTGGAGACATTCAAAACCCGCCTGGACACCTTCCTGTGTAACCTCACCTAGGTGTTCCTGCTCTGGCGGGGGGATTGGACTAGATGATCTTTTGAGGTCCCTTCCAATCCCTAACATTCTGTGATTCTATGATTCTGTAAAATATCCTACCACCACTAATAGACTAACACTAAGTTGCAGGACAGCTAAATGTTACTCTCTTGAAATTTCTTTCCATTTAAGAAAGAAATAAAACAATCATACATAAATATATGTTGTAAGGCAGTCACAGTGAGGTCTCATGCATCAACGGCTTTCACACAGCTATATAGTCCAGCATGCACTGAAACTGAGTTGTTTCCATTGTAACTGTTACATCAAATAGATATTTTCAGTGCAGACACTTAAAAAATCAAGCGTTTGTACTATCATTAATAGTAACACTGAGATTGTGACAATAGACTGATTTTACATTCTTTTAAATCATTACATATTGTGGAGAGGAACATTTTTCTTTGCAGTATTATTTTTATTTTAATTCCTTCTGTATACTGCAACAGCAAATATTAGTTTTGGGATTCAGTATTCAAAATTGTTCACTGACAGTGAACTGTAGTAGTTTAGGTTTATGTGATGGAACTACAGACACAGAGAACATGAGAGAACACCTTGCTTTTAAAATCCTGTAGTGAAAGTCGATATTATTTATGCTATGTGATATTTTGGAAAGACAATGATATTTCCTGCTACATGTTTGAATAATATTGTCATCTAGTTCATTCTGATTGCAGATAAAATTGGTATAATAACTAGTTATTCGCACTCCAGCTCAGGTAGGAAGACTTGCCAACATTCTCAGCATGTTAAAATATCATTTTTCCAGTTTTCAAATAGCTAACGGCATTGCTTTATTAAGTTTCCTTTTTAAAAATAACTTATTAATTTGCAGCATGTACTATCTTTACATATTTTATGTTCAGTTTGTTTTTACTTAATTCCTCTAGCTTTTGTTGGAACAAATAAACCCTACAAAGCTTTCTTCTTCTCCCTAATAACTTTTCATGTGATCATAACAAGACACTTACTGCAGACTGAAAAAACAAATAAACATCAAACCAAATTGAAAGGAACATTAAATAGCTTTGCTTTTTTCCTGAGAAATCTTGCTTTCAACTGCTCTCATGTTTCCGTCCTCTCTTAATTCCAAATAAAAGTTCCAAGATAGTTAATTGTCTGTACTTGTGCTAACGAATAGTAGAGTTTGGAAAAGTGCAGTTTACTAACTAACTGCCACATTATAAATAATTGCAAGCATACATTGTAAATATATGTTTGAAAGAAACTGTGGAATCATATAAGTCAACTTAGCATGCCACTGAGCAAAATGATATAATTCCATTTCAACAGTTTCATAAAATTCTCTATGCCTCTAACTAGTGTTTAAAAGTTTTGCTGGATGTTTTCTAAACTGTAAGAAAACAGTCCTCTATAGGCATTTCCACTACAAACGTTATAAGAAATTAAGAAAACATCTTTTAATGCCTATTATGAATCCAGCCCCACATTCTTTATGTAGCTGAAGTTCCAGCTAAAGCTACAGCAATGATGGGACTGGACTTCTACTCACACTATAGATGGCTTTCTCAGTTTGTTCGAGTGGCAGTATGCCTCAGTGACCATGTGGCTATGCTACTGGTTTGTTGTGTTAATTGGTGTCTCTTTCTTGGACTTTCCTTTTGTGAAGTGGGTTAATGGCATTGAACTTTGTACCGTATCCTAACATCAGCACATGAAAAGAGAGTTAAGGCTTGTGTTACATTTTTTTGTGTTACATGATGTTAAAGCAATAAAACTCTTGGAACACATTATTCGTTATGGGAAAGTGTGAAGGAACAAGGTCGAATGGCAAGTGAAGATTCTCATGATAACAGATGTTTATGTTTGGTGCCAGTCAGAGTATTACACAAAAAAAGATGTGTGCTGAAAGCTACAGATGAGTCATAACTTTTCTAGTTGAGGTGCTGTCTTATAACACAAGATGTTTCATTTTATCTTTCTCTCCTCCCAATTTTTCAGAATTTTATTTGATCCACAGGGAAAAGGAAGAGATAGAATTGTGAAAGGAAGAAAGAAAGGTAATGGTGTCCTGAAGTTCATGAAAGAAGAAAGGACAACTTGCGAGTTAAGGTATGGGTGCAGAAGAGAATGATCAACGGGCAGAATGGAGACAAATGAAGAATGGCACTTGATGGGACAGGTGTGGAAATGGAGAAAGGCAGACAAGCAGGGGATACTCATCAGTGCAGCAGCATCAATGTAACACTGATTCCCTGCTCAGGTCAAAACTGGAGTAATGATGTCTGACAACAAATCGGCAGAAAAAAGGGCAGATCTTTAGAATCACCTGGCAATAAAACAAGAGCTGAAGAGTTCCGCAAGATTACAATTGTGGCAGTGGGATGGTTTCTATACACTTTCCTAAGGCATTTTAAAACTACTGAATACATATACTTCATGCACAGCATGTAATACTTTTATCACTATTCTCTGCTTTCACTGGTGTAGCTTTTATATTTGTGAAAAGTTGATGACTGAGTTTAATACATGGTGTCAATGCTTCCAAATTCATAAGTTTTTCCTCTTTGGTAACAAAACTATGCACACTCAGTTCATGTGTCCAGTTTATGATAAGTCTGTGATTAAGATGAATGTTAGAAAACATAAATGCGTTTGACTACCTGGTCTGTGGTCAGAACTCAACTCTATGGTGCTTATAAAGCATCTAGCTAAGTAATTTCAAATACCAAACGTGAGCCAGTAATACACTAGGACATACTGCTTGCTGTGACTTTCTTTACATGGCAGTTTTATGAAATTATTAATTTTTAAGGGGAAAGAGGAGATGGAAAATGCTGCATGTGTGCCCAATAACACATGCCTGTTTGTGCCTAATTCATTGGAAAAATTGCTCAAGAGCTGTTCAGCCATGTTCGAATATGCTGCCAAGGTCAATGAGACCTTTCCAAAAGTGCTGGTTATGTGAGGTAAAAGTGCTTGAGGCAACTTCAACTTAAGCATTTTTGTTACTTGTTTTATTTGGAGATCAGATAATCTGATGGTTCTGGCAGGCCCATCTCTGAGTATTATTGACAGTATAGCTTGGAAGGCTCAGAAGAGGGGCTTGATTTGACCAAGTGTCTACAAGCCAGTACTGTAGTACAGAGCTACATAGTACAGATCAGCTGAGGGTGCTGAAAGTGTATTCAGACACTGCAGACTTTCAAGTCAAATTCAATTTTTATGATAGTGGTAATGCAGAGGCAGAAAAGAAGTATATAAGTGCATTAATTTCTGGTCCTATCAACATTATTTTGTATATTCCCAGAAGGCACCTAGAAAATGTGGAAGTTTGTTCCAATTCTGAAATGGCCAATAAGCAATATTTGAAGGCATTTTGAAATCAAGCTAAAGAGAACAACAGTACCATGTACTGAATACTGCTGTTCTGTGTGGCTCTGGAAACCATACTCAGGTTAAGAAAATCTACCTAAGTAAATATAAGCTTTGTGTGTATATATGTGAGGCTAGCTGAGTGTAGTGAGTGAGAAAAATTGCTGGATAAAACCTGGCCACATTCACCTTAATTGTTTGTTCTTCCTGCCATTGTTTCTGCAGTGTGGTTTGGGTATGGCTTCCACCTATTGCGAAGAGAGACTCCTTCATCAGACACTGAAGGACAGTTAGAATTGAAACAATTCCAGCATTGGTTAAACTTTGAAGTTTAACATAGCCCAAGAAAAGAGAAGAATTTATCCTGCTCCCATGAGAGTGTGAACAGAATGAGGCATAAAAAATACTTTGCTTCCCGTATTTCTCTTAATCATTAAGTTTGGAATATGAAAGACTCATATATAAGCAAGGCTGCTCTGGGTGTGGTTTGGTTTCCAACCTGGTGGTTAAAAATCACCTCCAGCAAGCTTTCTTGCCTTGGCTTTTGGGAGTTGCAATGTCAGTGCTTGGCTTGGTTGAAGTTTTCTTTGCCCACAGCTTCTGGCTCCCTGAGGCTCAGACCTGGAATGGCTGATGTGCAGCTCCACCTCTGTCCTTGGCTGTTCTTGGAACTGGATGATATTCCTTTGGCAGAAATATCCCTGAGGCAAAGCAGGGCAATGATACAGATGATACAAGTTCACCTCGTTTACTGGAATGTCACTTGTAGCATCCAGTGCTTTTTGCATTGTAATTATTTCCTGGGGGTAACTGCATGCTTTTTAGACTTTCTTTTGCGCTCCCATGCTCAGCGCAAAAACTGCCAGAGGGCATTGCTGAACCGTTCCCAAGGAGAACAGTAGTGTCTACTAGTCACTTTGACATTATTGTTATTTATAAATCCTAAAAAAAATAAAATAAAGGGCTAGATATTGCTAAGCCAAATCCATCTGTTTGGGGTACAGAGCTGGTCTTATGGTTGACAGTACTTTTCCCAGTCATGTTAGATCTAGATTGATCATGTGCTCTGGTGTGAAAACTTGAGCTGCTTACTTGTGCTATTTCAGAAGCAAATGTGTTGGGTATGCATCAAAGTGGTAAAAAACCCCAAGCATTGCTATGTGTCCCTCTCTACATCTGTCAGCTGGGAAAGTTATCCAAAAGGAGAATTACGTACTCTATACCCCAAAGAGGTGAGGACATGTTTGTTTTGTCCAGAGGAGGATTTGGGTTCAAGAGGAAAACTCCGAATTACAATTCTTAGATGGTGCTGCTCTCTGGTGCTGAAGCTCAGTACCACCATTTCCTCCCATTTCTCTTTAGCTTTAAAATAAATGTTTTGTGAAACTTTAAATTATTAATTCTTTCCATTATCTATGAGGAGTAATGTACAATGACAAAATAACTTTGGTGTGCTCAAATATTTCTCAGCTTCAAAGAAAAAATATTTAAATGCCTGCCTAAAAGAAAGAAATACAATAAGATTACAAACCACTCAAAACTCATCTACCTTAAAGGGGTAAAAGAAATGTCCATTTTGCAAGTAATGTAAAGTGTCTTACACACTCTACAAGAGTATATAATAGAGAACAGCTAGTTAGGGTATCTAAGTAAGAACTACCAATATTAATTATTCGTAACGTTTCTAGGTGTTATTTTCACATACTAAGTTGGATAATTGTTTTTAGTTTCGCGAAAATACCAGTTTATTTATCTCAGTTGAAACCAGTTTATTTATCTCAGTTGAATTCACACTAAATAACTCAACTGCTTACTATTTAATAAGAACTACCGCAAATTACTTGTAGAATGATTCTTTCACTGCTCCCAAAAAATTAAAAATATTAATTTAGAGTAATTTACTTGCCTTTCTAAAAGACTGCCCATTTAAGGGTAATCACCACATATTAAAAGCCAACAGAGTTAAACACACAGAATCAGCCACAGGACTACAAAGCTTCGCCATTGTATGCATTGTGAAACTTGCATGGTAATCTTACGAGTAAGCAATGGAAATTTCATCTTACTTGTGTGTTAGCAGTAGAAGCTTGCTTCCACGTTGAGAAACCTCAATACAGCTATGTAATATAGCTATAGTAATTCATCTTCTTTTTTGCTCCTTGAGGGAAGCTGGTATAAATCTTCCCTAGAGTTTCAAAATTTAACAGAAGTTTTCATGGAGAAGACCTTCTTTCCTTTTAAATAATAGTCCTTAACTGTGTATGAGGAAACTCAGTTTTCATCTCTGCTCAACCTACAATTTTGCCCTTTTCCAATTTTATACAGGAAAGTGCCCTGAGATCCTGAGTTCATATATTTATTGTATCTGAAGAATTTGTAAGTTCACCTCTGCAATCTACACAAGCTAAGCTTGGAGTGAGCTCTGTTTATGACTTTTCTGGAAATTAGTTCAACAGGAAAGTTTCAGGGAAGTTAAATTCTGCCACGGCATTTGTATGGGATCAGGGAGGGAAAGCTATGGAAATAAGATAGAGATTTTAGATTAGCACAGAGGGAAGTAATGGGAAAGAAATTTTGTTCCTTGGTGGGCAAGGAAGCCTCTCTTCTTTTATGGAGCCTGTGAAATATATAGATAGACATGTGGAAGCCTATCCATAATGCTTTACTACCTGCTTGCAGCATAATGCTACCCCAAATGCTACCATACTTGATTTAGAAATGACAGAGTTGATCAGAGTCTGAGCAACCCATTCTGCAGCCAGGGAAAAAAATTAATTGAATGGAACTCAAGAACATACCTGTCCTGGTTTTGGCGGGTGACAGTAGCTGCACACTTTAGCTGTGGCCTGGATTTTCTTCCTGGCTTTAAAATGGCTGAGAAATATAGCTTTCCCTTTGATTTATGGTGTGCTAAAGCACACATTTCAGACCTCTTGGATTGTGCCATTTTTTAGCTCAACTTTTTAATAAATAATGGACAAGACAGCAGAACTAGAACTGTATAATACTGACTGAAAACAGTGAAAAAGAAACTATAAAGAAACCCAGCCATCCGTCTGACATACTGCTGTTTTAGAACAGTCCATTCACTGTATCCAAACTAGTATTATAATTTAAAGGTTGCCACATATGGAAGATGTTAACAGTTTCCATCGCCTCGTTCCACTTGGTAGACGCACCCACTGAACCTATACAAGGTCCATTCCGAAGTAGGTGATTTGTGAAAAGTTTTCATGCTGCTGGTTCTTATAAAAACTAGTATATAACCAAGGTTTGAGTTTCATTTCATTTTTGTTTCTACAGTGTGAGCATTTTATTTTAGAGAAAATCTGATGGTAGCACTAACTTTAAGAAGTTCTAATGTTAGTAGGTGGAGATCTCCTGATTAAAGTCTATTTAGTCATTAGTACTATCTGCATGACAAAATGAAAGCTTATTTCTAATACAGAGTATTTATATGATCTTTATCACTTGTAACTATTACTAAAAAATGATAAATTAGGCATACACTTTCAAAATAACACCTGGAACAGCACTCCCTCTATAAACTTGTTTAACCTTTTATTTTTTAGTGACAGATTGGAATTTATTATTTTGAAAGTCTTGCAGCACCTGGTCTGTGATTTTATCAGAGTTATAAGAAATGCCTTGAAGGCAAGAGTGGGGGAATGCTTAGAACAAGAACTATGATTCTTTAAAAAGTGCCTTTTATCTTAAGAACAAATTTAGTTTGAAAACTCACAGCACTCTGGACTGCAATTTATTCTGACAAATCAGTTGTTAAGGTGTTAGTTATATTGTAGTTAAATAATCCTAACATCTCTGTAGGCTTTCTAAGTTTAACCTTTCACTCTGGGAAATCTGGTTAAGAGATAAATGCAGATAGAATAATACATCACATATTTGTTGTATTTCTCTCTCTTCTGGAGCAGTTGTTGGTATAATACTTCCTGTGTCCTAAATATGATGATGTGTAGTTAACAGCACATTTAAAATGATGTGGACAATTTAAAGCAGTTCGATACTGACTTATCCAAAATTTACTTTTTAGACAAATACATGATGAACTTTGTAACTTTTCTGTTATCTCAGATTCAAACTGTTCCACTTACAGATGTGACAGAGGAATAGCTAACTCCTTCCCTCCTCTGTCACGAGCACTTAACGATGTTAGTATCAAAGAGACTTCTTTTCACCATCGAACATTTAAAATGTCTAAGAGCTGGTTTTTCTCTGATGTGCTGCCCAAACCATGATTGGCTCCGATTCTGCAAGGCACCAGTTGCAGTTTCTTTGTCAGAGGAATTGCTCATATCATCCCAGGACTGGAGCCTGGGAAGCCTGCCTGTATGCTAAATGAAACTGTTACTCTATGACTGGCTCATTAGCTGGACTTTGACAAAGCTAAGCTTGAGTGATTGCTTCCATTTTAAACTTTTTTACTGTTAAGAACTGCCTGTCTTCAAAATTGGACTAAAGCTGTCATCAATGCAACTAGAGACACAGTATTTTTATGTTAACTTAGGTGCTAGGCTTACTGATTAGCATGTCTAAAATTAGGCTGGCATGAAAGTTCAAGAATGCAAATCAGCACTAGACCCAAGGTCAGCATAAAACATTCAGATCGCTCCACAAAGGAAAAAAGGGAAGAGTCATATAATTTAAAAACACATTTCTGTGTCTGCAATAAAGCAATAAAGTGCACAATCTGGGTAGCAAAGGAAAGATGGATTTTTGCTCTAGCACTGATCAACTAATTTTGTTTTCTTTCCCATCTGTCCTCCATGTGAGTCTGTCCACATGAAAAATCCCGCTTGGTGAAGCCCCACAGGGATGGCATCCATATCACAGCAAACGCTGGGACCATTCATCACTTTGGTGCCTGGGATAATTTTACAATAACCTTGGCGGGCCCACTTCTACGAAAGATGATTTTCAGCTGTAGGCCTGAAACCAGATTAGATATTGTTGTTTAATCACCAGCATAGTCATATTCCCAGTGCTCTTAAGTGAAGTTTCTTTGTGCTCTGTATTTCTCATTTCAGCTTTACACTTTGGATGCATAAAGGGACTGCCTGTAGAGTCATCTGAGACATTCCACTATTAATCTTGGACAAAAACAAAAGGGCTAAAATTCATGTGATATAATTAGTCAAATTGTAATTGAATTGAGATTAGAGTTTGTCAGATTTTTAAAGTTTCTGCCCTTCATAAAAGGAATAAAGGATGAAAAGTATGGGGTTGGGGTAATCTCAGACAGAATAGGTGCGTAACAATGAAGTTTTCAAAAGAAAGTTCACATGTGCCTGTATGACAGTGAGATTTATGATTATTCTGGGTTGCTCACTTCAAAGTGCCTTTAAGAATGGTTATTGTAAAATAGAACAAGGCAGAGTGAATTTCACATTGTGAACAAAGAAAAATTATCACTGAAAATTATCCACAAAAGCAAAGTGGAAAAATGAGCTAGAGTCATTCTGATTTGCTCCTGGTTTAAGACTAGTGGCATTCAGAGATGTCTAGAAGAGGTAAGTAAAGGTAAAAAGGGGAAAGTTCTTCCTTTGTATTATTTGTCTCTACCTGGTTTTGTAATAACATATTGCTAATAATGCCCCACAGTCCAGTGTTCCATGAGGCTGCTGAAAGCCTCTGATCGGACTATAATGAGTACCGGACCAGGGGCCAGGTGAGTGCACTAGAAGCTCATTTCAGATATTTTTATTTATTTTTATTTTTATTTTTTAATCATAAGCTTGGAAAAAAGTCTCTGCTGTTTTGAAAAGACATTGAAACACAAATGTAAGAGGTATGTGGAGTAGAAACATATGGACTTTCCAAGGAATTGTTTTGACTACCATTCTGCAAAGTTTTCACTAAGAAATCGACAACCATTAAAAACATTCTAGAAGCTCACTCCTTCTTTTTAGAAGCATTTCGGAAACCACGGCCTATTCTTGCTGAATGTAGGTTGATTTATGCGAGTGAAGACAAATGGTTCTCAGTAAGCAATCATCAAATTCAAAGTGAAACTCTAAAGTCTTGAACCCACATGACCTGAAGCAGAAACCTGTGTTCACACCAACCCTTGCAGGGCAAAATTGCCATTCATCTGAATAGTGAGGTAAAAAAAAAAGTTTCATGAAGATCAGCAAAACAAACTTATCTTTTAATTCTTGAAATATATTGCTGCATTGTTTGGCACTCTCTCATGCCTTGAAATAATTACATATTATAGAATGTTTTCTGAGAAATAAGTAATAGACTGATACCCGTTTATACAAGCAATAGGAGCAAAATTTTGAAGAGTGACAGTATGCTTGCATTTGCCTGTGGGAGCATAACAAGAAGTATGAAGGAATACAAATATGCCTTTTCATGCACATATATGCTAACAAAATTATTAATTTATGTGCATGAATTCCATGAGAAACGTTTTTCAAAACTAAGCATGAAACCACATCTCTAGGTACTGGAAACTCAGTGATGATCAGTTTGATCTCTGAGAAGTAGGCTGGTCAAATAAATTTGATATTACTTTTGAGT
Source organism: Caloenas nicobarica (assembly GCF_036013445.1). NCBI lineage: Eukaryota > Metazoa > Chordata > Aves > Columbiformes > Columbidae > Caloenas > Caloenas nicobarica. The sequence continues at coordinate 98,483,532 of NC_088246.1, read as the reverse complement.
GGAATCAGAAATTTGTTTACAGAGAGGCCTCTCTAAGTGTATCTGGCACAGATGTAGGTAGGGCTCACCATCCTGATAAGGGGTAGGATCAGTTCTTGCTTCCCTAGATCAGATGTTTTATATCACCAGGTCTTCTGTGGAAAGTCACTGTGTGCCACCTCTCACCATTCCTCAGATGCTCCCATTAATCCTGTTACTCCTTCCTCCATTCCAGAAGGCCCTCAACATCCTTGAAGCTGCATAAATGACAGCTTCCTATTTTCCTTCTTTCCACCATTCCCCAATTCCTGTTGTTGTTCCCTTTCCCTTGGTATAGGAAAAGGCATAATTCAGGATGTCAATGTAGTAACCTCTACCGAGGTGAAGAGCTCATTTGGGCTCACAGTATTTTTTTTTTTTGCAGCCGGAAGGCTCTAACGCATATCCTTCACATAGCCAAAAAGCTAGTGCTGTGTGAAATCATTGCAGAAAAGTAAATGGATTAAAACCAGACTGACTGAGTTTAAAAATAGAACAGCTAAAAGGAGTCATCACTGTGTGCAGTCATTTACAAAGGAACACTAAGATTTCTGTTACACTCTCCTTTGCAATAGCTTGGAAAGACTGTAGAAAACCTTTGCTAATAAAATTTGTACATGGTACAAAGACTGATGGAGCTGTACAAAGACTGATGGAGCTGTACAAATGAAATACTCATACAGGGAGGAATCTAGACATTTTGGTAAACTGCATGCCAGAAAATCCCAGATGTGTTAAGGTGGAAGCACAGGACTGACAGAATTGTCTTAGTGACTAAATCGAGTCAAATGTAAGCATCTCCTGCACTCCTTCACATGATGATCTAAGTCTAGGAGGAAAGTCTAAGGCTATCTGTGATTTATAAATCAGTTTCCAACATTTGAGCTGTTGTTTCCAGTTGAGCCACTACCATTCTCAATGGCTGGAGAAATGAGTGTAGTGAATTGTCATTGTAGTCTGCATGGACACTTGGGGAGACCCTGGCATCACTCCTTCCAAATGTATCAGTGTTTCTACACCCCCTTTTTGGGAAAACCAAAGCACTTCCTACATTGGACCAAGGGTTATGCTGTGCCCTGACACTTTAGTCATATGAGGTCCCTGTAGACACATTTCCTAACAAGTCATCCATTCATCCCTTCTGCCTCTCAACACCATTGTACCAAAGCGTTAGCAGCTTATCACTTATCAACCCTCAGCAGTCCAAAAACAGGGGTGGCATAAAACTCAAAGAACTGTAGAAAAGTAACATCTCTTTAGAGCCTGAGTCTGTATGGTCAAGAACAAGGAGAGACAAGATGGTTCCTTCCAGCTCTGGCAACACGTCAGTGTTACATACGAGGCTATTGGCTGTCGAGTGGATGAAAATGACATTCAGTCTCCCAAGAACACTATTTTCTCAAGAAAGGAGAGACTGTAAAAAAGTTGGGAAAAACTGTTTCTATTGAGATCTGTGTTACAAGAAATTTGGGGCCCCTTCCTCTGAAACAAGATTTAGGAAAATGAAATACTTGGAATTTGAAGCCAGATAAAATGAAGCCTGAAATAAGCTGCACATTCTTCCTGGTGATGATAATTATAGGACTTGGTTATCAAAGGATGTACTAGATTTTACACCACCTGAAATCTTTCAGCAGAGCTTGGATATGTTAGTGATTATCTCTTGTTCACCTAGAGGTTACGGGCAGTGTTATGCAGAAAATCAGATTAGAAATTCATAATGGACCCTTATGGCCATAAAGGTACATGAAAGTCAATGGCACAAATTTGCAACAATCAGTGATTCGTCTCAGGGTTGAAACTTCTAAACGTGGATTTCTGTTTTGCATTCTGAATGATGAAATGTCTAATGCGACAGGAGCTGAATTCTGGCTGCAGTTAGATTGATGTAACTCCAGTAACTTCAGTGGAACTGCAGGATTTGATACAAGGACTTTTCAAACCTGTCTGTTTTGACAGAAGCATTACTGCTACTTAATCAAGCTTTTGCCTTGAGAAGCTTGTTGCCACAAGCTTTTATTGTGAGGAGTAGGCTTTTTTTTTTTTTTTCTTTTTTTTGCAGGGGGAAGGGAGGGGGAAGAAAAAAAAAGGAAAGGAGCATTTTAAAATTACAAATGCACCTGACTGGTTTTACTATGCCTAACACAGGAATCTGTTTTAAAAGGATAGAAATATCTGATTCAGTAACCAAAGTAAGTATTTGATTCCTAATAATCAAGCCCAAATTCACTGGCTAAGGATGCACATAAGCTATGAGAAGTGCTTTGTTTCAGAAGGAGTTAGGATACCTCACTCTAATTCTTTCAAGTTGCTACTTACCATACCAAGCAGAATCCCACAACTTTACAGGTGGACCCACATTGCAGCTAGTGACACAGACAGATTACATATTTATTAGCTTGTCAAAGCTTCCTCTGTTTATGGAAGACTCACCCAGCTAAACAAAACAGTCTGCTTCCCATTGGCTAATTGAGCTGGCCCCTGTTGAGAGTCTCAGCAAAGTGCTTGATGAGGCATAAAATGATGATTAATTAATTTACTGCTCAGTTGATCATCAAACTGAGAGGTTTATGATTCTCACAGCGGTCAACACTCTCTCTTCAATGTGCAACAGCATGAGCAGCCTTCACTCTGGCCTGCTGCTGCCTTTGCTGTGACCTGAGATATGGTGGCTTAACTCAGGGGAAACGGAGAAAAAAATTAAGAGAAAAGTTTCAAAAGGGATGTACCCAGCAGCCTCTTTCAGAAAGGCTCGTGAGTGCCAGAATGCTTCTCACAAAGGGGCCTTTCATATCTCAGCATTAGTAAAAGCTACTTTGCTGGACATTATTTTAGTTCAGTGGATTACATAAGAACCTCCTTAAAAATGACAATATATTGTCTGATTACATGGCTAAAAGTCAGAATTATAACGAAGTTATATAGAGACAGGGCTTTACAATTGCAGGTATAAATGTGTTAGAAGTGACCAAAATGCCCGTATAAATACTGAGTGGGGTTCTCTTTTTTTTATTCCTAGAGATTAATTTTAGTAATTTAAAACTCTTCAAAAAAAAATTGAAGATTTAACAGATGCATTCTGTGTATGGTGGACACCACATTTAAAAACATTATTCAGGAAGCATGCTTCTGCATTTGTATGCATTTGCAGCTTGTGTGTATTTTACATATTTTTGTGTGCAAACTTTTAAATATTAGCATTTATGAGAATACTTTTAGTAACTTTTCTCCGAAATTTTAATGTGATGTCCAGTGTTTATTCCCAATGTGAAGACATCTGAATTCTGCTTAGTTACAGACAGTCATTTAGCTCCAGAATAGTGCCAAGTGAATGAATATATATATAAGAAAACAATTGAATCACGTTGTCAGGCAAGCATGTTTTATACCAGCTTTTTGGTCCAATTTTTGACATGAGCTAGGTGGCGGGACATATACATTGGCACAAGGACGGGTGTATGCCAGTGTATACACATTTGGAAGTTTCTTCTCTCT